>NC_064245.1:18782000-19093000 GCF_003254725.2 Canis lupus dingo | reverse complement strand
AACTGGGAGGCAAAGTGAGCAATTTATTATACTTTTTAAAAATCTTCTCATAGATAAGCAGGGGCATTCTTCAGATTTCTGGAAACAAAAGACTAAAAGTTATTAAAGTAAGTTATCCAACACAGGAAGGTCAGGGAGCAAAAACACTTTTTCCTGAGTGCAGATGTAAAGCTTAGAGAAAATAAGTTGCCTGAAAGAAGAAAAAAATGGGGATCCCTGGGTGGTTCAAATGGTTAAACATTTACCTTCAGCTCAGATCATCCTCTCCAGGTCCCAAGATTGACCCCAGGTCCAGCCCCAAGTTAGACTCCCAGCTCAGCGGGAAGTCTGCTTCTCCCTCTGCCTCTCCCCCCTGCCTGTGCTCTCCCTCTTTCTCTCAAATGAATAAATAAAGCTTTTAAAAGGAAGACAACGACAACAAAGAAGATGAAGAATGAAGAAGAGGAGGAGGAGGAAGGTGGGATGAGTTAAGATTTAAATGTTTGATAAGGATTTAAAAGGTTTCTTTTTTCACTTGAAAGTTGAGCAAGTAGGAAAGCTTTGTAGATAGGTAGATTTTTAAAACCTCAATTTCAAATTATGTTCAGCCAGCAATAGCATGCTCTTTGGCTCTCTGCAAAAAAGTTCACTTAGAGGGGCAAGAAGAATACAAATCGCCAATGATTATGAAAGAAGTTCCAGGTCAACTCAACACCTGATGGACTGTGGTTATCAGTTTCAAACTTCAGAGATTATTACCAGCTGTTACTTTCTAAAAGTACCTACGATATTCAAACATTTGCCCTGGAAAAATGACATCTGTCAGAAAAATTAATGGGATAAATATGTCTTCATTCATTTTAAAGGATATATTTTATAAGAGATTTTCATCTAATTGAAAACAATCATTGCTGGCATTTGTGGTTATCTTCCTAGCCCTTTCTTTCTTTTTATATTAGTCTCTTTAAAAAGATCTTAAATTCAAAGTCCTCATAGTTTTATTATGTTTCATTGCTGAAATAGTTTTAACGTTGTCATCCCTGTTCTAAAACCTACATCTACAGTAGTCCTGGAGCAGTAGACATATGCTTATTTACTAGACAGAAAGTATATTTGAATTTTGGTATTAATAATTGATGGATACTCGTCAAATTCCCTTTTCATTTTTTGTAAACAAAACATTATTTTACCTGAGATATGTTGAGAAATATTCTCTAAGTTTCAAGAGAAGAAAAAAATGAATAGTTTATGTCCTCTAACATCCTTATTCCCAAGGTTCTGCTGCATCAAGTGAGGGAAAAGTAGGTGACTTAACAAGCAGTGCTGAGGGCTGAGTCACCAAGCTTGGAAGCTGCAAACTGTCATCTTATTTTTATGACTGAACACTTAATGAAAGAGTGGCAAGGTTACACGCAGGTGGCCAGGCAAGATGCGAATGAATCACTTGGGGAAAAGGCACATAGTCTGCCACAAGAGCAAGGTATTTGAGAAAGATCATCTATCACATGATTCCTACACCAGTCCTCACCCAGACAGTGTCCCTTCCCCTGAGTCCTGGCCCCCACATAGTAACAGTAGGAATGATAACAGCAAGAATATCCACTGTTCATTTACACACTAGTTCCCAAGGTAGACACTTTCCATGTATTATTTCTAAACACTAAACTACTACAAATTGAGTGTTATTGCTTTTGCTCATAAATGAGAAAGGGGAAGCTCAAACCAGCAGAGCTGTCTACGATCCTAATACTAAAAAGAAACTGAGCCGTGTGCCTACCTGTGTTTGACCTCAGGACCCTCTAATATCAAAGCCCATACCCATGTCAACACACTTTGCTGCTCCATCTGTGTTTGTCCACAAAATTGTTTCTTGGAAGAATGTACTAATAAAAGGGGATCTACAGATTTAAATTTGAGTCTTTAAAACTCGGTTATTTATTCATCTACTCAGAAAAGGAAGCAGGAAACAAATATAATAGGCAGATGAAATATAAATTTAATACGCAAGCAGACTCATTAAATCAAATTTCGATGTCATATTACATCCTGTAACACTTATTTTAAATGTATCACCTAATATACAGGATGGTCTTAAGGAATCAAATGAAGCCCTTTCCCCTCTCTTTTACTTCCTCACATTATAAATGCTGAATGAGGCAGAGAATAAACTTATTCTAATTTTTTGATCAGGATTTTGGTTAGAACCAAATCATACAGTGCTGAGGGTAAGAACAAAGTTCAGATGAAGGGAATGAAATAAGGAAGGCCTTTCCATATTCCATAGAACCTGAAATTCTATTTTATAAGCCTGGACCTACCCCTGACTAAATAGGAGAAGCTAGTTTCTGACTCCTGGGATTCTTCTTCCCTAGTCCTGAGGCCCAGAAGGAAATGCTTCTGGCTTCGCAGAACTTGTCATATGTAATGCATTAGTAATAATAACCATGCAATCACTGCTAGTTCAAAATGCAGTCCTAAACATTTTCATCAATACACAATTGTAATTTTAAATGATTCTACAAGTTTTACTGAGCTATGGTTTCTAGCTTATAATCAAAGGCGGCCAAATTTGACTTCAAGAAATATTCCAATTACTTGGAAAATTCATGAACTCCCTAGAAACATTACTATAGAGTGACAATCTGAGGGAGAACCCTACAACTTCATAGAATAAAGGGTCCGTAATTATAAACAGAAAGATCCCCCTCAAAGCAGTGCATGCAGAAATGAAGGCAGCTTTCTCTGTAAGTGCTTTCCAAGAAAGGGACATTTGAAGTTGAACAATCCTTTATCTTTCATTCTGTTTTATTTTACCCTTGTTTTTCTTTGTAATTACACTATAAACAGCTCATTGCAGAAATCTGTTAATACGCTGCAGATGGTAAGGGGATCGTATGGTGGTTTATTCTTCAGCATCTTGGTCACTTACCTCATCAAAATGGGTCCCAGTGTTACTTTTAAGAAGAGGTATTTATTTTCTAACAACTTTTCTATTGTTCACACACACAAAAAAAGTTATTCCTCAGGATGACGCACCAGAAACCCAACACCTGGGCTCTCTTTTTCACTTCCCTTGCAATTGTATTTGACTGTATACAACATATTTACTTTTTAAGTGCTTAAGAATGTTTTAAAAAAAGAACACTAAAAAGCTAAATAATTTAGTATTTACAAAATAATTTGAATGTCTTGCTTCTCAATATATGATTTCAATATCTACTTTTTAATCTTTTGGTTTTATTTAAAATTAATGCTCTTCCCCCAAAATATCAGTAACAAGCTATCAGAGTAAGCTGAGTAACAGATTTCAGCATTATCAGCAAGGCAGTTTTTGTATGCCTTGCCAATATCTTTGTAGGTCTCCTTGTTAATCATTTTACTTTATTATTTATTCCATATATATTTCCATGAAGAGTTCTTAACTTGATGAAAATCTGATTTCTTGATCCACAATCAAATCTTACTATGGCCAGCTGCTATGTCTTCATAACTGTGAAAATATTATATCTCTTTGCAAGTTGGCTCTAATACAAGGAAGGTTACTAAACTAACCCAATTAAATTGAGCATATCTGCAAGTTTAGATGATTATTGCTGTTGTCTGTGAGGGCTGGGATCCAAAGTGATGGATTGCTGGCTACCCTAGTGAATTCTAAAGGGGAAAAATATCCCATTCTGGATTAGCTTGAATTGGCTTACATAAAGGTTTTATGATGCAAATTGGAGATATTGGACTTAGTAACAACCTACACTATCTGTTATATTCTCCTGTCTCATAGTCACAGGAAGCTTTCTTGAGTATGACGCTCCATCCTCATTAATAAGCTCTGTGTTGTACATCTTTGTCTGATATGAAGCTGCCATACCTTGTCACCAATTATAGACTCTGAAAAGACCCATCTCATTATAGTACTTAAATTGCTTGTTCCTGAAGGGGATGCTTGGTATGTCTCTTCTGCCTCTTGCCAACAGGAAAATCACCCTTGAAGTGAATAGATGTCAGTCAAAAGCCACAAAAGAAGAGCAAAAAGAATTAATAATAATAAAAAACCTGGCGAGAATATTTATCAGCTTATCGCACAGAAAAAAAATATAGATCAGACAAATAAAATGCAAGGGTAAAAGAGACTCTTTTAAACATTTAATCACATGAAATGTATCTGTCCATGAATTTGGGACCAAGCAAATATTTTGAACGTGAATCACACATGTGGACCAAAGTAGACTACTTAACATTCTGTCATTGTCACACTAAGGGAAAGATGTAATGTTAGCAAACACTTTTTCCCTGCTTCTCATTGCATCACTAGGTGATAGGAAACCTAGCCTCATTCAAGTGAATTCTTATCCTTGGATGGTATCACTCTGTATTGCAAACCTGGTCCACAGGGGGTTTTAGATAAATTGTGATTGATCAATAAATTGAGATATCAATTAATATGAATTGCTAGGTCAACTGAAGAAGAAAAATACTCTTCTACTAAAGGAAAGTGAACATATTAGTCTTGAGCATATGCAAAACACATCTGAAATGTATTCAAAGGACATTCATCCCCAGGTACAATAAAAACACTATTCCATTTATTTATTTTTTTAATTTTTTAAACTATTCCATTTAAAAGAAAAAATCTTCACAAATTCCCCTTATTAGCAATCAACCTCATTACAATCACGTGTAGGAAAAATGTCTATACTTTTACTTTTGCCTCTTTGCCTTTGGAATGGACAAGTTTATTTACAAGTTAAGGCAGTAAAGACTATTTTAGTGATGGGGACTCTCCAAAGGCAATCTAGTTCAAGTATCTGTCCCACACTGTCCCCAGAATTGAGTCAACCAAGGGAAAATGAAAAGGCTTTCACAAAAATCCTTAGAAACTAGCATGCTGTCCCCAGCTCAGCCCCTGGAATACAAATATATCCTAGTTCTTTACAGCATGTATCCAAAGTGTTTGTAGGTCTTATGATATCATTCAAAATGTAAGTCTCGTTTGGAAAGAAAATGTTCAATATTAACACCATCAGACTTCTCTTTAATGGGAAGGTCAATAAATTATGCCCATTCATTTAAGAAGTCCCCTCCCGCTAGTTAACTATATGCTCAAATGCAATAAGAACGTGTTTTTGTACAATATCCGTTTGTATGTATGTTTGTGTCTATACACAAGCTTTCAGAGGAAATAGAGAACAAAATAATCACATCAAATAGAGAACATGTATGTTGAAAAAAAATACTTGGTACGGCACACCTGTACAAGACATAAGACGTATTTCTAGTTCCAGATGTGGTATTACAACCACCATTTCTCACGGCAGTTTGCAGTCTCGTAATACATGATCTGAAGCTGTTCATGAGAGAAACCTCCACTGTTCAGTTCTGGACAAAAGACTAACGGAATTCTAGCATACTCGCTGAATTCAAAAGAGCCTCTGCTAATTGGCGTTTAGGAGCATTTGGCCTTTTTCAGCAGATCTGAGAAATGAGTATATTGCTATCATTATCGCTATCTTGTTACTACTCCTTTACAAAGTTTATTATAAACTGTAAAGAACCAAACATTTCTAAGTTCTTATTACTAACCCAGCTCCTCAAAGAAGAAGTGTTATGATCCATAGACATTTTGATATTTGACTATTCTTTTCCTATTCTGTTATTTAGATATTTTTAAAGGGAACTTATTTCAGTATAAATTCACAACACATCTTGGATTGAAGTTGAAGTCACGTTTCCCCAGGTATCAAATAAACATAAAAGTCTAAGTGGTAAATATGATCAAGGCAAAAAAGTTAAGCACATTTTATCTTTATTTAGTACAAAATATATAAGCTCTTTCTCTGAAAAAGTTTACCTTCTCTATCAGATTCTGATTACAGAGCAATTTCGATACAGGGAACACATCTTTTTATCTGTGATGTTGGTAGCAATATATTGCCAAGTGAAGAACATTGGAGTCACTGCTAGCTTATTCGCTGTGTAAATCAGGTTTGAAACTATAAGAAAAAAAGCCAGAAAGCATTTTTAAAAAGCCCTTCTCTGAAAAAAAAAATGCCAAGTCAAAAATTAAAACAAGAAATAGCACTAGACACCCTCAAGACACACTCAATTTTTTTAAAGAAGGCAAGCTGAGTAATAGGAGGAACTGAGTTGACTTCACTGCACATGACTCAGGTGTCTACACACAGTCCCCAGGCGCCAAAATTTGTACTTGAGTTTATAAAAGAAACAACCAGTGATACTATTTTTTCCCAGCCTATGTGGCTCCTAATCATAAACTTTGGTTTTGAATATGAACATGGAGATTCTCCTTTCCTTTGGTTCTCTTAAAACCCTGAGCTCTGTCTTCCTCCTCAGCTCCCCAGTGTGTCCTTGGTTCTCTCTCAACAGAAGATATGCTATTACAGTCCCTGTTTCACTAGTCTCTCATATTCTACTACATGCTGCCTTCTGTCCCTAACACTTTCCAGAAATGTATACTTCCACTAGGGAGAATTAAACTGTCTTCAAGATTAAAAGATTCACCTACTGATGTTTGCAAATCTTAATAATGAAATGGGACATTATTAGATATCTAATACCATAAAATACTCAGAATAATGTCATTCAGGTTGGTTTCACTTTCTGCTTACATCTAAAAACTGGAATTACCTTTTTTCCAAAACATAGGAATAAATTTTTAGATAGTTTGGTAGAGTTCAGTAATTTTATAAAAGATAGCTCATTTTAATAGCTCTCTTAGGGTTTATAGGTGCCTGGGTGGCTCAATCAATAAAGCATCTAAATCTTGATTTTGGCTCAGGTGATGATCTCAGTGTTGTGAGATCGAGCCCTGCATCAGGCTCTGTGCTGGGCGAGGAGGCTGCTTAAGATTATTTCTCTCTGGGATGCCTGGGTGGTTCAGTGGTTCATCTGACTTCAGCTCAGGGTGTGATCCCGGAGTCCCGGATTCGAGTCCCGCATCAGGCTCCCCCCAAGGAGCCTGCTTCTCCCTCGCACTGTGTCTCTGCCTGTCTCTCTCTGTGTGTCTCATTAATAAATACTTTTTTAAAAAGTATTTATTTTTTAAAAAGTATTAAAAAAGTATTAAAAGTATTTCTTTTTAAAAAAGAAAAAAAAGATTCTTTCTCTCCTTATGCTCCTGCCCCTTCCCCCTGCTCATGTTCTCTAAAAAAATAAAAACAAAAAACAACAAAGTATCTTAGGTGATATTATTCAGACAGACAAGATGAATCACCCCCTGTGTTCCTGCGGGAAACAAATGACACTACTGTGCACTAGCAGCCCTGGGTGACAGGATGGACAAACAGCAAGAGGGCTTGAACCTCTCATCTCCAAAATGTAGGGTCATAAACATCTTTAATAACATGGTTTTTAGTATCTATGAGAGTAACAATTTATATTTATTTTTTAAAGATTTTATTTATTTATTCACAGAGACAGAGAGAGGTAGAGACATAGGCAGAGGGAGAAGCAGGCTCCATGCAGGGAACATGACTTGGGACTTGATCCCAGGACTCAGGGGATCACAACCTGAGCCAAAGGCAGACGCTCAAACACTGAGCCACCCAGGTGCCCCTACAATTGATATTTTTAGAGTGCTGATTATTATGTTTTAATAGTAAAGAGAACTGCAAACATAAGCACATGGGTATCTCCCTGAAGCAGTGAACATTCATAAAGAACAATTACTAAAAAGCTCTCTTTGCTCCAATCTGGCCATCTTGCTCTGTTTTATGAGACTGACGCGCTGCCCACTGCGCTAAGAAGGCGGTTCTTGCTCTGTTTTAAACAGTGAGTCACATTAGGTAAATAAAAACAGAAGTTATCTTTACTCTCCTCACACAGGTAAAATCCAGTCCATACTGAAAATGTTAATGAATGTTTTTACTCTGAGGACTTTCATGAATACAATCTTCCTCTCCCACTGCAGGAGTAAAGCACCATCTATCTGATCAATCAGGTATACTAGCTCCAAGGCCAGGCTGGGCCTTTGACTCTTTGACTACAAAACTGGTAATCAGAGATTCAATTACATGTAATGTAAACAAGTGAACACCCTATCTGAGAAACAATTTTTCTCTTACTCTTTAATATTACTAAACAATTCAAACTAGTTTGCCATTACTTTAGTTTATTAGATGCTTCTAATAGCCAAAACATAAATGAAATGAACTAGTAGCTTTTAAGTCCCTGTTCAGAACCATTTTTTTTTCAGAACCATTTTTAATTGAGATAGTGACTCCTTGCTGAGAATTCAAAACCACCTTCCTTTTTTAAAAGAAAAAAAAAGGAATTTTCTCTCAAAGGGATGTCTACCTCTAAAAGCTTTTATAATTCTATATAGATTTCTTTTTTGTTATGGCTCATTAATATTTACTTAAAAATCAGCCAGTAAAAGCAAATTGATTATTTCCCTCAAAAATAGACAAAGGGATTTAATTTAAAGTATAATTTAATACTTAGTAATGATCAAAAAATTTTTAAATCCTACAAAGTAGCCCAGAACTTTTCCTTTACTAGATAAGTAGATGAACTTTCAAAATTACTTTACTATTCACATAGCATTCAACTCAACATTTGCTGGAGTACAATAAGAATCATTTAGCCAATGTATAAAATATTATGCAAATGTTCTTAACATGAGGCAAGTTACAAGAAATCAAGTACATGGGGGTGAATACTCATATTTTTGCTTTTAAGGAAGAGATTATCCTTGGTTTCTGTCAAGAATAGCCTTAAGAACACTTCAGCTTCTTAAGGTTGATTCTTTTATTAATTCTGCCTTTCATTTCTACAGCTCCCCAGTTTTGAATCAACATAACTAAAAAGATACTCATAATTTTCTAAAGTTATGGCAGCAACCCATTTCCACAATCTTAATTATATCCAGATGCAGGTTCCAGCCTCACAGGAAATAAATAAGAATGCCTTTGGAAGAATGAAGAAAAAAGTTGTCATAAAGCCCATGAGCTTTGCAGAAGAAGCATATCCAACCCTCAAATAATAATCACATAATTGGCAATTCATGTAGAGTTGAGTGTATTCATTCAAAAAACTTTTCTACCTAAATCTCTTGGAAACCTTGATTTCTTACAAAATGATAGTGAACACTTGATGAGAAACACTGGTTAGTAGGTGACCTTTTGTGAAATGATACTTTATGATGGGGGAAAAAGGTGTATAATGGGCTTCAGAATTACAATCTACTCATTTTAATTACTTTAGAAGCAAACCGAACCTCAACAGCCCTTGCTTGGATCGATACCGTATAGAATTACTACAAAAACTACTGGACATAATTATCAGCCCAGTTAGTTGGGAAAGTATCAAATGTTACTCTTACAAGGTATTTAATAAGGCAAAAAATGGCCATAAAATTTTAGATTAGCATCTATGAAAAAAGTAAATAAAAATATTAGCTTTTTAATAAATGGATGCTTTAGGTATCAGAAATATTATTTTTGAAAATGTCAATTTCCTAAAATACTAAATAGAAAGCAATTTTATTTTTTTAAAGATGTATTCATTCAAGAGAGACACAGAGAGGCAGAGACATAGGCAGAGAGAGAAGCAGGCTCCATGCAGGGAGCCCTATATGGGACTCCATCCCGGGACTCCAGGATCACAACCTGGGCCAAAGGCAGGCACATAGTCATTGAGCCACCTGGGTGCCCTATATTTGTCATTATATATTTTTTTTTCATTTTTTGCTTATTTGCCATATATATATATATATATATATATAAAGAATATATATATTATGACATAATAATATATATATTCAGTGGGGGAAAAGACAGCCTCTTTAATAAATGCTGCTGAGAAAACTGGACAGCCTATTGCAGAAGACTGAAACTGGACCACTATCTTTTACCATACGCAAAAATTAAGTCAAAATAGGGTACAGACTTGAATGTAAGACCTGAAATCCCAGAATTCCTAGAAGAAAACATAGGAAACAAGTTGTTTGACACAGATCTTGGTGATGACTTTTTAAAATATTTTATTTATCCATTCATGAGAGACACACAGAGAGAGGCAGAGACACAGGCAGAGGGAGAAGCAGGCTCCATGCAGGAGCCCGATATGGGACTTGATCCCAGGACCCTGGGATCATGCCCTGAGCACAAAGGCAGACACTCAACCGCTGAGCCACCCAGGAGTCCCGTGGCTATGATTTTTTAAATCTGATATACATAATACAAAAGCAACAAAAGTAAATAAACAAATGGGACTATATATAATAACTAAAAAGTTTCTGCACAGCAAAAAAGAAACCAAACAAAGAAACCCTCAACAGAGACCACAAAACAAAAAACGTCAACAGAATGAAAAGGCAACCTACTAAATGGAAGACAAGATTTGTAAATTATGTATCTGATAAGTGACTAATACCCAAAATATATAAAGACTCACACAATGCTTCTGTAGGAAACCAGGTGATTACCAAGTAAGCAGAAGATTCTAAAGCAGACATACAGCTAGCCAACAGGTACATGAAACGATACTCCACATCATTAATCATCAGCAAAATGCAAATCAAAAACTGCAATGAGATATCACTTCACACCTGTTAGAATGGTTATTATCAAGAAGACTGGAAATAACAAGTGCTGGCAAGAATGTAGAGAAAAGGGAACTGTTGAGCCCTGTTGGTGGAATTATAAACTGGAGCAGCAAATATGGAAGGAAGTATGGAGGAAGCGCAAAAACTTAAAAAATAAAACTACAATATAATCCAGCAGTTCCACTTCTGGGTATTAATCCAAAGAAAATGGAAACATTAGTTTGAAGAGATATATGTACCCCCTTTATCAATGCAGCTCTTTTTTTTACAATACCTAAGATACGGAAATAACCTAAGCATTCATCAATGAAAGAAAAAAATAGTGATATGGGTGTGTATATATACATACACACACCCAAACACAAAATAAAACATTATTTAACCATAATAAAGAATGAAATTTTGCCATTTAGGACAATATGGATGGACCCTGTGGGCATCATGCAAAGTAAAATAATGATATAGGTAACATTATCTAATTATGTATAATTAAATATATAATATATTAAATAATATATATATGTGTGTGTATATAAGCAGCTTATAGATAAAAAAATAGATGGGTGGCTGTCAGAGGTGAGGGATGAGGACTGGGAGAAATGGGTGAATTGGGCTCTAGTTTAAGTAAGTTGAATTTAAAAAATAAATGAAAAAATACATATATATGTATATAAGAAAAGATAATATGTACATATGGTGGAGTTAAACAAAAGGTAGTCTGAATTCCTTTTTGTATTAAATGAAATCAGTATGTAAAGCAAGGTGTGGCCCTATGTAATGCTGTCTCCTATTACAGTAAGTAGTTTTTGCTTCTGTGAGAATAAAACACCTGCCCAAGCCGTTTTTTAATGACACTAACTCCTGTTCACAAAGTAATCTAGGATGCTTTTTTGCTTATTTGCCCCAAACTCACTCTTTCACATTTTCACTCAGTTGCCATTATTTCCACCCTTAAATTCTACTGATCTTATAACATTTGTGTTTCTGTCATCTCTGGTCTCTCTTTGAATTGTCGAGCCCCAGGCAATAGGAAATCTTCAGTTAAAAATGGTAAATGATGGGCTGCCCGGGTGGCTCAGCAGTTTAGCGCTGCCTTCAGCCCAGGGCCTGATGCTGGAGACCTGGGATCGAGTCCCATGTTGGGCTCCCTGCATGGAGCCTGCTTTTCCCTCTGACTGTGTGTCTCTGCCTTTCTCTCTCTCTCTGTATGTCTCAAACGAATAAATAAAATCTTAAAAAAAAATGGTAAATGACTGAATAAACTTAAACTTAGTGGATTGCTACTATGTGACTCTTAAGGGAAAACATTTTCATTCTTGACCAAAACAACTAAAATAAATTGATGCAAAGATAGAGAAAATAAATGGCTAACTCTAAACACCGGTAATATTCTGTAAAGTGCCATCTAATAGAACTTTCTGCTATGATAAAAGGGCTCTCCCTGTAAAGCTCTATAATATAGTTGCTAGCCACACACAGCTACTAAACATTTGAAATGTGGCTAGTAGGACTAAGAAACTGAATTTGAATTGTTACTTGTTTTTAATTAAAGCAAATTTAAATAATCTTATAAGGCCACTGGCTATCATTTTGGACAATGCTGTTCTATAACATTAACCATGACATGATGGTAATTTTGTTTGATTCCAAAACCTAGTATGTTCATTATAAGAAATCTAACAGAATGAGGAAGATGCTTACATATACATATAAAATACACAGATTTTTATACTCATTTCCTAAGAGATTACTGAATGTTATTTATAATGTTCCTTAGCCAGATTTATGTAAATATACTTCTAGAAATTAAGGATTTCTAAATATCTGGTATAAGATTTTATCTTCCTCACATTTACTATCTAACTCAGAGAGGTTTAAAAAAAAATCTATCCTACATAAAGCATAATGATAGAATATACTCATTTTTAACATTTTGTTACAGAAAATTTCACATTTTTTTAAAAAAATTGTCTAATGAATCACTATATACTGCTATATATTGATACCTTCACCAATTTCTCTCAAAATCCAGATTATTTTAAAGCATATCTCTGACATCTAATTTCATAGGCCAGGCTATTAACTGTGACACTATGCTATAGTAAGAAATGGAATTACTGAATATGTCTGAGGAAGGAAGACACACAGTAATTATTTCTTAATAATCTAATCTGTTAAGAATAATAAAAATTGGATTAAAAAAAACACAAAGCCAGGGTGCCTAGGTAGTTCAGTTGGTTGGGCATCCAACTGTATTACTGCTTCTCCCTCTTGCCTGTGTCTCTGCCTCTCTCTCTCTCTGTCTCTCGTGAATGAATGAATGAATGAATGAATGAATAAATAAATAAATAAATAAATAAATCCTTTAAAAAAAAAAGGTATACATCACTGTCTCATATCAACAAATATCCACAGCCCAAAACATGAGTAAGCATCTAAGAGTTGTGGTTCTTTTTTTTTTTTTTTTTTTTTAGAGTTGTGGTTCTATGCTAAGTGATGAGTGAATGAATTCACCCATGGAAAAGAGACATAGACACTATTGATAACCAATGTGACAAAACTTCACAAAGATGCAGAAATTCACAAAGTAAAAAAAATAATAATGAAAATAGCAAAATTTAAAAGTCTCTTTTTAGATCTCTCCTTCCATTCCCCTACTTCTCTAGGTCAAAAAGGATAGCCTCCTCAGATTCAGAACATTCTCTGAGAACAGAATGTCTGCAGCTCTTTGAAGCATGGATAGTGACTTTTCTGGCACAGAATGTCTGACGGAGGTGGATTGCATCTTTTTAAATCAGTGTCTGGCAGAAAGAACTGTCAAGGTCTTTGACACCATGCAGTATTCATCATCATTCCTCAATGTCCTCAACAATCTTTATTTCCCAAGGTTTACTTTACAAAGTTTTTGTTTGCAGTTGATTCTTTTTTTTTTTTAATTCTTGAGTTATTCTCAAACGGTTTTCAATTTCCAAACATCTTTCTTCTTCCTACTTTTGTAACTTCAAGAACATGTTATCAGTAAATTTAATTACTATGTCTCAAGCTATAGAATGAAAATAAATACTTTCATGTCAACAGAAGTGAGGAATTAATGTATAAAGTATGATTGCTGAGGTTCAGTTTCTAGGGTACTGTTTATATTGAGGAACAGTGCCTGGACATTATAAAGTCTTCTATTTTTGGAGACGTGCTACTCAACAATACCTTATAGCAAACCTTTACTGGTTGTTAAGAATGAGGAAACAATAAATGTGTTCAGAACATTTCATCTCTTCTTAAATATAACTGACTGAAAGGCAACACAAAGGAAAAATAAAATAAAAATCTTAAACCACAGTTTAATCCTGCAGTAGAATAACAGCATTTTTAATGAATTAACTGGAGAAGCAACTATACTAGATTGTCAGGCATATGCCAATAATGTATTATGTTGAGTAAAGTCAAGGGAAGTACCAAATCACATAGCGTTTATAATATAAAGAGGTTTATTAAATTAAATTCACATATGTAATATTAAGGTACCCAGAAAATTATATCCATACTTTAATATATCATATATAAATTATACTTATATAAATAATATGTAAATATTTATATAAACATGAAATATAAAATATTAATTTGTATATAAATCATAATATATTTACATATGTAAAAGTTTAAAATGCACAGAAGACAGGATGGGAGAAATTTTTGCAGATCATATATTGATAAGTAACTCATATCCAGAATACATAAAGAACATTTATAACTCAGTAATAAACAACCAAATTTTAAAATGTATAATGGATTTGATAGGCATTTCTCCAAAAAAGACATGTAAGTGGGGAGTAAACATATGAAAGGATGCTTAATATCATTAGTCATTAGAGAAATGGAAATTAAACCACATGACATAACACTTCACACTCACTAGAATGAGAAATTGGAACCTTCATATGTTGTTGGTGAGAATAAAAAGTGGCACAGTTATTTCAGAAAACAGGTAATTCCTCAGAATAGTAAACAAAGAGTTAAGATATGATAACCAAATTCCCATTCCTAGGAATATACCCAAGAGAAATACAATACATACATTCAACAAAAACATGTACACATATGTTCATAAAATTTTTCATAATAGCCAAAAAAGTGAAAATGACCCAAATGTCCATCAAGTGATAAATGGCTAAAAAATAGTATACAGTGTGATATTATTTGGAAATAAAAAAAGAAACAAAATACTACAACACAGATGAGCATTTGAAAGTATTATATTAAATAAATGTAGCTAATCACTGAAGACCATAACATGTATGATTTCACTTGTATAAAATATTCAGGATACACAAATCTATGGAGACAGAAAATAGATTATTGGTTGCCCAGGGCTGGTGATGTTTGGGAGGGATGGAGAGTGATCACTAATGGATCCAGATTTCCTTTTGGGGGGCCAAACATGTTTTAAATTTAGATTGTAATAACAGTTGTATATCCTCTGAAGACACTAAAAAACACTGAATTGTTCTACACTTTAAAAAGAGCCTATGGCAGGTGAATCAATACATTATAAAACTGTTAAAATATATAATATGAAATTATTTTGATCTCATACCTTGATTCAAGAAAAAAGTAGAAAGGGATGTAGGTGCTTTTGATTTACCTGTGCTATGTTTTTTTTTTGTTTTTTTTTTTTGTTTTTTTTTATGCACGGTGTTAAGATTTCTTCAATGTAATTATCTGTATCTAGTAACATGTTTTTGTTCTATTAAGTTTTAAATAGTTCAGACTAAAATTAAATATTTAAAACATTTAAATTATAGGGGTAGGTGCTTTCACATGAATATTATTCTTCATAATGCCCTAAGGTATGCCCACTTTGCTTTACAATAAAATCGAGACTTGGGAACTGAGTTAAGCAAAGCTACAAAACTAATAAGAAGTAATAACAAGATTTGAACCCAGAGCCATCAGTTAACAATATCTCATACCACACCATACTGCCTATCTATCTATCCAATAAAGCAATTTGAAAAAGACACATTAAGGAAAATTTGTCCACATTTCTAATAACTTTCATTTAAAAAATATTTAATGTCACTCTGAAATAATTTGTACTCACGTCCTTTCAGACAGTTTATCTTCAACCTTCAAAATAGTTTGGCATCAAAACATCTCTGGCTATTTAGCATGGCAGGATCTTAATTATCTCTAGCTTTCTCAGGGGTAGTTGTTAAATCTTCCACTTCTCCTATTTAATGTCTGATGGCTTGTCAACCTCTGCTTCCATCTTAATGCTGAAATGCTACAGCACACGACTCACCCTGTTTCCTCCGTGTCCGTGGCTCCCTAAAGCACTATACTTTCATAGCATAATGCAGACAACTGGCCTTCCCTCCAGTTAGTCTCTAACTCCCTAGTTGCCAACCTCAAGTCACATTAGAATCACCTACAGAATTTTAAATATATTAGTTCCCCCAGAAAAAAAAAAAAAGTGGTTTTTTGTTTGTTTTTAGTATACCTTCTTAAATGTTTTACATTATTTTTCAGTTTCTTTTAATCTAAGGTTTTGTCCTTCAACCCATTATTTCCTTAGAATTGATCTGTTACAGACCCAGACCACTTCACTTACTGAGTTTTCCATAGCTTAGCTCTTGCATGCTCTGGATACAGTTAAGTGTGTGTCTCTGCTCTCTGTGTTTCCTGTAAATTAGAAGCTGAATACAGAAGCTCTGTTGGACTCAAATTTGGTCTTTCTGGCAAGTTGGTGGGGAGTGTTGCGTTTTTAGACCAGGAGGCATATCATTTTTGTCTTCCTCTCTGTGATCTCAGCATCCATTGATCCTCAAGGCATAGACTATAATTCATTAAGGATTGCAAAATGGTGATATTTGAATTATCATTTTTTTTTATTTGTTACTTGAAACATATAAGGAAATACTTCTCCTTATCCACCATTTGGAAAAATACATGTTTGGTTATTCTTCTCTGTTTTTAAGATCGTGGTTTCTTATCATCTTTTGAAGTAACCAAGTACTCATTTTAAAACTTAAATTCATATATTTAAACATATTTTATGTGCTTCAATCTATTGTCATTAATTTTTATAGAGTCAGATTGTCCCATCTTTGGCCAGTAGAAGTCTCTTCATGTTAGCTCCTGCATTCCCTTGATGTGGCTAGTAATCTTTGATATCTTTCATTCTTTTCCAGTATGAAAGGTGATTCAAGTTAATCTTGCACATTTTCTACCTGAGACATGGAATCATCCATTCCTTCAAGACATCTTGATATCTCTTAGAATATTACCAGATCGCAATCTGAGGATGAGAGAGGCTACTGATTTTTTAATTATTTCTAGGTGTTTTTAAGTAGTAAAGAGATATAGTAGAAAGAGATATCTAAGTTTTAAGTAGATATTTTAAAGATATTTCAGTAGCAAGAGATAAATAAATAATTTATTGTTTAAATATAGTATTTCCTAAGTTTATATTGATCCTTTTAATTCAAATACAGAACAATGGGGATTTAACTTCCTATCACTGTAACAATTGCTTTCAGACATAAAGTGTGATAGAATTAGAATATTCCAGAATTATTCATTGGCTCTATCTAACCATATAAGTCCAAAAACCCCAAGGAAATACTACTAAAGCTATCACTCCAATATGATCATGAGAAATAGCTAATTTTTTTGTGCTTGCAATCCACATTTTCCTGCATTTTCAATAAACATGTTACATTGTAATTAATTGAATAGTTATTAAAAGTCAAATAAAAAAGTCAAGTATATCCCTTTTAACTTTTATTTAATCTTAATTCTACAATTATGTATTTTTTGCTCACAACCTGGCCTATGTATGGACATACATAGTCGTGGTTGTTTTTAAGATTTTATTTATTTATTTACTTATTTTAGGATGAGAGAGAGAGAGAGGAAGCGAGTGGGGGCTGGGGCAAGGTAGAGAATTTCAAGCAGACTCCATGCTCAGTGTAGAGCCCAATGTGGGGGCTCAATCCCATGATCCATGATCATGACCTGAGCCAAATCAAGAGTTGGATGCTAACTGACTGAGCCACCAAGGCACCTCTTCATAATCTTTTTTAGAGGAGTATTTTCATTCAGTAAAAAATAAAACAAAACTTGTAAAAACACTAAGTATCAATTTAAAGGTTAAATCTGTGAACTTGACATTCCCTGGATTTTCCTGGAGATTTTCTTTCATAAATATAAGCTGTATCTCAATATATAAAAGAATGGATGCTCTTATAAAGATGGTTATACACACCACCTAAACCCTATAATTTCATAATATATGTATGGAAAACCCTGTGCCATTTGCCTTTGTGCTTTTAGAAATCTTAAGAAAAGTCCCTGAAAAAAAATCCCCTGATATTTTAGTGTTTACTCCCATAGATCAGTCAGCAAGGTAAGCAGCAGCATCCATCCTCAACAGGTCTTTTCCTTCTTATTTAGCTCAGCAGGTGTATTTCATTTTATTCTGGGAGTGAACTAAATACCAAAAATCTTGCCGGACACAGTACATTTCAATGGTCTCATCCTGTCTCTCAGAGATTCTTTGCAGTTTGCTTAGTTTTTTACACACCCTACTCTGATCCTGCCAGCACTTTCCCAAGGACAGACTGCACTCTGTTAGTGTATACGGGCTCCACTGTTGGCTCTAAGTCTCAGCCTACTTGAATTTTAATAGAGATTCATAGGCAGTTGTTATGAAACAAACACCATAATGACACCCAGACAGGCTGCAGAATTATTTTTAGGCAGATGATGTGTGTGGCCCATGCCTCAGGCCCACCAAATGATAATAATAGTAACACTATGCAGTAAGCAAAGAGAACATTTTTCATAAAAACTGCATAAATCATAAAATGTTTCCTGCCATCCTTCCGCTTCCTGCTCTCCTTGCTCCCACTGCCCTCCTTCCTCTCCACACCATCAGGAGTTGTAGGGCTTAGTATTGACTACCTTGCAGAATCCAATAACCACCTAAAGAAAAATGAATCCATAATTTTGTTTCAGTATTCATTAGAGAAAAATGGGGAATGGTCTTACACACATGCAGTAAAAACTCCCAACTATTGTGTGGTTTTTAAAATTAAAATTAGATGTTTGTCTTTTTAAAATGGGGTCAGAAATTACTTCCTCCATATTTGACATCTTTCTTCATATATGCCACTACTGTGTAAGTTAATACACAGTAGTGGCATGGGACCCAAATTAATGCACTTCAGAAACGAGCTGTCATGCTGAAAACACAGAGGGAAAGGACCACTCTTGGAAATTTAAGAAATGTTGCTATCCTAAGGAGAATAAAGAAGTCCTTTATGAAGAATGCTATGTTCGGCTATTGATAAATTTAGATTGCCAACACTGCTTCCAAATTTTAGAAGTCAGGGAGCCCAAATTTTGGTTTCATCTAGTAGTTAAAGAAGCTAATTTTTTTTTTCTTAAGCTCCCTATTTGCTCTTCCATGTACTATTGAGAACTGCAAGATTGGCTAAATATGGAAACCATTTAAAGGAATCTTATTAAAAACCCAACTTCCTAAAATTGAACCTTAAGTGAACTCTAGCATCAGAGGAAACCAGCAAAGTGAGACGAATATGTAGCGTAGTGCAAGACAGAATAGAGGAGGTTATAGTATGAAGATTCGGGTAAGAAATATTTTAAACCTGTACATTTAATTTGCTACAGTTTTGTAAAAACAACAACAACAACTATACCTCAGAGGGGACAGGTGGTACAACAGACTCAGGTATATCTGGGTCAAAGTCCTGGCTCAGCTCTTCGTGGATGCCTCACCTTGGGCAATTTTTCTTTCTCTCCCCATTTCCCTAGCTATGGAAAATCACGAGCAAATAAGGAACAAAGCAGTGGGGTTTTTCCTAACTAGAAACTGAGTGAAAAAACCAAAGTAGCGAGCTATAATAAAACTATTTTAGCTGAGTCTGCTTCTTAAACGGATTATATTGATGTTAATTTTTATTTCATACATTCAATTTTGTTTTCTTCTGTCTCCTCAATTTTTGATTCCTAGGCATTCCTATTTTTTGTCCTTACTTGAATTCTATGTATTTTTCAGAGGTTTCTTGTTTTATGCCTATCTCTAAGTATTTCATTTCCTATCCATGCACAGTTACTCTTACTTATACTTAATAATAAAAAAACAGTAATGGATTTCACCTCTCTAGGTATCAATTAAAGGCTCATCCTACCTAACTTAAAATTATCTCGCAAAAGGCATAAAAAGGTGATATCCTGAGGAACATACATTTGTAAGCTTTGTCAGACCCATCAGAGGAATGGAGAAAGTAAGTATGTATGCTGCATCCTCTTCCTAATTCCAGCTGTTGACCCAAGTTCCCAAAAACCTTTAGAGTTATTATGGCTTATTGTGGTGCAGACCATCTTCACTCCTATACCTTCAAAGGCTAAGTTCTCTGCTAATTGCACCACTGTGTCTTAAACCAGCTTCTCTAATATTAAACCTTATGTTAAAGCTTTCAAACAGAGGAAATAGCCTCAACATGAGTGGGATGATAAGAAAATACTGATGATCTCGAAACATCTGAAACTCATTTGGACAAAGCTTATCGACATTCACCCTATAAAAAGTACACACCAATGCTTACATCCCAACACATGTTCTGTATTCTGAGAGATCATTTGCTGATACAAGCCTTCTTTCAAAATCCAGGACAAGACAACCCTTCTGAGTTCAGTGGTGTCCTCCACTTTGTTGATATTCAAGTCCAGAGGCAGAAGAACTCCCTATGCTTAGCTTTACCAAAATATATAAACTCTAAGTAGAAACAAATAAATTAAGCAATAAAAATTTGTCAACAAATTAAAAATAATTAACATCAAGACAAAATCCCTGGCTAGTAACTACTTTCAATTAAGTCAGTGAAGATACAAATTTATTTGCCAACTATTGCCCACTGCATTCTTGTTTTGCTCCACTTCATAGGAAGGTTCACTTGTTTAATATTTTTAATGGCTCTTAGTATACTATATTTTGGTTTTTGATGCTCTTTTAAGTCTTCCTGAGTAGACTTTGAGGATTTTGAGAAAAGAGGTTATGTTTTCTTTGCTTCTGTGTCTCTGAGCACCTAGTCTAATGACTAGAAAGTAGTAAGAATAGCAGGATAAAAGTAATAACAACTACCACTTTTGGGGAACCTATAATGTGCAACATATCTTATATATATTTTATATATTATATCAGATGTTCCTTATTATAAATCTACATATAAAATGTAGATTTTATAAAATCTGTCATATAAAAAAAATCTCATGGAGGATCACTAGCCTCCTCATGTTCACATAGCTTATAAGGTGATATTTTAAGCCCCAGTTTATCACTAAATAATGAATAGTGATTTTTTATTAAATGAATGAATATATGTATAAATATATGAACACAGGGATGCATGCACATACTCTCTCATATATATCTGTATCATCTTATTCTCTTTATCCTTTATATATAATGGACATATATAAAGAGGTTTAAGTTGGAGGCAAGGAGAAATTGGATTATCATCTTATCTTTTTTTTTTTTTAATGTACTTAGAATAATAGCTCACCATGGAATACAGGTAGTTATGACTGGTTGCAAAAGAAAGACATAATTACCTTGGCCCATATTCTATCCATAAAGGCTCCAGGTAAGGAGAAGAAATTATGAAATTTAGACATAATTTGGGAGGGAGGATAATTTTCAGATTCAAAATCTGACGATTCAAACGATTAGAATGGGTGTTCCTGGCTCCTGAAGGGAGGAGGAGAGGACATTGACTAGCATGGAAAATGCATCATCAGACAAATCTTTTCCTGTTAAAATCCAAATCAAAAGACAGTCTCACTGAGGCAATAATTCATTTTAGGAGATGAAATAAATTGTCTTAACCTAAAATACTATAATCACTCTTGTGAAAAGGAATGACAATATTGCCTGAGACATTTGAAAAATGCTTCCTCCTATCCTGGACACTTTCTTCCAGGGAAATGCTTGTCAAATCATGGTTCCATGTCTGTTTTCTGTCCCATTAAATAGATAGATAAATAAATAAATAAATAAATAAATAAATAAATAAATAAATAAATAAAGTAAAGCACAGCTAGCAGTTTTAGGAAGATAACACTCATATGCCTCCTGGCTATATTCTTCCTTCTTAGACATCTAAAAACAACCAAAAAACCTGCATTAGAAAAAAAAAATTGAGAGTAGAAAGTAATTTCAACAAATGGTATAAGACTCATTCCCTGAATCACAAATTATAGACCCCAAAGGGTCAGAACTAAGAAACTTCTGTTTCTTCCTTCTTAGGACCAGCTCTCTCGGCAGTTTTTAGAGCTGGGTGCTAAATACATTCCATAGTAGGACATAAAAAGAATCCAAAGGCCTGCAAGCATAAACAACTTTACGAGAGCTAAAGAAGTTATCTGGGGTTGCTTACCCTAAATTTCTGTTTGAGGACTTCAGCTTTAAATAACAGTGGAGGAAAATATATTTCACCCATTCAATGCAGCAAGACATAGTCTATATGCAAAGAATGGAAAGAGTAGATTTAGCGATTTTATGCTCTGCCTTAATCTCTCTATGTGCAGCCCTCTGCTGACTGTACTTTTTAAAGAAAATGCCCTTTCAGAGTATCCTCCATTTGAGCAAAAGAAATGGTTCTATACTTCTACTTTCTTGCTTAAAGTTACTAATAAAGCTGAACAACATAATGTTCTATGGTATAAATTCAATGAAAAGCAAAGCAAAGTGAAAGAAATGAAAATTTACACCTCATATGTGAATCAAAAGGAAGAGAAGAATGTCATCTACAAGAAAACAATGAATTGAAATTGATGTCTTAAATTTTAAATACAGGACTTTTTTTTAAGTACCCAGGAACATAGTAGGTTTGTAATACCTGTCATTGCTTTCTGAGATCTTTCTACAGGTACATAATTTAATCATTCCACCTGAAGTGTCAGGCACATAAAGGTATTATTAGTTAAGAGTGAATAGTAGTTTAATTTGAAATAGGAGACTTGAATTTTGCTTTTAACTATTAAAAACAGATAAAAATTAAAGTGAATAATTTTATAGTTTTAAATAACCACATTTCTTGCTATTTTAACTTTAGCCAAGGAGATCTTCCAAAATGTATGACAACATTTATTTTGAGCTTTATTATTAAGCTTTAACTTTTGTAGCAAGATAAGTGCAATACACTGCAGAGACTTTTAACCTCTGAAATTCTTATTGAAAATCTATTTTAGAAACAGATATTGAAATCAATTTGGTAAATGCAAATTCAGTAATTACTACACAATGAGTCCTTAGGCATATATAGAAAGATACAGTTAAGCCCCAATTCCTACTATCAAGAATCTTATTATGGATGAATGGATAAGATACACATATATAAACACATTATATATAATATGTTAAATGCTAAGTTAGGTGTATGCATATGGTTTAAAAAGAGTAGATGAAGAGAGTAATTCAGAGTGGCAGAAGTTTCTGAAAGTAGTGGTAGCTGAGCTGAATTCTAAAGGAAAGATAAATGTTTATTCTGTAAATAAGAAATACAAGTAATTCCTGGCAGACTAAAGAGATATTGAAAAAGTGAAGTATGAAGCAGAATTATATAATCTTCTAATTATATAACACAAATAATTTTAGAGTATAAAGAGACAAGAGGAGTGAAGGATAATCCTGTAAAAAAATGTTGAATGTTCACTCAGTACCACAATACAGTAATAGTAACTAAGGCCTGGGGCTCTGGGGAAGCTTGAATTTGAATCCTGATTCTAAATATTTACAAGATACATGACCTTGAGATACACCTTAACTCCCTGTCATACAGTTTTCCCATGTGTATAATAGGATTAATAATAGTACCTAGTCTGTAGGACAGCTGTGGGGATTACATTAGGTAAGATATGCATTTAGATTTAGATATAAATCTAAATAAAGGTGTAGAACATTACCTGCCTGATGGTAAGAACTCCACCAACAATAGCTATTGTTATACATGACACTCTACTGACTACTGAGGATACTACCCATCAATTGTAAACAAACTCTTCTAGTAATAAATGAAAATAACAGTATATCAATTATTTTTTAAGACATTAAATAAACATCAGTAGTATACTAGGATGTTCTACATCTATTTAGAAAGTACAAGTGATAATTACCACTGTAACTGCTAGGACAAGTTTTAAAAAGAGCATACACACACACATACACATACTTATATATTTAGATATATATGTATAAATATACTTAAGACTTATGGGGATAATGTAGAAAAAAGAAGTCTAAAATAACTAGCTTCCTTTCTAGAGAGAAAAAGACTTTTTGAAGCCAATATTAGTATCATTTCCCTCTCTGTGAGCATTAGCCATTTCTGAGAATAAATGGGCAAGAAATGGGTCAGTCATGAGAAAAAGAACTTTGATGGACTAGCAAGAAAGGCAGCAGAGGTTTGTTTGTTTTTTAAGATTTTATTTATTTATTCAAGAGAGACACACAGAGAGAGGCAGAGACATAGGCAGAGGGAGAAGCAGCCTCCAGAAGCCTGAGGCCGGATTCAATCCCAGGACCCAGGGATCATACCTTAAGCCAAAGGCAGATGCTCAACTGCTGAGACACCCAGATGTCCAGGCAGCAGAGTTTTTAAGATAGCATGAGCTTGTGCAAAGGATTGGAATCTACTATATCCCCACACTCAGTGCTGATTCTTCTGGCCAACTGATGCTTCGCCCAAAAAATTTGGTTTAGAGTATGGCACCATTGGATGCTATGGGCTGGTTTATAAATCAGAGGGAAAAATACATATTGCAGTGCTTCAATCCCAAATTTTCCCTGAAAAGTACCTGTAATCATTCAGGATAGATCTCACTCTGAAGACTTTTGAAACTGAAGGTAAAACGGAAACTCGAGCTGCAACCCAGACACAACCCACCTGAATTCCTATTTGGATCAAAATAATCAACTCTACCTTAGCTGCCTGACAGAGAAAGGGTTGTGCCCTCTCAGAGGAAAAGAATTCTCGCACCAAAGTCTTTGGTTCATTTAAATATGCAGTAATCCATATGTAAATATGCAAAAATGCAAACTATGCAAAAATGACAAAAAATGAAAGAGAAAAATAAACCTGTAGAAACAGATCCACAAATAAATTACACATTGGAGTTAGTAGAACACAGGCTTTAAAACTGCCATCATAAATAAGTTAAAGAAATTAGAAGACCGATAAGATAGAGAAAAATCTATCTCCATAGAAAAATGGAATCTCTAAGAATCAAGTTGATATTCTAGAAGGGAAATTTTTTTTAAGACCTGAAATTAAGTATTTATTGGATATGGAGCTTAATTTCCAATTGAATATATATAGTAGAAGGAAGGTCAATGAATTTTAAAGCAGATCGATAGAAATTACCTAATTGAAACACAGAAAAAAACACCTAAAAATTCTAAGAACAGTTCATAAAGGACATGTAGGACAAAAAAAAAGCTCCTGGATAACCAAAGACCCAAAAGAAGTAGTGAAATAATTTTTAAAATGAAAAAACAAAATGTTGCAAAGATACAGGAGTAGGAGGACCCTAAGGTTGCCTTGTCCCACAAATACAACTAGATAACACTCACATCGGTATAAATAACCCTTAAAATGACCCAAAGACTGGCAAAACAAACTTCATAATTACAACATTGAAGAGGCTACATCAAAGAAGGTAGAAGGATGGAAACACAGTCTGGCAGTGACACAGACTACGGTCAACCTTGGTCAAAAGTGAGCTTGCAGTGTGGAAAAGGGTTAGAAACAGAACCTGCATGGGGAAGACAAATCCCCATAATATTTCACTCTGAATGTGAGAGCCAAATTTTGTAAATTCTTACAACGAGCAGGACTTAAAGCCTAGAATTTAAAAAATCAGTAGGCTTGGTTCATGTAGATACAACATGGCAGTTTTAAAAAATGCCAGGGGAATATGGGAGGGAGAATGATTTGCTCATCTCAGGGTATAGTTCAGAGAGACAAAGACGGCAGAGAGACCCCTCCAGGAACAAAGGAATTGGCAGGAACCACTTCCCTCCCCCATCTCCCACCAAAAATAATGGCTACCTGCTAACTGTGGGGAGCCCACAGTTACTACCGAAGCCCTAACTCCTCATGATTCAGTGAACCCAACCTTCCAGGTCATATTTTCCTCAGTCCTGGTGATGCAGGATGCCTTCCCCAGCAGATTGGCACAAACCTCACCAATACCACATTTCTAACCCGTGTGTTTTGAGGGGCCTCAGTGTGGCAGCAAGTTTCATTTTGCAAGCAGACTAGCACACACCTTGTTAAAACACACCTCATACCAACCTGGAACAAACAGAGCCCAAACAGATAAAGGGATCCTCTGTATACAACTGGGCTGAAGGAAAAAGCAGCCAGGACACAATAGCAGTGCAAGGCAACAAACATAGGAAACATTCCCTGAAGTGCCAGGTCCTAGGGAACAGTAAACACTACAGGGCATTACAGGACCTCTTCTTCATAAGGACATTACCTTTAAGAGCAGAAGACATAGCTGACTTTCCTAATACACAAAAACAGACACAGAGAGATACACAAAAATGAAGAGACAGATATCCATCACAAATGAAAGAACAAAAACAGCAAGAGACTTAAGCAAAAAAAGTTAAAAGAAATACACCTCATAGAGAATTTAAAGTAATAATCTTAGAGGTACTCAATGGACTCGAGAAAAGAGTGAAGAACATCAGTGAGACCCTTAATAAAGAGATGAAAAAGAACCAATCGAGATGAAGAACACAATAAATAAAATTAAAAATACTTCAGATGGAAGAAACAGTAGGCCAGAGGAAGTAGAGGAATGAATTAATAATCTGGAAGACAGAGTAAAAATATTGAGAAGAGATTTAGGGAACTCAGTGACTCCATCAAATATAATAACATTAATATTGAAGGGATCTCAGTAGAAGAAGAGAGAAAAGGGAGCAGAAAATTTATTTGACACACCAATAGCTGAAAACTTGTCTAATCTGCGGAAAGAAACAGAAATCCAAATCCAGGAGGCACAGAGAACCCCAACAAAATCAACCTATGGTTGATTACACCAAATGCATAGTAAATAAAATGGCAAAAAGTAGTGATAAAGAAAAAAATTTAAAAGCAGCAAGAAAAAGAAGACAGTTATAAAAAAAAAAAACAAACACACAAAGCTATCAGTTAATTTTTCAGGATAAACTTTGCAGGCCAGAAGGGAGGGTCATGATCTATTCAAAGCGCTGAAAGGGAAAAAATATGCAGCCAAAAATACTCTAGCTAGTCAGGATATTATTCAGAATAGAAGGAGAGAAAAGAGTCTCTCAAACAAAAACTAAAGGAATTCATGACCACTAAAGAAGCCCTACAAGAAATATTAACCAGGACAAATTGAGTGGAAAGGAAAGATCCTAACTGAGAGTATGAAAAGCAGGAATCACAAAATCAGTAAAAACAGTGTATCAGAAAATCAGTCAATGGATCCACAAAATAAAGGGATGTAAAATATGACATTATATACTTAAAATGTGGGGTGGGGGACAGAGGAGAAGAGTAAAAAAAAAGATGAGTTCAAACTTGAGCAACCATCAACTTAATATAGACTGCTATATGCAAGAGACATTATACACAAACTTACTGGTAACCACAAATCAAACAACAGTAATAGATATTGCAAAGAATACAAAGAAAGGAATCCAAGTATATCACTAAAGAAAGCCAGCAAACTATGAGAGAGCAGAAGGATAAGAGAAAAGCCACAAAAATACCACAAAGGAAGGAACAAAATGGCAAAAAATACATATCTATCACTAATTACTTGGAACGTAAATGGACTCAATGCTCTGATCACTAATACAGAGTAACAGAGTAGATAAAGAAAAAAGACCCCTCTATATATTCCCTACAAGAGACTCATTTCAGACCTATAGATACTAGTGGATTGAGAAAAAGGGGATAGTGAAACAGTTACCATGTAAATGGAGGTCAAAATAAAGCCAGGGTAGCAATATTTGTTTTGAACAAAATAGACTTTAAAACAAAGACTGTAACAACAGACTCAAAGGGACACTATATAGTAACACAAGGGAAAATACAACAATAATATTTAACAATTGTAAATATTTATGCACTGAACATGGGAGCACCCAAATATATAAAACAGTTAATAACAACCAGAAACTAATCAATAATAAAACATTAATAGTAGTGGACTTTAATACTCTATTCACATCAATGGACAGATCATTCAAACAAAAAATCAACAAAGAAATAGTGGCTTTGAATGATACACTGGACCAGATGGATTTAACAGATACATTCAGAACATTCTATCCTAATACAGCAGAATAGCCGTTCTTTTCCATGCACATGTAATATTCTCCAGAATAGATCACATATTAGGCTACAAAACAAGTCTTACCAAATTCAGAAAGACTAAAGTCATGCCACGTATCTTTTCTTACACAACACTATGAAACAAGGAATCAACTATAGGAAAAAAATCTGTAAGGACCACAAATACATGGACGTTAAATAACATGCTACTAAGTAGTGAATGGGTCAACCAAGAAATCAAAGAAAATAACACTTAATAGAGAAAGATGAAAATACCTGAAATTAGTATTATATTGTATGCTAACTACTGGAAATTAAAAATTTTTTAAAAACTACAATGAGATAGCGCTTCGTACCTGTCAGAATGGCTAAAGTCAACCACACAGGAAATAGCAAGTGTTGACAAGGATGTGGGAAAAAAGGAATCCTCAGCTACTACTGATGGGAATGCAAAATGGTCTAGCCACTGTGGAAAACAGTATGAAGGTTCCCCCCAAAATTAAAAATAGAACCCTAAAATTCAGTAATCATGCTACTGGTATTTATCCCTAAAATACAAAAAGACTAATTCAAAAGGATATGTGTACTCCAATGTTTATTGCAACATCATTTACAAAACTCAAATTAGGGAAGCAGCTCAAATGTCCATCTATACATGAATGGACAAAGAAGTGGTACATGGATTATTATTCATCCATATGAAAGAATGAAATCATGCCATTTACATAGACATGGATGAAGCTAGAGATCATATTCCCTATGTTAAAATAAGTCAGAGAAAGACAAATACCATATGATCTCACTGATATGTGTAATTTAAGAAACAAAAGATACGGAGAAAGAAACAAACCATGAAAGGTTTGCATGGTTTGTCTCTCTCTCTCTCTCTCTGTATCTTTTGTTTTGTTTCTTAGAAACCAACTCTTAAGTTTAGAGAACAAATTGACGGTTACCAGAGGGGAGGTGGGATGGGTGAAGTAAGTGATGGGATTAAGAGTATATGTATCATGAGCAGCACTGAGTAATGTATAAAACTATCAAATCACTATGTTGTACACCTGAAACTAATATAACACTGCATGTTAACAATACTGGAATTAAAATTAAGGACTTAGTTTAAAATTTTTAAACAGGGTCACCTGGGTGGTTCAGTGATTGAGTGTCTGTCTTTGGCTGAGGTCGTGATCTCAGGGTCCTGGGATCGAGTCCCACAGCCTGCTTCTCCCTCTACCTGTGTCTCTGTCTCTCTCCATCTCTGTATCTCTAATGAATAAATAAAATCTTTAAAATTTTTTAAACAAATAGCTACTTAAGATGCTCAATGAACTCATGTAAGACAAGCACAAATAAAACTATATTTCATTATAATCAAATTACCAAAGACCAAAATTTTTTAAAATTCTTAAAAACAGACTGAGAAAACTCTTTACACAAAGGAGAACAACAAAGGATGACTGAGATCTCATCAGAAAAAATGCAAGCCACATGTTAATGGAATGTCATCTTTAAAGTGATGATAGAAAAAGAAATGGATGTCAAAACAGACTTCTATACCTAGCAAAAGTCTCATTTGAAAAAAGACAAAAGGAAGACGTTTTCTAACAAAAGCTGAGAGACTATATTGTCTGTAAAACACACAAAAGGTATAATAAAGGATAATACTAAAGAAAGTTTGTCAGGCTGAAAAGAAATTATCACACAAGCTACCCATTTCTGTTTCTCTTCATGGTTCCTGTGAATTCAAATTATCATGTAGGGTTTTTTCCTTACCTCACTACAGATTTGTTTCCACCCATTTGTTCTATTATTGTTGAATGCATTCCTATGCACTATAGGCTCAACAATAAAGTACACATATATATTACTTAATAATGGTGTATATATATATATATATATATACACACACACACATATATACACACACACATTTTATGCAATTAATTTTTAAATCAATAGAGAAAAAAGAAAAATATATACAATTATACTTACATAATTGCCTACATAATTACATTAAGTGGTGCTTGTTTTTTCATGTGATTTTAAATTATTCTCTGATGTCATTTGCATTCAGGCTGAAGTTTTTTTTTTTTGTTTTTTTTTGTTTTTAGTGTTTCCTATAGAGTGGATCTGCTAACAACAAATTCTCTAAGGTTTTGTTAGTCTGGAAATGTCTTAATTTTACCCTCATTTTTGAAAATAATTTTATGCATATATAATTCTTAGTTCAGTTTTTGTTTTCTCTTCAACACTTTGAACACGTCCCTTCACTGCCTTTTGCTTCCATTATTTCTAATGATAAATTAACTGTTAATCTTATTGGTATTCCCTTGTATGTGGAAATATTTCTCATTGCTTCCAAGAGTTTCTCTCTGTCCTTGTTGATCAATATTTTGACTATAATGTGCCTGTGTGTTGATCTCTTTTTATTTATACTATTTGGAGTTCATGGAGCTTTCTGGATGTTGTGAATGTTTCTCAACCAACTTGTCAAGTTTTAGCCATTATGTCTTCAAATATTGATTGACTAATTGCTCCTTTTTTCTTTCTCTTCTCTTCTGGCACTCTCATTATTTATGACACTCTCAATTACTAGTGTCCCACATTTCTCTGAGACTACTCATTTTCCTTCATTCCTATTTTCCCTGTCTTCATATTCCTTAATTTGTATAGATCAGTCTTTAAGTTTACTGACCCTTTCTTCTGCCAGCTCAATACTGTTGAATCCCTTTAGTGATTTTTTTCATTTCAATTATTCTATGGTTCAACTCTGAACTTACACTTTTAAAAAATAATTTCTATCATTTATGAAAATTCTCTATTTCAGGAGATACAGTCAACATATCTTTAATTCTTTAAACATAATTTCTTTTCTATTTTTTTAAGCCATTTATACTATTTGCTTTGTGGTCTGCTAAGTCTAATATCTGGGCCCTCTCAAAGGCAATTCCTATTACTTGCTTTATTTTTGTATAGGTTACACTATATTGCTTCTTTACATTCCTTGGACTTAACTTTTTAATTTACTCTTTTGCATTGCTTATGCAGATCTTTTGCCATTCAAAAGTATGAATTTGATATGGCTCAGAAAAATCTCTATCAAAGAGAAACAACTCAAAAATTTAAAGTCACATCTTGGGACGCCTGGGTGGCTCAGCACCTGAGCATCTGCCTTTGGCCCAGGGCATGATCCTGGGGACCCAGGATTGAGTCCCACATCAGGCTCCCTGCATAGAGCCTGCTTCTCCCTCTACCTAGGTCTCTACCTCTCTCTCTCTCTCTCTCTCTGTGTGTGTGTGTTTCTCATGAATGAATAAATAAAATGTTTAAAATAAAAATAAAGATAAAAAATAATAATAAAGTCACATCTTCATATACTACAAATTATTGTTGTTAGAAACTTATACAGAAAAAATTATAAAATTCTATTATTTTAACTTCCATGAGTTTTCTCCGTATAGCATAGATCAATAGACAAATTTTCCGACACCAGCACTTAGAACATATTCAGTGTTCCTTGGGATATATCTGGAAACATTTCTCAATTCAATTACATTCCTAGCCTGTTTTTCATTCCAGATCCCCAAATATTTATTTGCATCTCAAATTTTATATGGCATAATAAACACCTCATTTGGTTACATTCCTTGACACTAGAGCTAAGCTCAGATGGTGACCAGGGGTTCATGATTCACCCACACACACACATCTATTTCAGACATTTAAGTTCATTATCTTGATATTTTGAGGTATTTTGTCTGTGCATCAAATGTTGCTTTATTTCCAGGATTTCATTTTTCTAATTGATTTTATTTTAATTTAAAAAATCACAGCATATTTTCATCAAATTTTATTTAGGAAAAAAATGATTGATAATAATTGCAAGTGATAAAAGTCATTTGATTACCATACACATGTCTCTATACAGTATTTAACTTGGCAATATCCTAACAGACATTTTTTTGTTCATCTATGAAAAATTATTAATATGAATTATCCTTTGTGTAATTCATTCAGGGGTAGTGTAACAGTTTTTGGAGTCCTGCCTAGTAGCATTCTAGTATTCTAGGATTTCTATAATTTAAGTTTTTCTAAGACCAATAGTTGTCAATTTCTCAAGAAATTCAGGGAAAAAAAACTCTGAATAACAAGAGAAACTATACTTAGATTAAAAAGATAGCATGAAGATCCCAAGTCTTTCCAAATTAATTTATGAATTTAATGCAATTACAAAAAATTAGTAACTTTGTTTTTTCATATCTGACATGATTGATGAAAGGATTTTTTAGAGGATATATATGAGAGAAGAGCTATGTGATATTTAAGAAGTAACAATGCTTATGTAAAAATTAAAAACAATAAAAAAGTAAAGCAGAAACAGATCAATAAAGATAAGGAAAAGATAAAGTTATTCAATAACTAAACATATAATAAGTATACACCAAATCACTAGAGAAAGAACTCAGTAGCATTTGAAAAATTGTTAACCATTAGGAAAAATAGACATGAATTCCCATGTCTCACCATACATCAAAATTCTAGGTGAATTAAAGATCTAAGCTAAAAACACAAGAATAAATAGAGATGATAGTTAAGTAATTTGGAATAAAGAAAATTTCATATATGACACCACCTAAGTAGAAAGTATGAAGGAAAAGACTGCTGGATTTCACTGTACAAAAATACAAAGTAAAAAGCCCCATCATAATTGTGATGGAATCTAAGGGCAAAGAATCAACAGAATTACTATGTACGTATTTCTCACAAATCAAGAAAAAGTCACCAATAATTACCTGAACAAAGGAGGAACACCAAAAATAAAAGAAGAAATACAAAGGGAAAACATTCCACAACACCAATAATTAATAGATGTGATTTACAACAATGAATTTTTTTTTCAATCTAGAAAAGATATTTAATGAGGCTCAGCATTTGGAGAAAATAAGATCTCACAATACCGAAGTGAATACAAGTCAGGACTTTTAAAAATGAGAACTGACTATATATACCAAAATGTTAAATATTTATTACTTATTGATCTTGTAGTTGTATTTCCAAAAATCTACCATAAAGAAACAGTCATGAAAGTATGAAAAATATAGCCATAGGAATACTTTTAATTACATAGTAAAATTTAGAAGTACTTTCCACCTCAGCAACAAGTCTTACCTGGTATCAACAGCTTGTGTGCCCTCTAGCCTTAAAAGAACTGAATGATTATATAATATCCAGTACACAGATATAATAGATAGGTAACCATTAAAAATAAAGCCCCAGATGATATTAATGGATTGCAATATGAAAATATTTGTGTTAAAAAATAATATAATCCAACTAAAGTCTGTGTATCCAATTAACAGTGGGAAATTATGCATGTGATTTTTTTCTCCTTTTGCCTACTGTATTTACTAACATCTTATCAACATGTAAAATGAGGGAAAAGAGTTATTGTAAAGAGTTATTGTTAAATTAATTATTAATATATGCCTTCTTTATCAAGCCTTAAATTTCTGAATAGTGTTTCTATCTGTGCTTTTGTGTCAGAAATTTGGATAACAACAGATCTAATCTCAATTAAATCTTGCAAGGATTTTGTCTTGTTCATCTTCCTGCCCACCTGAATCATAGTACAATGTTTTAAACAAATTTACAGGTACCTTCTGTTGGATTTAATACCCTTCAATTTGCTTTTACCCTTGACACATTCAACTTAATTCTCCCTTTAGTAATAGTCAAGTCCCTAGTGGTCGGGAATGAGATGGCTTCTCCATCACTTCATTCTCCCTTTTGTTTAGCTAGAGATCTAGGCAATGATTACAGACTTAACAACTCCACAGCTATTCTACTGCTTCAAGGGTGACATTTTGTTCCTTAATTAGAATATAAGCTTCTGGAACACTAGAACAATGCCATGTTTTTAGATCCTTTTTTCTTCTAATGATACCCGTGTTTTACATAGGATAGACAAAGGTGGAAGTTTCTCGGGGGGAAAATCATGAAATGGATCAGAAAATGTCATTAATTCTTTTGGAACATTGTATCTCCACAAAAGGGATTTAGCACTCATTCTTTTATCTGTGTTCCCTTGGTACAAGTTAAGATGTGTGTAATGTACTTTTACATCTTTATCATAATTTCTTGTAACATAACTTCCACCTCTGCCAGAAGTAAATGGTTTGAGGTCAGGGCATTTGCTTTACTCACTTCTGTATTTTCAATCTCCAATACCTCAGAGCATACAGTGATCACTCCATAAATGAATTCATGAACTAATGTGTCGATGATCATTCTAGTACTAGCTCTGATACTTACCAACTCCGTAACTTTAGGATGGTCAACTGGGTATTTGAAATTAATTTTTTTCATTCTTGTAACGTAGATAATACTATCTACTTCATAAGATCACTGGGAGAATCAAATGAGAAAAGTTGGACATGTGTTATTTCCAAAAAATTATATTAAACGCTAAGTAAATACACAAAATGACTCTATTATCATTGCTGAACCCAACCAGACTTTTCATGTATAAAAGATCCTATTTTAGGGATCCCTGGGTGGCGCAGCGGTTTGGTGCCTGCCTTTGGCCCAGGGCGCGATCCTGGAGACCCGGGATCGAATCCCACATCGGGCTCCCGGTGCATGGAGCCTGCTTCTCCCTCTGCCTGTGTCTCTGCGCCTCTCTCTCTCTCTGTGACTATCATAAATAAATAAAAATAAAAAAAAAAATTTAAAAAAAAGATCCTATTTTATACATGAAAGTCTTACCCTGGTGTTAACAGCTTGGTGTGCTCTTTAACCTTTTTAAACTTCCTTCCCAGCCATGCTATCAACAACAGTGGTACACTTTCACATCTTTGTAAAGAGATCATACTCTAATTCCCAATAGTTACATATGAAGAAACTTGGCAGTTTTTCCTGAATATTGTCCTGTTCATGTTTGTGACTTCACAATTAAAAGATGTGCCTAGGTTAGAGTCTAACACATATGAGGTGCTTAACACATTTGAATTTAAAAAATTTAAGAAAGAATTAAGAATAGGAACTGTTAAAGTGCTCTTCATAATCTCTCCCAAAGTATGGAATAAATATCGGCATAGTTTGCAGCATCAGGGACGCAATGAAAATAATTTTTTTTTGAAAATAATTTCTATGAGTTGTACTAGGAGAGCTGACCTAAGCAGTTTTCTAGGTTCTATTTTCCTAGTCTTTGTCCCGGAACTGAACTTCTGGCAGGTAGGAAGTATGCTCTAGTTATTCACTTTTATCCTGTGGAAGGAAGACCATGGGATTTCAAAATTAATTTTGACAGATATGACAAATGGGGGTTGCCATTTCACACCTAGAGCGTGAATATTTCAATGGCAAAGAGTCAGCAACTGTTAATTAAAAATGGGTATTGTTAATTGGGCCCAGTGTTGTGGTTTTGTCAGCAGCTTCAGACCCTTTCAGACCTATTTCAGTGGATCCTTATGGTCTGATAAGATAAATGTCTTTTCTTTCTGGGGTGGATGATAGCAATTATGACCCCGATTTTTTTTTTCTTCACTGTTTTAGTTGTATAGGTGTGTTTAATTTTATAAAGTGGAGAAACTCACAGGGACTGAAATTTGTCTCAACACTCCTCCCTTTATCTCAATCCAAAATATTCCTTATACACAACAATATAATTGATATTTATTCATTTCACACTCTGGTACAACAGAGAGATGGGCAATAATTTGGAAGATTCTTTTCACACCAAAAGTGAAAATTTGCCTAAAATATAAAAATATTTGAGATGAAATAAGAAAGATTCATTTTAAGTTATTCCTACTTATTTCTTACCATCAAAATGTGTCATTGACACAATGTAGTATTTTCATGCACAAACAGTATTTCTATAGACGAAGAAAAAAAATATAGAATTGTGTATTAGAACAAAATATTCACTGGGCCAGTATTAACCCAATAATTCCATTTACATCAACTTAGCAAAGCTTAACAAAAAGTCTGAAGCTTGCATTTGGAAATTAGATTTGATTTTTAAATTATTCCCAAGTAACTTTAGGATTATGTAATAACATCTCCATGTCTCTAATAAATACAGGCAAGCTAATCAGTGTGTATGTGGAGGATTTTTAAAGGGGAGAGGGCAACACAAAGATCTGGTTACTGTATACAACTTTTCCCTTTCAGTTCTTCCATTTCTCCAGTATTTTCTGATTCATTTACAGTGGGAGCCAGTGGCCAAAACACTACGGAAAGAAATACCCCAGAGCCATTATGTGTGCACACATTTGAGGACAAAACATTCTTCCTAATTACTAAGTATCTGTGAAGCCAAATAAGTGTTATTAATAAAATAGGAGGCAATCAAGTTCAACAGTGCAAATGCTAGATGCCTTGCCTAGCCCCCAAACTAGGTAAATTCCTCTTAATTCTCTCATAGATCCTTTTAGTATCTTTATCAAAATTTTTCACCATTTTTCATTGTAAACACAGCCTCATACTATGCTGAAAGCTCTGTGAAATAAAATACCATATTGCCTTCATTTACTCATGGCTGTGTATAACTAGTAGCTCGTATGGTATCTGTACAGCGTTGGTATTCAGTAACATCTTGTCAAAAGAATGTACGAATGAAAGAAGAATGAAAGAATAAAACAACGATGGGAACTCTGGGATACTGTTTTAGTCTGAAAAACTTAAAAGCTATAGGTTAGTTTTATCACTAGCATTCTTTTCTCATAATCATTACCTGAATCACTGGAACAATTACACAAATATGATGAAAACTATGAATTATACTGCTATCTTGAAGGATTTGACCTACATTTCAATCCAAGTAGAACTAGGTATTCTTAAAATGCTTAAAATTTTTATTAACATATTTTGTCCAAAGCAAAATGAAACAAAGCACTAACACAATGAGTAAATAAAGAAGAGTCTTATGATAAATAAAAGCTATTTCTCTGCCAATTTGCGATAATAGCGCCCAGATTTAAAACATGATCTTTCTCTCACACACACAAATACAACAAACACACTCACAAAAATCAGTTGTTCCTTTTCATTTTACTCTGTGGTTCCACAGTTACAAATAAGAAGCAATATAAACAAGCCCTTCCAAATAGGGCTTAGGCATCCTGGAGTTATCAAAGTAATATTTCTAGTATATCATCTAAAATTACTACTAGTCCTAGAGGTGTGTATGTTGTTAAATACCTACTCAAATTCTGGCCTCCTGCAGCTCTTAACAATAACACCATTTAATGCTGACATAAAGGGAACTTTTTTTTTGATCTTAGTATTTGCTAGAAAACCACTAACTAATTTTTAATTCACTACTGACAGCTATCAAATAGTAATAACTGTAAATCTACATCAAGCTGGTTTGAGTTCAATCTTTTCATCTCCAAGGGAAAGATTTCACGTCCTATTACCAATGTCCTGAGCCAAAAGAGACTCCAAAATAGACTTACTCATAACTGAGCCCTAATAACCAGAAATATGGTGATAAATGTTGAACTGAAAAGGTAGGATTTCATAAAGCTTTTGTCTATAATCCTCAAAGTAGGGTTGGTTCTGTTGCAGAGTTAATTAGCATACATGTGGAAGCAGTTTATGGATGCAGTTTAATCCCAAACAAATGTGAAAATAAGCTCACATTGTTTTGTAGAATGATTTACATTCATTATCATCTACTTAAAAAAAATGCTCTAAAAAATCATTATTCCTTCCAGAAAATTGGAATAAAGCATTTCCATATTTGTACTTTTGAAAATTATGTATTTCCAGAGAAGGTCATATTTCCTCAAATCAAAATAAAGTAAAAGCTTTGTCTAAAACTATGGTTTCCAAACTTCATACAGAGACAGATTACTGAATGACACAGATTCATAAAGTGAGTCAACAGATTTAATTGACTGTACATCATTACAAAATCAAACTTGATTTAATCATTCCTATGAAAGACATTTTGAAACTTCATTAAATGAGATCTCTATAAAAGGCTTGTGACAGAAATACTAATACTACAGCAAATAAGAAGGCTTAAATTGTAAAACAGCTTGTAAAACTATCCCCTTATCTCTGATTATGGTTTTCAGTAGACATGATCTGACCAGAGATATAGTTTGTACCTTATAGTTTTAATGATGAATCATATTGTGAATAAGTTTGACTATTCATCAGAATCTAGAATCAGGAGAGAGGAGCAAGACGGCGGAAGAGTAGGGTCTCCAAATCACCTGTCTCCACCAAATTACCTAGAAAACCTTCAAATTATCCTGAAAATCTATGAATTCGGCCTGAGATTTAAAGAGAGACCAGCTGGAATGCTACAGTGAGAAGAGTTCGCGCTTCTATCAGGTAGGAAGACGGGGAAAAAGAAGTAAAGGAACAAAGGCCTCCAAGGGGGAGGGCCCCGCGAGGAGCCGGGCTGAGGCCGGGGCGAGTGTCCCCAGGACAGGAGAGCCCCGTCCCGGAGACGCAGGAGCTGCACCGACCTTCCCGGGCGGAAAGGGGCTCCAGGGAGGTGGAGCAGGACCCAGGAGGGCGGGGATGCCCTCGGGCTCCCGGGACAGTAACAGAGCAACTGCGCGCCAGGAGAGTGCGCCGAGCTCCCTAAGGGCTGCAGCGCGCACAGCGGGACCCGGAGCAGCTCGGGGGGCGGGGGCGGCTCCGCGGAGGGGCCTGTGGGGCGGGAGCAGCTCGGGGGGGCTCAGGGGCGGCTCCGCGGAGGGGGCTGCGGGGCGGGAGCGCGAATCCAACAGCGCAGGCTCCGGAGCACAGGGCGCCGGGACACAGCCCAGGATCCCGCCTCCCCCGGGACAGGCAGAGGCCGGGAGGGCCCAGGACACCAAGGACGCTCCTGCCCCAGCTGAGCAGATCAGCGGCCCCGCCCCAGAGCCTCCAGGCCCTGCAGACGGAGAGCTCCGGAGTTCCTGCGGGGGCTGAATCCAGGTTTCCAGAGCGGCCCCGCCACTGGGGCTGTTGCTCCTGGGGCCTCACGGGGTAAACACCCCCCACTGAGCCCTGCACCAGGCAGGGGCACAGCAGCTCCCCCAACTGCTAACACCTGAAAATCAGCACAGCAGGCCCCTCCTCCAAAAGACCAACTAGACTGACTGACAACTTCCAGGGGAAGCCAAGGGACTTAAAGTACACAGAATCAGAAGATACTCCCCCGTGGTTCTTATTTCTTTTTTTGTTTGTTTGTTGTTTGTTTGTTTTGCTTTGCTTTTTGATTTGCTTCCTTCCCCCACCCCCTTTTTTTCTCCTTTCTTTTTCTTTCTCTTTTCTTCTTTTTTTTTTTTTCGTTTTTTTTTTCTTCTTCCCTTTTTTTCTCTTTCTCTTTTCTATCCTTCTTTCTCTCCTCTCTTTTTCTCTTTTTCCCAATACAACTTGCTTTTGGCCACTCTGCACTGAGCAAAATGACTAGAAGGAAAACCTCACCTCAAAAGAAAAAATCAGAAACAGTCCTCTCTCCCACAGAGTTACAAAATCTGGATTACAATTCAATGTCAGAAAGCCAATTCAGAAGCAGTATTCTACAGCTACTGGTGGCTCTAGAAAAAAGCATAAAGGACTCAAGAGACTTCATGACTGCAGAATTTAGAGCTAATCAGGCAGAAATTAAAAATCAATTGAATGAGATGCAATCCAAACTAGAAGTCCTAACGACGAGGGTTAACGAGGTGGAAGAACGAGTGAGTGACATAGAAGACAAGTTGATAGCAAAGAGGGAAACTGAGGAAAAAAGAGACAAACAATTAAAAGACCATGAAGATAGATTAAGGGAAATAAACAATAGCCTGAGAAAGAAAAACCTACGTTTAATTGGGGTTCCCGAGGGCGCCGAAAGGGACAGAGGGCCAGAATATGTATTTGAACAAATTCTAGCTGAAAACTTTCCTAATCTGGGAAGGGAAACAGGCATTCAGATCCAGGAAATAGAGAGATTCCCCCCCTAAAATCAATAAAAACCGTTCAACACCTCGACATTTAATAGTGAAGCTTGCAAATTCCAAAGATAAAGAGAAGATCCTTAAAGCAGCAAGAGACAAGAAATCCCTGACTTTTATGGGGAGGAGTATTAGGGTAACAGCAGACCTCTCCACAGAGACCTGGCAGGCCAGAAAGGGCTGGCAGGATATATTCAGGGTCCTAAATGAGAAGAACATGCAACCAAGAATACTTTATCCAGCAAGGCTCTCATTCAAAATGGAAGGAGAGATAAAGAGCTTCCAAGACAGGCAGCAACTAAATGAATATGTGACCTCCAAACCAGCTCTGCAAGAAATTTTAAGGGGGACTCTTAAAATTCCCCTTTAAGAAGAAGTTCAATGGAACAGTCCACAAAAACAAGGACTGAATAGATATCATGATGACACTAAACTCATATCTCTCAATAGTAACTCTGAATGTGAATGGGCTTAATGAGCCCATCAAAAGGCTCAGGGTTTCAGACTGGATAAAAAAGCAGGACCCATCTATTTGCTGTCTACAAGAGACTCATTTTAGACAGAAGGACACCTACAGCCTGAAAATAAAAGGTTGGAGAACCATTTACCATTCGAACAGTCCTCAAAAGAAAGCAGGGGTAGCCATCCTTATATCAGATAAACTAAAATTTACCCTGAAGACTGTAGTGAGAGATGAAGAGGGACACTATATCATACTTAAAGGATCTATCCAACAAGAGGACTTAACAATCCTCAATATATATGCCCCGAACGTGGGAGCTGCCAAATATATAAATCAATTATTAACCAAAGTGAAGAAATACTTAGATAATAATACACTTATACTTGGTGACTTCAATCTAGCTCTTTCTATACTCGATAGGTCTTCTAAGCACAACATCTCCAAAGAAACGAGAGCTTTAAATGATACACTGGACCAGATGGATTTCACAGATATCTACAGAACTTTACATCCAAACTCAACTGAATACACATTCTTCTCAAGCGCACATGGAACTTTCTCCAGAATAGACCACATATTGGGTCACAAATCGGGTCTGAACCGATACCAAAAGATTGGGATTGTCCCCTGCATATTCTCAGACCATAATGCCTTGAAATTAGAACTAAATCACAACAAGAAGTTTGGAAGGACCTCAAACACGTGGAGGTTAAGGACCATCCTGCTAAAAGATAAAAGGGTCAACCAGGAAATTAAGGAAGAATTAAAAAGATTCATGGAAACTAATGAGAATGAAGATACAACCGTTCAAAATCTTTGGGATGCAGCAAAAGCAGTCCTAAGGGGGAAATACATCGCAATACAAGCATCCATTCAAAAACTGGAAAGAACTCAAATACAAAAGCTAACCTTACACATAAAGGAGCTAGAGAAAAAACAGCAGATAGATCCTACACCCAAGAGAAGAAGGGAGTTAATAAAGATTCGAGCAGAACTCAACGAAATCGAGACCAGAAGAACTGTGGAACAGATCAACAGAACCAGGAGTTGGTTCTTTGAAAGAATTAATAAGATAGATAAACCATTAGCCAGCCTTATTAAAAAGAAGAGAGAGAAGACTCAAATTAATAAAATCATGAATGAGAAAGGGAGAGATCACTACCAACACCAAGGAAATACAAACGATTTTAAAAACATATTATGAACAGCTATACGCCAATAAATTAGGCAATCTAGAAGAAATGGACGCATTCCTGGAAAGCCACAAACTACCAAAACTGGAACAGGAAGAAATAGAAAACCTGAACAGGCCAATAACCAGGGAGGAAATTGAAGCAGTCATCAAAAACCTCCCAAGACACAAGAGTCCAGGGCCAGATGGCTTCCCAGGGGAATTTTATCAAACGTTTAAAGAAGAAACCATACCTATTCTCCTAAAGCTGTTTGGAAAGATAGAAAGAGATGGAGTACTTCCAAATTTGTTCTATGAGGCCAGCATCACCTTACTTCCAAAACCCACCAAAAAGGAAAATTACAGACCAATATCCCTGATGAACTTGGATGCAAAAATTCTCAACAAGATACTGGCCAATAGGATCCAAGAGTACATTAAGAAAATTATTCACCATGACCAAGTAGGATTTATCCCTGGGACACAAGGCTGGTTCAACACCCGTAAAACAATCAATGTGATTCATCATATCAGCAAGAGAAAAACCAAGAACCATATGATCCTCTCATTGGATGCAGAGAAAGCATTTGACAAAATACAGCATCCATTCCTGATCAAAACTCTTCAGAGTGTAGGGATAGAGGGAACATTCCTCGACATCTTAAAAGTCATCTATGAAAAGCCCACAGCAAATATCCTTCTCAATGGGGAAGCACTGGGAGCCTTTCCCCTAAGATCAGGAACAAGACAGGGATGTCCACTCTCACCACTGCTGTTCAACATAGTACTGGAAGTCCTAGCCTCAGCAATCAGACAACAAAAAGACATTAAAGGCATTCAAATTGGCAAAGAAGAAGTCAAACTCTCCTTTTCGCCGATGACATGATACTCTACATAGAAAACCCAAAAGTCTCCACCCCAAGATTGCTAGAACTCATACAGCAATTCGGTAGCGTGGCAGGATACAAAATCAATGCCCAGAAGTCAGTGGCATTTCTATACACTAACAATGAGACTGAAGAAAGAGAAATTAAGGAGTCAATCCCATTTACAATTGCACCCAAAAGCATAAGATACCTAGGAATAAACCTAACCAAAGATGTAAAGGATCTATACCCTCAAAACTATAGAACACTTCTGAAAGAAATTGAGGAAGACACAAAGAGATGGAAAAATATTCCATGCTCATGGATTGGCAGAATTAATATTGTGAAAATGTCAATGTTACCCAGGGCAATATACACGTTTAATGCAATCCCTATCAAAATACCATGGACTTTCTTCAGAGAGTTAGAACAAATTATTTTAAGATTTGTGTGGAATCAGAAAAGACCCCTGAATAGCCAGGGGAATTTTAAAAAAGAAAACCATATCTGGGGGCATCACAATGCCAGATTTCAGGTTGTACTACAAAGCTGTGGTCATCAAGACAGTGTGGTACTGGCACAAAAACAGACACATAGATCAATGGAACAGAATAGAGAATACAGAAGTGGACCCTGAACTTTATGGGCAACTAATGTTCGATAAAGGAGGAAAGACTATCCATTGGAAGAAAGACAGTCTCTTCAATAAATGGTGCTGGGAAAATTGGGACATCCACATGCAGAAGAATGAAACTAGACCACTCTCTTTCACCATACACAAAGATAAACTCAAAATGGATGAAAGATCTAAATGTGAGACAAGATTCCATCAAAATCCTAGAGAAGAACACAGGCAACACCCTTTTTGAACTCGGCCATAGTAACTTCTTGCAAGATACATCCACGAAGGCAAAAGAAACAAAAGCAAAAATGAACTATTGGGACTTCATCAAGATAAGAAGCTTTTGCACAGCAAAGGATACAGTCAACAAAACTCAAAGACAACCTACAGAATGGGAGAAGATATTTGCAAATGACATATCAGATAAAGGGCTAGTTTCCAAGATCTATAAAGAACTTATTAAACTCAACACCAAAGAAACAAACAATCCAATCATGAAATGGGCAATAGACATGAGCAGAAATCTCACAGAGGAAGACATAGACATGGCCAACATGCACATGAGAATACACTCTGCATCACTTGCCATCAGGGAAATACAAATCAAAACCACAATGAGATACCACCTCACACCAGTGAGAATGGGGAAAATTAACAAGGCAGGAAAAACAAATGTTGGAGAGGATGCGGAGAAAAGGGAACCCTCATACACTGTTGGTGGGAATGTGAACTGGTGCAGCCACTCTGGAAAACTGTGTGGAGGTTCCTCAAACAGTTAAAAAATATACCTGCCCTATGACCCAGCAATTGCACTGTTGGGGATTTACCCCAAAGATACAAATGCAATGAAACGCCGGGACACCTGCACCCCGATGTTTATAGCAGCAATGGCCACGATAGCCAAACTGTGGAAGGAGCCTCTGTGTCCAACGAAAGACGAATGGATAAAGAAGATGTGGTTTATGTATACAATGGAATATTACTCAGCTATTAGAAATGACAAATACCCACCATTTGCTTCAACGTGGATGGAACCGGAGGGTATTATGCTGAGTGAAGTAAGTCAGTCGGAGAAGGACAAACATTATATGTTCTCATTCATTTGGGGAATATAAATAATAGTGAAAGGGAATATAAGGGAAGGGAGAAGAAATGTGTGGGAAATATCAGAAAGGGAGACAGAACGTAAAGACTGCTAACTCTGGGAAACGAACTAGGGGTGGTAGAAGGGGAGGAGGGCGGGGGATGGGAGTGAATGGGTGACGGGCACTGGGGGTTATTCTGTATGTTAGTAAATTGAACACCAATAAAAAATAAATTAAAAAAAAAGAATCTAGAATCAAAGTAAATATACTACAGACTGAGTGGCTGCCTTGAGATTCTCTGAAATAATCTAACTGGGATGCTCAGAAGAAAAATGGAGTCTCCATTTCATGATCTTCTTGACCATTATACCAAGAACCAAGCCAAAACTCAAGTGATCCATAGATAAGGTAGATGAGGCAATATCTACCTATGGATATCTTATTTGTAAAGCACTTGATCAATTTACATATGCTTCAAATATAAACCTTTATTCAATTAATAATTATTTAGAGTACTTACCAAGTGCCACACATAGGACCAAAGCCTTTGATACAATGGTGAACAAGAAAGTATGACTATTCTTTGGAAGGCGAGAGCCTCATGGGGGAAATAGTTATATAATATGAAAATTATTAATGGGGGCATAAACATTATAGCAAGGAAAATTACAGAGTGGTTATAACATATAGGAGAGCCACGGCTCAGGGGTAGAAGTACAGGAGTGCATTAGGGGTGACTACAGTTTACTGAGAATGAATAGAAGGCAATGCAAGAAGAGGAAGGGAAACACTGAGAATAGACACTGTCTGGCAACAGCTGGAATCCTGAGTTTGAACATGGGAGATTAGTGATACATGACGCTGGAGCAAAAAGTAGGAGTCAGTCCTGGAACATACTATGTACTTTGAACTTTGTCCTTTGTCTTAATTCCCTGCCCACTGATGCCACTCTTCTGTGGCATTTGTTAAATGTTCACTGTTCAACAGCGCACTTAGCACATATCTCATGTTAAAATTATCACCCTCTCAGTTGGAATTTTGGCTATGATGGATCTCTTTTAGAGCCCATCTAAAGGTGCTGGTTACAGTAGTTTCAAAATGAGGCACTCACCCTTTCTTAATTTCAATAATCTGTTTCCACAATATACACCCATAGAAACCATTGCAGTATGTTGCTAGTTTAAAGGCATAGTGCTTGCCCAAATTTATCATGCCCAAACTTTATCATGTTTCAATATTAAATTTTACCAAATCACTTGATTAATTCCATTTAAATTTTACTTTCTCTGTCAGACAACTAAAATATGATTACCTTTGGTTGGGAAATATATAGAGTGGGCTAAGAACAGGAGCATGGATTTAAACAAGTTTGATTTCTGTGAAGTGCAAACTGCAGAATTTGATTTTAAAAACTCAATCTCCTCAGTTCAGGATTATTTATTGCAATCAAGTTTGGGTGTTTAGTACGTCCCACTTCCATGTGATGCTTCTCAGATTAACCCTTTTGACCCTATCATGAGAGCATCGGGAGTATCATACAGCACTCTGCTTACAGAAGTGGGATAATGCAAGAAAACAATTACACGCTAGTGATATTTTTTATAGAGAATATACACCAAACTGTTATTATAAGCGGTCAGTTTGAGAGTTTTTAAGAATACATTGATCCTTTGATTCTCTTTTGAGTCAGGTCAGAATAAAAGAGGAAAATCTGCTTTTATCTAAACTTCATGGGCATTCTTAGAGTTACAGGAAAACAGCTGAGTTTTGTGAAGACAGATTCCTACCAACAGATTTGTGTGTAATAATCTTTCTGGCTTCCTCTTTTAGGCAATAGAATGAGAACCTTCTGAGAAGGCTCCCAACAGCTGTCCTGGATTTTTAATCTCTGTCTTCCTTTCAGAGGTCGAATGCAATTTCCAAATTCACATGGACACTAGAGACACCATTATTTGAGTGGTGCCAACTAATAAATCAAGGTTTTCTTTTGAAACCACTAGCACTGCAATCCCCTATTATCTGGCTAACCATGCTGGCAGACCCAAATATTATAAATGACACATACCTTTTTTGGTAATTTCTTTTCTTTCTGACGTTCCATAAATTCTCTTTATTAAAGGGGATTTCCTCCGAGAACTTAGAAGTATAGCACTAAGAATTAACTTTTTCTCCACTTAAAGAACACTTTAAATCAGTAACAAATCTGTGGCAGTTTTCTCATTTCTTACCTTCCTAAGTAGGAAGGTAACACCTGTTTCAAATTCAACAATAATTTGGATAATGAATTTTCATTTAATTTAGACTAGAGCATTAGCTGATTTCTCTTTTACCCTCTGAATGTGAAAATCCCTTGGAACTTCCAAAGTGAGTTATTTTTATTGGTAAAAATTGGTGAGGGAGGTGTTTTTGCCACAAGGCTATATAAAGTAACTTCTATTTCTTTTCCTCAGTTTTTTACCACTATGACTCAATAGAAAATACATCTGAGATCAAGAGTCCTGAAACACATAAACTCAGAGAAATAAATAGTTTTTATGTATATATTTTTTCTCATTGACCTCCATATGCTAGTGATGTTTTTGTTTTTTAAAGACAAATTTAATCACATCATTCCACTGCTAAAAATCTTTTAGTAGATAATCTCCATTGCTTTCAGAGGGAAAAAACAATCCTCTTCCTGATTATGTGGGGGAAAAACAGTTCTCAATGCACTCAAATAATTAATAAATAGAAATATTACTAATATAACCTATTATGCAAAGGCACTACTCAATTTTAAATGAATTGAGAAAATGATGGTCTTACATTACATACTCAAAAAAAAAAAAAGGCTAATTGATCTTTGGTCACAGTAGCAATTAACGTATAAAACTAATTTTGAGCCCATCCTTATCAGGCACTTATATTACTATCAGTAACCATACTTCTGAAAGCCAAGCGATCAGTGACTCAGGTCTCAATCAGCAACAGCCTCCTTCTAGTGACCATGGTTCTTAGGGGTAAGAACTGCATTAGTCATTCTTTCATGGCTTTCTGAAAGCTTGCCAATCCCAGAACTCTATATTTACTCAACACCTGACATTGTGTTGAGACAGACTATGTTTTATAAGAACAATTCTTCTTTGTTTATTACCCAGCAGTACGTTCAGCCCTTTGTTTCAGATATTGAATGGCGGCCTCCTCCTTTCAACAAGACTAATTTATTTAATCCTCACAACAGTGCTAGAGGTAGGGCCATTACTGTACCTATTCTAGAGGTAAAGAAATGAAGTTTAAGAGACATTCATTCGGTAACTCACCCAATGTCCTTCAACAAATAAATAGTACAGGAGAATCTGAATGTAAATCATCTGGTTCCTGAGTCCATGCTCTTAACCACTATTGCATATAGATGCTCTCAGTTTTTTAAGTGCTAACCCTTCGTTTTTACTTCTCAAAATGCCCCAACATTCACCATTCACACTGGTCTTAACAAATTACATACCTACAGTTTCCTGAATGCTACATGTCTGCCATTCCCTCTGATCACTTTGTATATACATCACTACCTTAGTGGGGTGGGGGGGGGGGGAAACTATCCTTCCTACCTCCATAATGCCTAGGATGATACTTACATCAACATTTACATTTACTTTGTTAATGTAACTATAAAACAAGTTTTATATATGTGACATTAAGATACAAAAAGATAAATAATGTGTTCCACAGTTACAAAGCCAAGTATTAAGAAAAGCAGCACTAAAACATGTTAATACTGACTTACAGTCCTGCTGTGTATCATAGGAAGTATTTTCTGACATCTTAATCACTTGGTTCTTTCTCTCAAAACTCTCTCTGCTTCCTCTATATTCTGTTTATTTTTTGCCCTCAAAATGGGACATACTAAAGGCCTGACCAAAATAAACCAAGAAGAGGTTTCCTATTTGGAGCTTACACATCATAAAAACCCCAACTTCCATTTGTCCATTTCCTCCTGAAAAGCATCTCTAGATTATTGATTTATAGTCATACTGTAGATATGACAATGGTACCTGAGTCTAATTTAGCAGTCCAGAGATGCTATCTGCAACCCATCTGGTACACTGGAAAAGTTGGTGTTCAGTAAATCAAAAGGTAACACTGTTAACTATGTCTCACATTTGGTAGTATTTTTTCCTGCGATAATTATTTCATTAATGGTCCCCATTCAATGCACACCTATGGATTTCTAGCAATATATTATTTTGAGGTAAATATTACACTTGTAGGCTGGTATTTTCACCTTCTTTATCAAAGCCTTAGAATTCCAAATCCATAAAGTAGGAACAACAACATGCTTCCCTCCTGGGATCATTTTGAAGATTAAATATGATAATTCATATAATGTGCTTAGCATAATCACTGACACCTAGACAGCTCCAAGAAATTGTGGCTTTAGTGTCCTATTTTAATCATGCCTATTTATCTCTTACTAAATACATTTTAAATCATAGAAACAAGTTGTTAAAGGCTTGCTGTCTGATCAGCTGTTCTTCATGCTAGTGGAGGACAACGCCCCTGTCCCCAAAAGATGGGGCTGCTTTTTACAAGCTGTAAAAATTTCATTAAATAAGAGTATTTGTTGGGTTCTTAACTGTATGTGAAATCACATCAAAATGAGTTACACCAAAAGTGGGAAGAATCTGTGCGACTATTAATGCCACTAATAATCCTTCATAAACCATCCCACTGCAATTTTTTACAAACTGGTGCCAAATTAATCTTTCTAAACCATACCTTTATCATTGATTTCTCTGCTCATGAGCTTGCAAAGATTCTCCATTTCCTACCAAATGCAGCCCAAATTTACCAGCTGATCATTTATCCCTTGACCCATTTTCCTAATGTTTTGCCCATCACTTCCATGAAGGGTTCAATATTCTCATGAAGTACCTGTTTCTCTGGTAGATGCGCCAGGATTTCCATCTGTTTGTCTTTCTCCACGTGCTATGGACATCTTTCAAACCCTATTGAAATCATCTCTCCATTTCTGCACAGTTCTGGAAAGCCTTCCCAGCAACTGGATATAATCTTCCTTGCCCGATGCACTGCTCTCTTAGCTCCCCTGAAGTACTTCCTACATCTTGCCTTATAGTACAATCCCCTAAAATGAGTAATTTCTTCTACTGGACTACAGAAATTAGTTCAGTTTGAAGTCCATGTCTTTTCAGCATCCTGTCACACCCAAAGCTGGTAGAGGACCTTGAACATTGTAGGTGTTCAATCCATTTTTTGTGTTCTATCAATTTACATTTGCATATCATAAATTAGGGGCCTAAGGACTCCTCAAATTTTAATGTTACAATCATTTTAAAATGAACTTTTCATCTTATACTTGTCAGAATGGCTAGAGTCAAAAAGATAAGAGATAACAAATGTTGGTGAGGATGTCAAGAAAAAGGAATTATTACATGCTGTTGGGAGAAATGTAAATTGGTAGAGCCTCTGTAGAAAACAGTATGGAGATCCTAAAAAAAATTAAAAATAGAAATAGTATATGACACAATAATTCCATTACTATGTATTTACCCAAAGAAAATGAAAACACTAATTCTAAAAGATATATGCACCCCTATGTTTATTGCATCATTATTTATAATAGCCAAGAAATTAAAGTGGTGAGAGTGCTCAACAACAGATGAATGGATAAAGAAAATGTGCTGTGTATGCGTGTGCACACACACAAACACACACTGAAATATTACACAGCCATAAAAAAGATGAGATCTTTCCATTTGTGACAGCATGGATGGAACTAGAGGGTATAATGCTAAGTAAAATAAATCAGAGGAAAGCAAATATCATGTGATTACACTTATGTGTAGAATCTAAAGAACAAAGCAAATGAACAAACAAGCAAGCAGAATCAGACCCATAAATGCAGAGAAGAAATTACTGGTTGCCAGAAGGAAGGTTGGTACAGGATAAGCAAAATGGGTGAAGGGGAGTGGGAGATACAGGATTCCAATTATGGAATGAGTAAATTATGAGAATAAAAAGTACAGCACAGGGAATGTAGACAATGGCATTGTAATAGCTTTGCATGGTGACAGAGGGTAACTGCACTTGAGGTGAGCACAGCATAAGGTACAGACTTGCTGAATTACTATGCTGTACACCTGAAACTACTGCAACATTGTGTATCAACACATTGTACACTCAAAATTTTAAAAATTCTAAAAATAAAAGATTTTCAGTGGTTTTAAGATTTTATTTATTTATTTGACAGAGAGAGAGAAAAAGAGAGAGAACAAGTATGGGGAGCAGCCTGTACAGGTAGACAGCCCACTGAGCAGGGAGTTCGATGTGAGTCTAAATCCCAGAACCCCAAGATCATGATCTGAACTGAAGACAGACACACGACCTACTCAGCCACCCAGGTGCCCCTCTCAATGGTACTTTAAAATGCAAACGTCAGCACTGGATGCAAATAAGCACCAAAAAGCATAAATCTTACGCTAAAGTTTAATTAGGACTTAATTCACATCTGATACATTTTTTAAAAATATGTGTAAAGTTACACCCAAACTTTAACACAACCAGACTTTGTCATAGGTACTTTAAAACGGGGTAAGAAAGACATGGTTTAAATTCAAAAGTTCAAATTTTGAGTAATCAGAGTCTAGATCCATGAGTACCTACAATGTATTTAAAATACTATTTTGTTCAAAGTTCTCAGAAAGGTTTATTAAATTAACTAAAAGTCTTTGAAAATACTGTGAGTGTATGGTTAGAAATACCCTTACAATATATTCAGATTACCTTCTATTGTAAATTTTGGTTTCCCCATTTGCTTTTTCCAGTCTTTTTTAAATTCTATGATGAACAGTATTATTTACACTATAAATGCTTGCACTAAGAAAAAAAGTGTAAATAAACAACTTAGTATTACACAAGGAACTAGAGGAAGAAGAAACTTAGCTGCAATTTGGTGAAGGAATGAAGTATCAAAAATAAATAAGATAAAGCCAGAATAAACAGTAACATAACATTATGTAATATTATGTAAGTAACATGAAAGTAATGACTAGTTTCCAAAAAACTAAACAAAACTGGTAATGCTTTACTACATTAACTAAGGGGGGTGGGTAGAGAAGACACAAGAATCAAAATGAGAAATGGAAGAGAAACAATCCAATGGATAACCACAGAATTTTAAGTGTGCTTATTTCAACATTTGAGCACCATCTGAGCTGTTCTGTAGACAGCAATCACTCAACCTGCAAACTATCACTGTAATTTACTCTCAAAACACTCATTCATTAATATTATTAGTATTTCCATGACCATCAATTTTGCCACCCCACAATGCGTCACACTTGGACTAAATTTCATGGAATCCTAAGAAAGATCTCAGAAAGCATAATGGAATAACATAAAATAAGAATCTCAAGATAAAAGTCAATTATCTTCTCCAAATAAAGTTTAAAGTAAGCACACTGAGAACAAATTTGTCCTGGCTCACCCCCAGATATTGCTCAACCCTCTCACGTCCTCCTTTTCAGAGCCACTTCTAACACTAGTTAAGAGCTTGCTGAATACTCTATCATTACCCATCACCTCTATGTTTCATTTCTCCCTTCCTTATTTTCCATAAAATACCACCCACACAAGGTGTTTTATGTACATGTGGCAGATTTTACTGAATGTTGTAGAGAAACGGGCTTTATAATGTAACTGTCCGAGAAATTAACTCATACTCAACTTGGGTTAGTAAAAGAATAAAAAATGTGGGCCACATTGTATTTTTGAAGTATTCTCTTCCCCTCCTTCCTCCGTTCCCTTTTCCCAGGCCCTCATATACTTATTCATGGTTACACGGCTACCTATCTGTTTTCTTTTCTCTAGCCATTATATCCCCTTAAAGTTTGACTTATCACTCCAGCCCACACCATCGTTCTAAGCATTTATCAAAGAATTATCCCAAACCAAGAGGAACCAAACCAAGATAAACTAGAGTGTTATCTCTCCCTCCGAGGAATCTTGGTGCCAACTGTCAAGACTGTGTGAAAGCCACTACAGGTGTAATCTCTGAACTCTCCTCAACCACACTCCTGAGCACGTGTTATCTGGAGATGGTGTTCTGGAATCTGTAAATTGAAATGTAACCAAGCATGACCTCTGGGTGTCAAGCAGGGTGATATTGTCAGCCAGCGATGGTTTACTCCTGCCTGCTTCTTCTCTCCAAAAGAGGGAAATCAGTCCCTTTCACTGAGCTCTCATCTTGGCAGTTTGTCTTCCACTTACTCTTACTTTCTGGTAGAGATCTATTTTCTATCAATGGCTATGTAACCTTATTCTTACCTTTGAAACAAACAATCCCCACTTTGAAACTCTTCCAGGGTAGGAGAGAATCATTTGATTGGGATGAGACAAACAACTTACTTTAAGAAAACAAAAAGCTGTTTTCTTCACTTGCTTTCTCTATCAAGAATGGGAAATTATGATTTAAAAAAAACAACAGCAAGAGCTTGTTCTTATTGCATTTCATGCTATTTCTGAGTTTGTGAGCTCTCAGCAGCCTTCCATGGTGTCAACCCATTATATACCTTTAAAAAAAAAAACTGCCTCCATTAAACTTTAAGCTGTCAAGGATTACAACGAAAAGATGCAATTTTTTTCACTGCAGGAAAGGTCTGATTTAGTAACAAGCTATAAGCTAATAGAGCAGCAGAATCCGCATATAATGTTTCATTGAAAGGGGAAAAAAACATGCTGCTTTTTTGTGTGCTTCAACCTTGTTTTTTTCTTTCTTTTTTTTTTTAATGTATAGTCCACTTAGCTTTCAAATACAATAGACTAGCAAGTGTGTTCCTTTTACATCTGTGGCCACAAATCTTAGTGTGCAAGCACACAGAGACGTGCGGTTGGTTTATGCACTTTTATAATGGAAGGGCACCACTGAGGAAAAAAAAAATGTTAGTCCACATTGCTGTCTAGCCTACATGTTTAATATTGATTTAATTAGTCATTTAATTCCAAACACTCTTATTATCTACTTGTTTGAAAAGGCTATTTACTTTCACCACAATGCATACATTAAAACAAGTGACTGAATAGAAAGCCAGGCTTGTGGCCTGGTGCTTTCTCAGTGCAGAAATGCTACCTTCCTCCCCCACTTTAGCTACAGCATCACAATGTCAAACATTCTGCACACATTCCCTAAGGAATCTGCAAGGCTAATTAGGGTGAGCTTCACCATAAAGAATACAGTTGTTAAAACAGCTTCTGTACACACTAGAGTAATGAGCATTCTTTACACACGCTGTGATTTGTTACTGCAATTTGCAGTCATATATCTCTTAGGAAATAACTCATGTGTTGTTATTTATTGCATGTATGATTATTAATGATATATTAACAACTGTTGAAAGCAACTTATTTCACCTCAATAACTCATGTACTTAGCTCAATGTTTAAAGAGCCAGGAAGGCATCAATTTTCCCAGAAAACTGTGCCTTTTGTGCTTGTTTTTTGTTTTCCTCGAGGATAGTAAAGAAAATGTCCAAAATCTGATAAATTTAAAAAAATGTTATTTAACTTTCCTTATGAAAGATTTTGTCCTGGTTATGGGAGAGTATATTTTTAAGGCTAGACTGTTTACAATGTTTTGAATCTTTGAATAATCTGGATCACTCCTGTAATCAAATATCTGACATCAAAAATAAAATCAGAATATCATGTGCCCATTGTCAGTGACTTGAATTGGGACAATATCATGCATCATTTCCACAGCTTTTTTTTTATTCAGGTTATTAGAAAAAATATTTTACTCATTCAAATGCAATCCAAACAGAGAGATACCTAAATACTTCAAAATGCTATGTTGGTAGTTTATCTTGCATAAAATATACAAGGGTGGTTAAGCTACTGACTTAAATATTATGTGCGAGACATTGCACCATTCAACATCGATGAAAACTGAACTCCTTACTACTTCACCTTCAGCACTGACAGATTTTTACCAATTAACTACTACCCAAATGTCTTCCGATAATTGGAACATAGAAGCAAGAGAGCTTTTGTTTCAGAAATTAGAAATCTAGCATCAGACCTAAACTTTCGTGACTCACTGAGCCACTGTGTGGAATGATTTCAGGGTCTCAAGACCTTCCTCGGCTTACCTGAAATCATGGATGCTGTGTGCTTGCATCCCTGCAGGCATCTCTTCCAAAGATATAAATTGCATTACAAGTGTGGCACATTTCCAGACAGACAAAAGATTCTGCCTTTTGAAATATTCAGAGATCTGAAGGAAGCATTGCACTATACTCGGGTTCATTACCAACCACTCAGATAATGTCACAGATCTACATGATATTAGAGGCAAATAAACAATTAAATCAGTTTTGATGATCAGACAGGACGACTGTTGACACAAAGTGATGCCATGTGATGAGACAGCACCTTAGGTTGCTAATTACTTAAGTTTATAAAATCATTTCTGACAAGCATTCATTTCATGAGGCTTTTCGTGCGTCTGTGAAACAGAGTTTTGCCAAGAACACTGTCAGAGCCACTGAAAAAGCTGAAATTAAATACTACCTTCTTTGAACTATTATCCATTGCACAGTTTTGTGTGCTTTTCCATGTGTGTTTTCAAATGGGTTGCATTACAAAGTCAATTGAAGGCGTTCAGTTCTCAAAGGAAGACTATGATGCTAGAGGTCTGAGGCAGAAAACAGTATAACAATAAACAAGCAAAGAAACAAACAAGTCAACAAGCAATGGGGGTGGGTCTCCAGAAAGTCTTTCTAGCAAGACTGAAGGGACAGGACTCGAAGGAAATCAACACATCTGCATATCTAAGGAGAATGATAACAACATCAGATGAAACAAGTGAATATCAGGATTGAAAAGGCTGCAGGAGTTTGCAAGCAGATGTCAAAAAGCATACAAGAAAATGTCAAGAAAAGTATAACAAGCAGCTAAAACTGGTTGCAGAGATTAGGGTGCTAAATATATGCATGATGAGAACACTACTCTATGGCTTACAGACCCAAGAGCTGCTTCACAAGCAAGAAGGGGAAAAAGGAGCTTCATAAATAATTTTTTGCAAATAAAATTGGGGTCAGAATGTAAACAAATGTAGAAAGAAAATAAAGCTCTGCTTGGAACTTGCTTCCAGATTCCCTGTGACAGGACACTTTACCAGATGATGAGAGAATGACCTTTTATTAAGTAGAAATTGTAAAATGTGCTAAGTCTAGAAGGGAAATAGAGAGAGATGTCCAGAGGTAATTATTATAATCTCTAACTTTCAGAAGCCTGCTTTATGAAATATTACAAATAGGAATTTGAATTGCTGAGTTGCAGATGTCTTCATTGCAAAGCCTTAAAGTAGAATTAAGTTTCCAAAACCTAACCTAAGGGATTCTTGTTTAAGGTAGTTTGGGGCATAACTCTATCCTAATTACAAAATGATTCACAAGTTTGCTCTAATCAGACATGCATGATTTATTTATTTTTTTTTATTGTAATTTATTTTTTATTGGTGTTCAATTTACTAACATACAGAATAACACCCAGTGCCCGTCACCCATTCACTCCCACCCCCCGCCCTCCTCCCCTTCTACCACCCCTAGTTCGATCCCAGAGTTAGCAGTCTTTACGTTCTGTCTCCCTTTCTGATATTTCCCACACATTTCTTCTCCCTTCCCTTATATTCCCTTTCACTATTATTTATATTCCTCAAATGAATGAGAACATATAATGTTTGTCCTTCTCCAACTGACTTACTTCACTCAGCATAATACCCTCCAGTTCCATCCACGTTGAAGCAAATGGTGGGTATTTGTCATTTCTAATAGCTGAGTAATATTCCATTGTATACATAAACCACATCTTCTTTATCCATTCATCTTTCGTTGGACACCGAGGCTCCTTCCACAGTTTGGCTATTGTAGCCATTGCTGCTATAAACATCGGGGTGCAGGTGTCCCGGCGTTTCATTGCATTTGCATCTTTGGGGTAAATCCCCAACAGTGCAATTGCTGGGTCGTAGGGCAGGTCTATTTTTAACTGTTTGAGGAACCTCCACACAGTTTTCCAGAGTGGCTGCACCAGTTCACATTCCCACCAACAGTGTAAGAGGGTTCCCTTTTCTCCGCATCCTCTCCAACATTTGAGGTTTCCTGCCTTGTTAATTTTCCCCATTCTCACTGGTGTGAGGTGGTATCTCATTGTGGTTTTGATTTGTATTTCCCTGATGGCAAGTGATGCAGAGCATTTTCTCATATGCATGTTGGCCATGTCTATGTCTTCCTCTGTGAGATTTCTGTTCATGTCTTTTGCCCATTTCATGATTGGATTGTTTGTTTCTTTGGTGTTGAGTTTAAGAAGTTCTTTATAGATCTTGGAAACTAGCCCTTTATCTGATATGTCATTTGCAAATATCTTCTCCCATTCTGTAGGTTGTCTTTGAGTTTTGTTGACTGTATCCTTTGCTGTGCAAAAGCTTCTTATCTTGATGAAGTCCCAATAGTTCATTTTTGCTTTTGTTTCTTTTGCCTTCGTGGATGTATCTTGCAAGAAGTTACTATGGCCGAGTTCAAAAAGGGTGTTGCCTGTGTTCTTCTCTAGGATTTTGATGGAATCTTGTCTCACATTTAGATCTTTCATCCATTTTGAGTTTATCTTTGTGTATGGTGAAAGAGAGTGGTCTAGTTTCATTCTTCTGCATGTGGATGTCCAATTTTCCCAGCACCATTTATTGAAGAGACTGTCTTTCTTCCAATGGATAGTCTTTCCTCCTTTATCGAATATTAGTTGCCCATAAAGTTCAGGGTCCACTTCTGGATTCTCTATTCTGTTCCACTGATCTATGTGTCTGTTTTTGTGCCAGTACCACACTGTCTTGATGACCACAGCTTTGTAGTACAACCTGAAATCTGGCATTGTGATGCCCCCAGATATGGTTTTCTTTTTTAAAATTCCCCTGGCTATTCGGGGTCTTTTCTGATTCCACACAAATCTTAAAATAATTTGTTCTAACTCTCTGAAGAAAGTCCATGGTATTTTGATAGGGATTGCATTAAACGTGTATATTGCCCTGGGTAACATTGACATTTTCACAATATTAATTCTGCCAATCCATGAGCATGGAATATTTTTCCATCTCTTTGTGTCTTCCTCAATTTCTTTCAGAAGTGTTCTATAGTTTTGAGGGTATAGATCCTTTACATCTTTGGTTAGGTTTATTCCTAGGTATCTTATGCTTTTGGGTGCAATTGTAAATGGGATTGACTCCTTAATTTCTCTTTCTTCAGTCTCATTGTTAGTGTATAGAAATGCCACTGACTTCTGGGCATTGATTTTGTATCCTGCCACGCTACCGAATTGCTGTATGAGTTCTAGCAATCTTGGGGTGGAGACTTTTGGGTTTTCTATGTAGAGTATCATGTCATCGGCGAAGACGGAGAGTTTGACTTCTTCTTTGCCAATTTGAATGCCTTTAATGTCTTTTTGTTGTCTGATTGCTGAGGCTAGGACTTCCAGTACTATGTTGAACAGCAGTGGTGAGAGTGGACATCCCTGTCTTGTTCCTGATCTTAGGGGAAAGGCTCCCAGTGCTTCCCCATTGAGAAGGATATTTGCTGTGGGCTTTTCATAGATGACTTTTAAGATGTCGAGGAATGTTCCCTCTATCCCTACACTCTGAAGAGTTTTGATCAGGAATGGATGCTGTATTTTGTCAAATGCTTTCTCTGCATCCAATGAGAGGATCATATGGTTCTTGGTTTTTCTCTTGCTGATATGATGAATCACATTGATTGTTTTACGGGTGTTGAACCAGCCTTGTGTCCCAGGGATAAATCCTACTTGGTCATGGTGAATAATTTTCTTAATGTACTCTTGGATCCTATTGGCCAGTATCTTGTTGAGAATTTTTGCATCCATGTTCATCAGGGATATTGGTCTGTAATTCTCCTTTTTGGTGGGGTCTTTGTCTGGCTTTGGAATTAAGGTGATAGACATGCATGATTTAAAGATGACAAGTGACCTGGGCTACTAGACAAAATCAATAAGGTTTATAAGCAAAATGCTGTGGGGACACCCACGATTAGCTTAATTTTTAGCTCTAAAAATTACTACTGGGAACCCAATGACAGCACAAAATCCTTTCCTCTTTAGAGCATGACTAAAAGAGTTCATCATTCTCCCAAGAATAAGCACTACTATACCAAGCTTTATGCCTAAACTCAGTTAGACTAGTGAGACATGACTTACAGAAGTAAAAAACACAACTTTACGAGGTGATGGCACCACCAGTTCTACATGTTGGTTTCTCTTTCAAGGACACACTACATCTGAAGAGACCAAAAACCCTGACAAAATGAGTCACTTTGCAGCTTGGCTTCTACTGTGTACGTTTCTCCAACAGATAGTCTTGGGCACCAAAACTGGAATGAAATAAATTCTCAATACATACACACATAAATTTTTAAATACACATACACAATATAAAAAGTAACTTGGATCCATACCATGAAAATGAAAATAAAAATAAAATTTTCATGCTGTTCCCACTCGTGACCTAGAGTCTATTCTGGCTCAACCAAACCTGCTTCTTCTGGCTAAAGAAGAGGAAGAGAGAAGATCTACATACTAGGATTTGTCTCAAGATGCATTTCTTTCTGAACAACAATGTATTATGGTCGCAAACATCATTGATCATCACCATCTGCTATCTTATTACCTACTCTTCTGCCTTCTGTTTCGATCACTGTACATTACCCCACAAGTAGGGTTGCTCCTACTTCTCAGCTTTAATAACTCCATACTAACAATTCTTTTTTTAAAGGTTTTATTATTTATTTGAGAGAGAGGGAGAGAGAGCGAGCACAAGCATGGGGGAGGAGCAGAAGGAGAGGGAGAAGCAGACTCGTCACTGAGCAAGGAGCCCAACGCCACACTTGATCCTAGAGCCCTGAGATCCTGACTGAGCCGAAGGCAGACACTTAATGGACTGAGCCCCCCAGGCGCACCCACACTAATAATTCTTAAACATCCAGCCGCAGCCCTGTACTTACTTCCTACTCTCAGGCCTCTCTCTTTCTAACTTGGATATTCTGCTAACAATATAACCCAACAAACCAATTCACAATGCTTCCTATTGCCCCAAAAGGCATACTATTTAAAAATTAAGCAAATTATATGGTATATTAGAAAGTGATAACTGATATGGAAAAAAATTAAGCAGGGAAAGGGAAAAGGTATTATCAAGGATGAGGGTAACAATCACTATAGAGGAATCTCTTTAATCCTTTCTTGTTTTTGCTTATCTACTGCTTCAGTTCCACGTAAATGCCTCTCTTCTTCAAATGAACTTCTGAAATATTCACTTAGCCCTTTTCAGCACCTTTATCATAAAATCGACCCTTTAGAGATATTTTCATGTCATTCTTCTCTAAATTCTCAATGCCTCTAGTCTTGCAGAGCACTAAGTCCAACTTTTTTTTAATGTCTTAAAAAAAATTTCTCTAAACATGTTCTCCAATCCATCCATAACATCACTCTGAGGACAGAATTGACCGAGCACCTATTAGGTATCAGAGGCTGTGTTATGTACTGGAGAACTGTAAGGTCAGGATACACTCTACTTCAAGGAGTTTAAAATCTGGCAAAGACAGACACACAGACTAAATAAAATAAAAATAAAATAAAATAAAATAAAAATAAAAAAATAAAAAAAATCTGGCAAAGACAATAGCAGACAATAAATGCCCCAAACCAACCACCCTTGATCTTTAATTCTCAACTTTATTCATAGTTTTTTTCTGCTCTGAAATGCCATTCCATGCTTAAGCTTCTTCTAATCTTATCTATCCCTCACTGCTTATTTGCAAATATATCCTTCTTGCAAGGACACATCAACTATTAGGTTATATTGAAAACTCCTACAGAATTGGTCGTAGGTAAGATTATTTTGGGCACTACACCAGTATTAAAATCTGCCTACTAAAAACCTACTTTTCCTCCTTCCACAGTAATAGATACAAATTTTATTCCAACAGGATAAATGTACACCTAAAGGATTGTGTTTCCTAAACCACCATGTAGATGGCAGCAATCTATACGAAGGTAAGAATAAAGACGGCAGTGAGGCTTTCAAGGAAATTCTTTAAAGAAGAAGCTTGAGTCAGCTGGACATTTTGTCTCCCTGCTTCCTCATTCTGCCTGCCTAGAATCCTGACATGAAGGCTGGAAATCTATTAGTCATTGTGGATCATGGATTGACTTTGAGATTGGCAACCAAGTGCTAACCACTGAGGAGAAAGAGTGAAGATCCTCAATATGATCATTGTGGGGCGGCCACAGCAACTCTTGACAATTATCAAAAGAAAAGTAAAACACTCATTAGTCTAACCCTCTGTGGTTTTGTTCAGGTGGGAAAAAGCAAATTTCATTTCCCTTTACCCAAATGAAATTCCTGACAGATCTAGCACTATTTAGCCTTGAATTCAGTCATTAACAAAACATTTGTTGTGCACTAGGCATTTATTATATATGTATTATATAAATGTACCAGACATTTTGCAACATATTGATGACACAAAGACAAATGAGAAGTGATCTTTGCTTTCCAACAGCTCTCAAACACAGTGCGAAAAATAAAAAAATAAACAAGTAAACATAATTAGCTCAATGCAACAGATTAAAGCCCTGCAGTAGAGGCAACTCTCAGGGGCTTTGAGAGCATACAGGAGGAACATCTGAGGAAGTGACACCTGACTCAAGTCCTAAATGTATCAAGAATTATGGAGAATAGAAGTGAAAGAGGAGACAGAGATATGGAGCTAAAGAGGTGTGCAGAGGGCAGATTATAAGATGCTTTCTATACCATGCTCAGGAAATTCAAGGTCATATCTGCAGGTCATTGGAAGAAATCGAAGGCTTTCAAAAGGAAAGATACAATCAGACATATTTTTGGGCTCATCTAGAAACTATTTTAGAGAGAATTTTGAAAATAAGTTCAACTGAAATGTCGGATAGGGTTTTTTTTTGTTTGTTTGTTTGTTTTACAGTATTTTCAAAGGGATTCATTATGAGGGGTGAGGAAGTAGTAGGGAGAGTCAGGTATGATTCAGGGTTCCAGTTTCTGAGACAATGAGAATGTCACCAAGTAAGAAAGGAAAGACAAGAGGAGAAGCAGGTTGATTAAAGGTTGTAAGGAAACTATAAATTTAACATGGGCATGATGATCTTGAAGTGGCGGATAACCAAGTGGATATTTATCTGGGGTGGTTATATATATATGCCTGAGTTCAGATTAGAGATTTAGGCTGGATTTCAGAATCATCAACTTCTGTGTAGATAAAGCCTTGGGTATAGGTGAAATCACCCAGAAGGGAAAGAGTTACATGACTAGACTTCTGGGGAGCATCACCGTTAAACAGACTAGCTAAGAACAAAAGGGCCATGGAAGAGATAGAATTGTCCAGAGAGATGAAGTTAAAAATCAAGAGAATGAGGAACCAAATGCTAGGAAAGGAAAGTTTCAAAATGTAGGGAGAGGAAAAAAAAAAAAACGTGGGGAGAGGTAAAATGTTACAGATCAGTCAAATGTTGCAGCATTCAAAGTCTTAGAATGTTATACAATACATTAATATTTGGCTACAAACGCAGATAGAGCCTTCTCACCTACTTTAAAGTAGGTGAAACAATAAATGAGAAATCAAAGTACAACAGAGCAATTATTCTGTATACCTTATCTTCTGTCCTCAGTTAAACTGTAAGTTTCTAGAAAGCACTTTTTACGTTTCTTTTCTATCCTATTTATGTCCCATTTTATATACGTATATATATTTTTATGTGTATATGCATATATACTTATATATTGCGCATAGATATGCATCTATTGTGTATATATATTTATGTATAAATGCATGAGCATATGTGTAGTTGTATGTTTAGCCTATATACGTAATAGTGACTACAAAAGTACCAATGACTAAGGTCGACTTAATGAATATCCAGCTGAAGTTCCTGGGCCTCCAAGTCCACTTTGGTACCATTAAGACTTTATTTATTCCCTTCTTCCTGTATCTCCTAAGGCAGGTCGAACCTGTTTTTGCCAGTCTTATATGTATATGAAGTATGTAGCCTGATGTTTCTCTTTATTTCCATTTATTTTCCTCTTTCCTATCTACATTTTCTTTCCTCCACTGCTCAGATCATGAGCAGCCTGCCTTCAACAGCTGGCATTTATAGAGCTATAAGTTTCCATAACTTCTCCAGGAGCTCCGCATGCACAAGCATGCCAAATCAAGCCCTTAAGCTATACTGCAAATAATTTCTACAGTAAATTTCACTTGTAATGACCTAAAGTTGGGTTTGCATCCTGTAGGAAAAGCTCTATCTTCCCACAGAACTCACAAGCTCTCTCTTCACAATGTTAAACTCAAATTTTACTAGTATAATTAGTATACATATGGAATTTATGGCACAAAAAGTGTAACTGATTAAAACAAACTGAATCACTTTAAAGCAGCGCTAAAGCACAAACATACTTTTGTTTTGAAAACCTCTTATTCTTCTTACTGTGTCTTTGGGTTTAGAGCTCCCTCTAACCACAATATGGCATGTTTGGGGCTTCTATTATCTGTTTTGGCATTTCACACATGGAACACCTGCATGAGATAGGTTCCTTGACTCTACAAACAGCTTGCAGGATAAGAATTTATTATTGAATGAGTCTTATTCACGCTGTTTAAATGAAAGGAGGAGCTCCACTAATGGTTTCTTCAGTTTAGTAACTGGAATATTTTATAGTTTCATCTAACTTTTATTTTCCCCCATCTGCTTAAGTGGCTTTATTCCTCTCAAGTTGAAAATTTCAAGTCTCTTTACTAATAGTATGTTAAAATGTATTGGTGTACTTTTTTTTTTCCCTCTCTGCCACCTTCTTTTTCTAGCAGTCAGCTTTTGTTCTTCTCGGAGTCCTTTTATAAACCTTTCCTTCTCCCTTCTCTTTTCCACTGATATTCTCTAGTCTCAAACAGTTTCAGCAACTCAATGAGGTCACAAGGAGGAAGAAGAGTTGGAAGAATGAGGATTAGAGTAGAAGGTGGAGAAGCAAGCGCTTTGTAAGCAGATGGAGTCTTTTCTGCGGCCTCAGTCACTGTACTCTCATAAACTGTTGAGCCAGTGCCACCCCAGCTTTTCACTCTCTGAATCCCTCCCTGCCAGTCTGCCAAAGGGCCCCCAAGAATTCATGCTCTTTCCTTGACATTACACAGTCTTCATTCTTGTGAATCACAAACTCTATGGTATCTTATTTTCTTAGAGCAGTAGGAAACTACAAGTATCAGTCCAGGCTGTGTTCCCTCATATGTGTCCAAGGAATGGTGGGGTAGGAAGGCATTCTATCTTCACCTTCCTATAGTAGCTCTAATTCCCCTCACCACAGTGAAAAGGAGTTGTCATTCCATGTCCATGGAGGCAAGCTGGTTAAACTTGACGCCTTGAATTTTCCTTCCTAGCTTTCAATGCACAATGAGGGGTTGCATGTGTTGGGGGGGTCAGGGGGTAGATGGGAAGGAAGAAAGATGGGAGGGTAGAAAACTTAAATTGTAACGTATGTCAATACCCCTGGTGTAAATATTCCCACTACTGTAAACTTCAGTCTAGAAGCACTTGAGGAATTGGCTCCCACATTCTTTGTAATTTAACAATTGGCTTTCATTAACTGTTATCAGCTAGTTCCTGCATACCACTGCAAAGAGATCTCATATGGAAAACTTCGAGGAAAAATATACCCCTTTCCTTCTCTACCCTACTAATCATACACATTACCAAAAGATCTACCCTTCTATCTTTCTCAGGGCCAGCTCTAGGCAAACTTGCAAAATCGGTGGGGCTTACCCTTGAAGTTTTCTGCTTTGCCTTTCCGTTTCCCTGGCTTTTCATCATTTTGCTGTTCCCAATGCCAAGCTGGTGTCATGTGATTTAGCAATCTTACAACATGCTTTCACCACTATTAAAATCACTTGACTTGCTTAGCATACTGTCACAGATCTAATAACTTAAGCGAGCCAATAAACTCACAAATGAGTTAATGGGCACTAAGTGTTAATGGAGATAACAGCTTGATTCTATATTCTTTTTGGGTTATCTGCAATATTAAGAGTGATGGTCTCGAAAGAATGTCTTAGCTCTCAATAGTAGCTCCGTGGCACTATCAGGCACCAAGAAAACCAAAATGCTTTTAGTTCTGTCAGTTTTCAGATGCTACCCGGACATTTGGTCCAAGTTTCTCTGAAACAGGCACAGAAAACTTTCACGGCGAGCAGTTTGTTTGGCTGAGCATCTGATTTCTCAGAGGCATGTGATTCATGATTCCTCTAAAATCTTGACCAGAACTAAGTCTCGTCTCCATTTTTCCCTCAAGCTTCCCATTCCTCTCCATGACTGTGCTTCCTCAAAATACATGAACTCCTGAGCTTCCTCCCACATAAGAGTCCTTATTTTACTCCTTGGAGATTGTGCTAAAAATTTAACTCCTTCAGAAAGATTTTTCCAGTGCTTATTCCACTCTATTTCACCTTCATTCTGATGTCATTAGGCCCATATATCCTTTCCATCTTTCTGGCTGAATGATCTAGAGCAAATGACTTCAACATTGTGTGCCTTACCTGCCTCATCTTTTAAATGAGTATGACAGCAATACATGTTCAGGGTTACTATGGGGACTATGGGAATTAGTGTGTGAAGTGCATGAAATAGAGTAACCGCACATATAGTGACCCTGCAAGAAACGTGAGCTTTTAGTAGTGGTAATGGTAATATTCAGTGATATTTTATCACTCTTCAAACACTGAGTTCTTTACCATCAAAGGGAAAAATATTAGAAACCTTTCTGGATCTTGAGCCCCCTTTTCACACCTGGCATTTAATAGAGGCTCAGTGCAAATTTATTGACTAACACAGGGTACCTGGTAATTTTTGTCTAGTCATGTTACAAGCACGTTTGGCCTTCCAAATTGAATTGCAACATTTTCTAAGAAAGTGATACGCCCTTTATATTTTTAGTTTCTTTAAAGAACTTAATGCAATAAAGAGAAGTGCTCAGAAATAACATTAATGAACAAATCATATATGAAATGGTGTGAACCCTGCATAACCTAATTTTAGTGTGTTGTCTCGGAATATTTTTTTCTTGTTTCACAATATTGGTCATGGCATTATGGACAGGAGCTGCCAGGGCAGAAACTAGACTTGGTTTCTGTATTTAAAAGTACTGGAAAGGTTTTCAGCACACAGTGAACAGTAATGACAACAATAATAAAGATAAGAACTGCAGTAAACTAGTTAAATAAGAATCACTCACAAAGGCTAGCCATACCATTATAGCTGGGAAAATGAAGCATGACCACTGTCTAGAGATGAAAGTCGCTTTTCTTTTAAACCAAAGATACATCAGTGGCCACAAACATAGATAACTCACATAAATTAAGTAGAAAATACAAAACTGAAAGTTTTCCATATCAAGCTAATGTTTTAAATGAATGCTGCTAACCATCTAGCCCATCTAAATGAGTTGTAATTAAGGCAATCCTTAACAGTGTTAAAGCTCAATTAGAGGCCTGACTCTATGAGATGAGATAATAATCTTTATCTGGAATTCAAAAGACTTCAAATTCCTATCCATGTTATCTATATTCCTGCAGGTAACTGGTACTATCAAAATAGAAAGGGAGAAAGGGTTACTGAAAACACAGGGGACAAAGGTAAGGCAAATGAGTCGAATGATCACTTAAGAACCTTGAAAAATAGAACTCAATATCCTTTCCGTGGTTTAAAAAACAACAAAAACAAAAACAAAACCCAAAAACAAAACCAACCAACCAACAAACAAACAAACAAAAAAAACAGAAGTGGGGGCCACTTGGTATCAATGTTGTATCACTCCTTCTATCAATATATTTATTCATTCTGCAACCTTTTACTACATTAATACTGTCCTGAATACTGAGATAGATGCTCACCAGCCATCAACAACTTGAGATACGTATGTTCAGGCATTATTTAATACTCATGAATGGATCAAGATTAATGGATCAAGATCCTATGCTGGATCTAGCTTTTCTGTGGATCAAAGTGTTAAGATTAACAATAAAGCTACTGAGACATTACTATAGGCCACCCACAGTTCTAAAGCCTCCCCAACACTAAAATAAGTAGCTGTTAATATAATCTCCTTCTTGTACATGAGGAAACGGAGACCCAGAAAAGCTAAGTAAATTCTACCACGTCACTAGTAGGTGCCTAGTGGTAGTAAGTGAAGAGCTGGTGTCTGAACCCAAGCAGCCCTCGCTATTAAGTTCACTATGTCTCAATAATGGTGTTAGTGAAATCTGATTGTGTATTAAAACCAAGTGCTCTAGACACATTATGTCACTGATATTCACAAGTCTGAGAGGTAGATATAGTTGAGCAACTGAAAGAGGAAAAGATCCATTCTTCAACAGCATGTAGATAGTAAGTGCTTCGTGAAGCTAAGATTTAACCCAGGAAGGTTAATGGTTCAAAAGCCTGTCTTTAACCACCACAGCATGCTGCCTCCTGATGACGTCATTTCCATTCTTACATGAACAAGGTACATTAGTGTACAAATGCTCTGCATCCTGCATCACTGAGAGCCATGCAGATATTTTGGTCAACACAAAAGAGGAAAAAAAGCTGTTTTGACTCCCTCTGTAAAATTTTTTCAATAAGACAGGTTGCAACAGAGCTTATAATAGAATGTCCAGAATGAAGCGGTATGTGCCTTAGTTCACCAAGTCTCTTTCCTCTTTCCTCATACTTCATGGCTCAAAAGCTGAACAGAGTGCTGACCCCATTCCACAGGTAATGACAATCAGAAGGACACCAGCATTAGATGAGGCACCAGAATATTACAATGTAATGAAGTTGAGAGCCTTGGACAAATCTTTCTCCATCATGGCTTAAAGAAAGCAAACTGGCTTTTGTTTGTTTAAGAGTTCAAGGAAAAGATGTATGCGGTCAAGGAGGACAGCAAAGGATGCCAGAAAAAATCTAAAAGTGAGTCAAACAATACTAAAAATATAAATGCAAGGTGAATGTAAACCACTTTGTAAATAAAGATGCATTAAAAGAAACAAGAAGTAGTAAAGAAAATATGGAAAACTCAACTGGGGACAGGAAAGACCAGCCTGAATACACAGAATACAGTTAAATGGGGAGAAAAATGTTTAGATATAAGAGGTAAGGAAGATGAATTTTATATATGCAAATGTAGATTTGTGCATATACATATATTTTCATATTTCTGAAGAAAAGAACATGAAGTTTCTTTAAAAAAAACATTTATTTATTCATGAGAGAGAGAGAAAGAGAGGCAGAGACACTGGTAGAGAGAAGCAGGGAGCCCGACGTGGGACTCGATCCTGGGACCCCAGGATCACACCCTGGGCCGAAGGCAGGTGCTCAACCGCTGAGCCACCCAGGGATTCCCCAAACATGAAGTTTCTTAATTAGGTCACTGAAACCCCAAAATAATAAAGGTCAAAACTTGTACATTAAAATTATAAATTCTATCATAAGGAAAAAAAAAACCGAAATGTGTCAACCAATGCTGGAGCATATCCCAGAGCAGTTTACTGGACTTTTAAGTATAAAGAACTAGTCCTAGACAAATGAAATCAAACAAATAACCATTTGGAGCTAAAAGAGACAGATGAGACAAAATAATCATTTAGAGTAAAAAAGACACTATAATGCTGAAGTAAAGAAAAGGGGGCCTTCATTTCTTATTCCCCAAACTGTTTTTTAATAATTACGTCAACAGATAAACATTTCATCGAGCCCAGGCTAATAAGATAGCCATAAGCACACTTAAGAACTACTTAATCCAACTTGACAGAGATGAATCAAAGTAAAGACCAGGACTGGAAACTTGAAATGGAAAAAACAGTGAGCACTGATATCACTCACTTAAAAGAACTAGTGATAAAGCAATGTGGGTATTATTATTACTAATCAATTATGGAATGTTATAACCAACAAAACTGGGAGAGGGGGTGAGGGAAGGGAAGTTTGATGAAGTGAATGTACAGTCATTTGTCAGGTGAGAACTCAACAGATGATGGCTAATTCTGTGAAATAAACTTTCCAGATAAAAGTCAAAAATAACAACAAAATAAACTAAAACTAACATATATTGGGAGGCAGAGTAACATGAGTGTTAGTGAGCTGATTTCTTAATATTGTGATGTAGAGAGTCAACAGATTTTCTAAAGCTAATTGATTAAGAAACAATTTTAATATAGTTAAACTTCCAAGAGGAACTCAACATTCAATAAACATTCCGAGTAATTACAAGAAAAAAAGTACAGAAAAAGGCGGCACAGTAAAATAAAGTAAAGTAAAGTAAAATACAGACTATTCCACAAGAGACTGAAAACAAGGAAACATAAAATACAAGTAATATTATAGCACCAAGATCGATCATATTTCTCACATGAATGAAGGTAAATAGAATAAAGTAAGCTATTAGGAATAAAAGATTATTTAATGTGATCCACAAGAAAGTCCAGTCTCATAGTGAAATAAAGCAAACTTTTAAAATAAAGTGGCTTTAGGGGCACCTAGGTGGCTCAGTCAGTTAAGCGGCTGCCTTCAGCTCAGGTCATGATCTCAGAGGGCTGGGTTGGAGCCCAGGCATTGGCATCGGGCTTCCCGCTCAGCGAGGAGACTGCTTCTCCCTCTTCCTCTCCCTCTGCTCGTTCTCTCTCTCTCTCTCTTTCTCTCTTTCTCTCTCTCTCAAATAAATAAAATCTTTAAAAAAATAGTAATAAAATAAAGTGGCTTTAACGGCATACAAGGCATAGATAGGCAAAGATATATCGGAGAAAATGCTAATAAACAAGAAAGCAAAATTTGTGATACTAGAATCAGAGGTGAAATCACAGAAGAGAAAAAATATTAAAGGAGTCAAAATAAGCACTTTAATGAAATAGAACACATACAACTGCACTAGAATCTTTTTAATTACATCTTTGAACTCATTTGGTCAAATAGACCAAATAAATATATACAGATACATCTACTAAAATATATCAATCTTCTTATATAAATAGCATACAGATTAAGTTATAAAGAAAACCTAAAGAAAGCAAATTTTTGACAAGCAATTAATTTAGAGAAATCCCTTGCTTACAGTGCACTACAATTACAGTAACACAAAAGAAAAACCTAACATATCAGCTGTTTAAAGATTTCAAAGTTCTGTCTTCAGCAGCTCATGAGTTAAAAAAGGAAAGTGTAGACTATCCAGAATATAACAATAACGGGTAATTATATATCAGAACCTATGAAAATTGACTAAAATTATGATCAGAAGAAAAAAAATTATAGGCTTTAATAATTACCTTTCTAAACAACCAAGAATGAAATAAGTTAATTAAACATTCTACTGAGGGAATTAGAAAAGTAACAGTAACATGGAACTAAGAAAACCAAAAGGAAGGAATTGCTAGTGACAAAACCAAATTAATTAATTGGAAAATAGAAAAAGAGTAAAACAGTAAATTCACTGATTGATTGATATGGGGTCACATAAATAGTTACATATAAATGGATACATATTATGCACATATGCATATATACTAATATACAGAAACATATATATACTTGGTATAGGAATAAAACTGAAATATAACATTAGGGAAAAAGCACATGTAATAAAGTAAAACTCAAAGTGTTAGTAACTGTATATATTATATATACTTACTATGTATTATACACATACATATAACCATATACATATATAAAACTAAATAAAGGTATGTGTGCCTGTGTGTTTCTAGTTATGTTTGTATATGTATATATATATATATATAAGCTGATCTTAGAAAAATAAGCTGAGGAATATAATAGTACATATAATAAATAAAATAGGCTAAAAGTGAATTTGTTAGAGGATACTAATGCAGAGAAAATGAAACTAATTATGAGAAAATACTTAACTCATGCACTGAAGATAAATTTGAAAGTATGAATAAAATGAATGCTCTATTGTAACAACAGAAGTGACAAAATTGATCTAAAAGGACAAGAGAAGTCAAATGAAAGTAAGTTTTCAAATTTCTGTGAAGGGAAAAAATTAAGAAAAGCATTTATTTATCCTCAGTAAGCCAAACTCTTCTTAAACCACGGAGTTTCAGTGAATTATAACCAGTCCCTAAGAAATAGATAATTGCAAAGCTATTTGAAATTCTAGAAAGCATATAAACCTATAACTTCCAAACTCATCTTTTATGAAGCCAACATAAAACTAATGTTTTAAATCTAGAAAATGATCTTTCCAGATTTAAAAAAGAGTGGGGGGAACTACAGCCCCGTACTGCTTTTGTATACAAAACAAAGCAGAAGGAGGAAATCCTTAGAATATTGAAAGAATAGAACACAATTAAGATTTATTCAAGGAATATAAATATATGCATCTTTATATAAAATCTATCAATATATTTTAAAATATTAGAAAATAAAAGCATATGATTATTTTGTAGACAGCATAAATCATTCGGTAAAAACTGATAGCTAACCTTGATTTTTATCTTTTTTTATTTTTATCTTAATAAAATGTTAACTGGTATCTTATAAAACTTTATAATTTGTATATATGTCTAAAAGCAAAATCCATGATGATAGCGAAATATTAAAGCATTTTCATTCAATTCAGTAACAATAAAACAGGATGTTTATTATAATTACTATCACTTAAATATCTAATTTTATTCTAGAAGCACCAGATGATGTGCTTTAAAATATTTCTTTAAAATTTAGTTTTTTAAATAGATACATAAATACTGGAAAGGATAAAACAACATTTTTTTCAGATGATATACAACTGGAAATTTTAATTAAAATGAAAAGCAATAGAAATATTTATTGAGGGTACCAAATGCAAGTAAAATCAATTGTTTTTGGGAAACACACCCAGCTATAAAATAGGAATTAAGAATCTCATCTTTAAAATAAAGAGAATAAATATCTAGGTGTAAAGTTAATCACAAACCTGAGTGATGTCTCTGAAAAAATAATTTTTAATTTTACTGAAGGATATATATTCCTAAAAAGGTTTCAAAAGTAAAAAAGACAAAACTAATTCTTGCACAGAAAGACTCACTATTGTAAAAATATAAGTTCAAACTAAATTAATCTACAGATTTCACATGATCCAAATAAAATACCAACAGCCTTATTTTTGGAACTTGAGCTAACAGAGTCTAAATTTCTTATGTAAAAATAAACATGGAAAATTGGCAGTAAGTTTCTGAGAAAATAAAAAGTAGTAGAAGAAGATACCTTGGTAAGATAGTGAGGTATATTTTCCTACTACTGTAATTGGCGCTAATGTCTGAATCGCAGACTGATCAACTGGATGGTAGAAAAAGTCAAGAAATAAACAGAAATACACATGAGAATTTACTGTCTGATAAAGACGGCATTTCAAATAGGTGGAAAAAATAGCTTTCTCGATAAAGGATAAATTTTAAAACCTGCCAGCCATAAATTTAAAAAGCTGGTTATTGACTTAAGATTAGACCCCCATAAATTCCAGATGTATCGAAGACTTACATGTAAAAATAAAATTTTTAAAGTACTAACAAAATTTACATTTATAAAAAAATAGTTTTGATATGGAAATACCCTTTCCAAATAATAGGAACCATCCAGAAGCAGCACTTAAAAATATTAATAAATTTGACTACATAAAAATTTAAATATTCTATGTCCCAAACCACACAATATAAGGAATTTTTAAATATTTTATAAGGCCTATTAAATAGTTTACTTGTAACAAACATATATGTTTTTTTTTTTTTTACAAAGCATAACTGGAAAACAGGCACACAGAAAATTCTGTCATACATATCTACTTATAAACTGAACTTAGTCTTTGACTCAGTAATGCAACTTTCAGGTATTTACCCAGCATTCATGTATGCATCTTTATTTTATTTTCATTTTTATTTTTAGAGAGAGAGAGAGAGAGCACATGAGTAAGTGGGCAGGGTGGAGGGGCAGGGGAGAAAGAGAATCTTAAGCAGACTCCATGCCCAACTCAGAGCCAGATGGTGTGTTTCATCTCAGGACCCCGTGATCATGACCTGAGCCAAAATCAAAAGCTAAACATTTAACCGACTGAGTCACCCAGGCGTCCCTATACATGCATCTTTAAATAATAAAATAAGAATAAGGATGTTTGCCGTGGCATGCTTAGAACAAAATTCTGCAAAATCTTTAAATGTCAAGCGGTAATAAATGGGTTAAGTCAATTTCAGGTCACCCGTGAATGAAATACTCTGCAGTTGTGAAAAGCAAAGGGAAGTTCTAGCACTGATAATGAAAATACCACCCAACTATAATACAAAAAAAAAAAAAAAAAAAAGAAATATTTTATGTCTGCATGCATAAAAGTCTTTTGAAAATATATGTAAGACTTGAACCTGAAAACTGAGACTGGACAGCAAAGATGAGAGAAAGAGTTGCTTTTCATGCTACAACTTCTCTACTGTTTGGAATTTTTTGTACATACACATACTACTTTTTAAATTAAAAAAAATAAGGAAAAATAAAATGAACAATCTAGAGGTTAAAGTAAGTGTTACTTAGACTCTTTATAAACTTCATATTTTCATGATTTTAGAATGACCAAAAAAATCTTGCAAAAGGATTAAAGGTTTATGAGATTTTTCTGTCATTTCTCACCTTAATGTTTATCCCCTCCAAGAAAAAATAATCATGAGGGTCAAGGAAGGCAAAGAAATGTTCGATGATCAAGGTAATTTTTAAATCCTAGTAATAATGTAACTGCAGAAAGATTCATACATGTAAATGAAGCTATAACTTAATAGCATGTGTGTAATTTAGAGGAAAGAAGACGGGAAATGAATCCAGATCATCTGGGTTTCAAGCTGGCTCCACCTCTTACTTGGGCAGGTTATTCAATCCTTAAAAGCCTCACCTGAATGACAAAATAGATACAGGTAACAACCTTATAGCATAGTTGTGAGGATAAAATTATGACATATTAATGTTGAATAGAGATTCCAGGAGTTCCAATGTGATCGGATGGCCATACAAAGGAGATTATCTCTGTGGTATTGTCTGCAACAGCATCTTCAGGCCAGAAAATGGTTAGAGGTCCCAACAGATCCAAAGTAAATTCCAAAAAGCTATAAAAACAAGGGAATGGAAACCACATGCAACTTAATAGAGTCTCAATTCACTAAGCAACTCCTGACCAATGTGAAAAGCTCACAGAGGCATGAGGGTTATGTTCAGCTGGATGCGTTTTAAATACTTTTTAATCTGTTGTTGTGCTTAATGACCTGATTGAGAATTTTTAGGGTCTACTAAAGGAGCATTTTATTTGTTCCTTAACACTATCTCTTTTCCTCCAATTTTCTTCTCTCTCTGTTTTCTGCTTCTTCTTCCATTACATAAATAGATAGACCCACGCCATATGTGTAATTTGCTTCAATTTCACTCTTTATCCTCTTACAGAAATCTGTTTTAAATGGACTATACCAACAGATCTAGAGGTGCTAACTAGATCAAACAGTTAATTCTGAAAAATTTGAAGGCTTTCCGTAACATTTGTTTATGTTGGCTTTTTCATTTAGTTTCTAGGAAAATTTTATCACTGTGACAGTTAATTCAAATCCCAGCAAGACCTGGTAAGCAAATAACTTGCCAAGTTTTAACTAGAAGTACTCCTTAGCCTTTACCAAAAGAAGGACCAATTTGAGGTGTATTTCTATAATGGATGAGCCTTCTGTCTGAGTATTCCATTACCTCATTCATTTTAAAGTCAATTTAGAACTCCTGAACAGTGCCAAATTTACAGCCCTGAGTCCAGACTCCCTTTTTTAGTCTAGAGAGAAGGCATTGCATAAGTTGTCATGCTGCAAGCCTTCTGAGCTAGCCCCACTCCATCACATCCTTATTCCTGAGGGGACACAAGGGTTTCAGACTCTTAGTCTATCCAATAATGTAAGTACCATTAAAGATCAGCAAATCTAGCTGCAACCTCAACTCCCCATCTTATGGGACATTATCATATCACTAACACAATGGGCTGGCAAAGGCAACCAAAGTCTAAAATACCCAAGACTCAAGCCACTGAAGGTCTCTGCATTCACTCTATGATTACAAACCAGTAAGCAGGAAGTTCATAAAATATTTAATTTTCCCAGATGTTTCTAAGAGCAATTCCCTGAGAAACCTGGACCCCTAAATGTACAGAACCTAGATTCAAGGAATGACAGATTACACCATCTTCTCTAAGAAGCAACGATGTCATGGTCGCTTAGGGAGTTAAGCCTATTTGTGTGCACACCCCATCTATAATTAGAATTTTCTGAGGGATAGGCTAAAGCATTGCCGGGGTAGGATTACCTTTGCTATTTCGCAGTATCATTGCTATTGTTGGGTTGCTTACATCATTCTGTCAAATGTCCTGATGCATGAGGGAACAGAGAGCTTTGATCCTACTAGACAGCTTCCTTTTTGTCACACATGCCTTGATCTTTGCCATCTATGTCTTTTCCCTGTAGTTTCTTCTGCCTGAAAATTAAAGTCTCCTCTAGGTGGCCAATGTGAACTCTGCAGGGACATCAGGTGGGTGATACCTGGGGCATTGTGCTTTAGCAAGTAGGGTGAAAGCTCTGCCCAACTGGAAGTTCTAAATTCTGGAAAGACACATCTATTTTCAAGTGTAGGATCAAGCAATAGAAAACAACATTGGGGAGGCTGGGATTTGAGAGGGGGGTGGAATCCAAAAGTCTAAGATGAAAAATTTTCAAAAAGGTGAAGAAGGTGTCCACAAAAATGTGCCCAAGGTTCATTCTTAACACAGGAGGACAGCACAGTTCAAAGAGGCATCAGTCTGCTGGCAAGTTGACTCAGGACAGCCGAATATATCACCTCTTCTTTTTCCACCTACCGACACCATTTTCAGTCTCCATGGCCTAATTCAAATATCATCCATCTGAAGCCTCCTGAAACTCTTTCCTGACTCTCAACAAAATGAATCATTCCTTCCTCTGAGCTCTCTCAAGACTTGCTCAAATTGCCTAGTGGGGGAGCTTCTCATTTTAATATAGTTAGTTATAGATTCATCTTCTTGAGTTGAGGCTAGGTATGGTATTTTATTCCTCTTTATATCCCTAAAACCTAACAAATTCATAAGGTGGATGCATAATTTAGATTAGATGAATTGAATTCAAATATGACTTGCATCCTCCATGAGATCAGATTATACATGTAATAGCTCACAGAAGCTTTAAGGAACCAGAGTTTATTTTCTACTTAACTCTATGGCCATCATAAAAGACAACTTAGCATACTCCTGCATAAGACAAGAAATTTGTGAACAAACTGGACACAAGGAAACAAAACTAAACAAAAATATTACTGGAATCATCATGGGTATATGGATCAAGTGAGGTGAGTTTCAGAGAGAAGATAAATTTATTTTCTGTAGCTGACTCAAGAAAGAACTGGTAGGATGATGGGGAAGAAATAATTCGATTGAGCCACCTACTGTGGAAGAATATTAAATATCTATGATAATTGTGATACCAATAACTATCGCAAAGGCAAAGAATGCTATTTATATTACTGTAGTGAGTGGCATCCATGAAACACTTGAATAATTTTAGCTCAAGGTTTTAATCTTTTTGATTCTGAGAGCTTTCACACTCGCAGTGCCCTAGCATGTTAGGGATTGGAGCACTTCTTCATAAGAAGCTGTATCTTCATTCTTTAGTCATTAGGAAAAATAGGTCATAGATCATGTCATGTTGTCGGTAACCTAGTTATAATTCTGGCAGGAGGGAAGTTTCAAAATCATGATTTCATACAGGAACCTTTAAAAACTCATTAGCTTCTGATAATTATACTAATATCTAAAGCACTAAAATCATGGAGCTAATTTCTGCAAAAGATCAGCAGTGAACGTGTTCCGGGGAAGTTTTCTCTTTCAACTTTCTGGGAACAAAAGAGAAGGCAGTTCAGGGCTCTAACGTGACACCCTATTTCAGATGCAGAAGAGATAAAATTTCACAGAAGCATCACATCGTGAGTTAGCGGATTCTAAAACGAAAAGCAAGAATATTAGAGCAACATCTCAAAATGTGACTCTGGGCACTGGAGAAGCCTCTCCACTTGTGATTGATTTGCATTTCTGCCTATGTCTGAATTCATATACCATAAGCACAGATGGAGGTGTGATAGATTTTTTTTTTGAGCACATCTATTTATTCAGATACCGGATTCAGTCTCTGAGTAGAGAGATGGTAAAGGCTGCTGTGAGCAGATGGCACATAGGCACTATGACTTCAGAAACAACATTCTTTAAAGATAAGTGGCACAGTAATAATAATAATACTTAGCACATACATTGCACCTTTGGTCTGCCAACATTAACTAATTAATCTCCAGTAGACCCCTGTGAGATTAAGTAACTGCTTATAATCATCTCTATTATGCAGGCAAGTCACCTAAGAATGTGTCTGAACATACTGTGGAGGAATTGGCCCAAGTTAAAGACCGGGTGGATCCAATTTGCATGGCTCTTTAAGATTTCTGCTCTAGTAGCAGAGACTAGTATTTCTAAACACCCTGCTGTTTGAGGCATCAAGTAGATTTGAAGCAGGCTATCAACTGCAAGATACATTTCATTCAGGTTTCTGCTGCAGGGATCTCATATAGGCCTAAGAGAAGTTCAATCCTTTTTCTGAAGCCTGAGAGGCCATGGCTGGTCAGTAACTGGTGTGGAATTACAAAGTATCTGCCTATTTCTCTTATTTAAAACAAGCAACTTGACTACAAATTATATGCAAGTCCTCCCATAAAGCCATTCCTGACCTCCACAGTTCAAACTGATCTTTTTACTCAGAATCCACAAGATTTCATCTTCTTAACATCTCCTGGTATTGATTGACATATGGCACCTATTTTTTTTTTAAATATTCTACCTATTTGTACTGTTATCTTTTTAGACCATGCATATCTGTGAGTTAAGAGTATTCTAAGAATTAAATGAGCTCAAATGCAGTGAACTGAGAACCATGTCTGGCACAGAATGGACTCTCCATAAATATTAGTATAATCATTTTATCATTAAGATATATTGATTTTTCCCTACTAGATCTTTCCCTGCACTCTCTTGCACCAAGAAAAGACAATAAAGATACCTTACATGCTCTAACAATTTAGTTTACCAAGCAGATGGTCAACCATTTAATTCTCAAAACAAACAAATAAAAACACAAGAGTAAAAGGTAGGTTGTATGAATGTCTCAGATAGAGGAAGAAATTAAGATTCAGGTAAGTTTAACGAATTAAACAAGAGAATTTGGCTAGAATGTAAGTCAATAGGAGCCTCAGGACTCTTGGTTCCAAGACCAGTCCAGGGAAAGAACTCATCCATGATGGTAAATGTGCTGATTCAGCAGCTCTAATATAGTCCCTAGGTGACTGCATTGGTCTACATCTGATTTTCAGGTCACATGTCTTCTATTTAGGTTATAATTTCCTTCAGGGAAGAACTTACACCAGGCATTCTTAAGTTTTCCCTAACTCCTGTTATACTACTTGCTACTCTTTGAATATTAAATGGGTATTTTAACAGCTCATGTTAATTAGAACTCTAATCTCAGTTTGACTACTCATTTCTCATATGACCAGTAAAATAAGGAGCAAACACTGATTACAAACATGGTACCTGGATATATCTTAAAAAGTGACTGCCAGTAAAATGACAAAATATTTAGTCTTTTGGGTTTTCATGAAAACTACTCCATTTAATCAGGCTATTTTCCATAGACTTAAAAAATATATTTAAAATATAAATGAAGCACAATGGATAGTTCTAAGACTTATTCTGACAGCACAATCCTCAGAAATCATGGTGTTCTTTGTAAAAGTCTGCTGATTAATAATCAGTTCATTCTCAGAGTAATTCAGCATAAATGTAATTGTATGTTATTTGATATTTTATTTTGCTCATTAGTTTTATGTTTAAGTTAAATAGATAAAATGGAGGGTAACAAGCGAGAGCACTTGTATCCCATTCACGAGGAGCTGGGATTTATGCAGACACTGGTGGTTGAACTTAAATTCCTCCTTTGCCTGTTCATTCATTTTGCTCACTAGAGTATAAGTAATGCTAGATGCTGAATCTCAAAATATAATCATGAGATTAATGCTGAAAATGGGGGACATACTAGATAACGATTTGATTATTTTCCTGGAAACTGGGAGAAAACAACTTTGCCTGATTTTGGTAATGGAGTACAATGTGCAGCCCAGAGTAAACAATTTTGGTCCTCAAAGTTTGTAAACCCCTGCACTAGAAATCAAGGTCAACCTAAACTGTCCCTTTAGTTTGTCCTTTATTTAAAGATAAAATAAAAATATTTTTATTTTATTTAAAGATAATTTAAAAAAATAATCAGGTCAGTTTGTTCATTGTTTCACCTACCTCTCATATCCATAAGAGTGCAACCCATGCAAACTTTACAAAGACATACTTCTTTAAGAACATGTCCTTTCCTAACAAAGGGAATTTAGGTCTAGGGGTTACAAGAAAACTGGAGGTCATGACATTATATGAAGGCCAAGGCCTTCTAATTTCTATTACAACAGCCACAGTTGGGTGTAAAGTTTTCATGTTTGCTGCATATTAAAAGCAGAAATCAATCCAAGCCCATAGATTGAGTCCACAGAAGATAGTAATTGTGAAGGTAAAGGCTCACAGATACACACCTTTATATCTATCTGTCAAAAGAGAAGTAGAGTGGAAGACAGGTCAAGAGAATATTTTTTCTTTTCAGCCATAAAATGTACGCATAGACATTCCATTGCTATTCTGATGGCAATAGAAGGAAAAGTGGAGAACTAACAATTATGATGCAACTAGAGAAAGAAATTCAGCTTTCCCCCCTTTTATTATACATCCCTCATTCATTTTATCCATCAGTTCTAGGAAAGCTTCCTTCTCAGAGCATTTGTTCTCAGCTTGGTGAAGCTATACAGGTGGTGCTGCCTCAGCAGGAAACCGTCTTCTTGCTGAGGGACCGCCAATTATTTGTAGTGAAACTAAAACAGAAGAATAAATATTACATGTTGATGGATGCTTGTCAGGCAAGGGAGTGAGATGCTTTCAATGGAGCTTGTCAGACACAGAAACCTTCAGCAAATCTGCATTTTCAATGGCAAAGTGGCTAGAATTCTCCAGCTGCTCCACTGGTGAACCTCAAGATTTAGCTCATAAATTTAAATTATAGATGACATAGCACTGGAATGGAAATAGATGACACCTTTAAAAATAAATCTAGTGCAACATTTGGGAAAAGGAATCACACATTTAAAAGGGAAAAAAAGAAAGTTCCAATGTGCCAAAACAGAGCTTTTATTTATTGTCCTATTTACTATTCTCTGTCCAAAATTAGCATCTCTCTTAACTTTCCCTTTTAGTCCCCTTTATAAGACATGCTGTGGAGGAGCTCTGGAAGTTTTGTGCAACCCAAGGAGTAAGCTGGGTTGCAACTATAACAAAAAGCTTGCCAAGGTTGAGAGCCAAACTGGCAAGGTTTTCTGTTGTGTCAGCGTTTAAGTATTATTGCAATGTTATCGTATCACTGAAGAAAGGGGGGCATGGAAACAGCTAGAGCCAAATGCTAAGGAACATTTGAAGGGAAGTGTATACCTAGCTTCAATAGAGTTTGGCAGTATTGGTCAGGGCTTAACTTTAATAGGAACCAGTCAATTCAACTTTAATTCAATCATATGAAATTGTGCTTTTTAAATTTTTTCCAGGAGATCTTGGTTCCAGCAGTCTTTCTGAATCAGATAGTGGTAAAGAATAATAAAGAATATAGGCCTGAAAACATGAAACGTTACATGAAGACTTGCCTGCATTATAAGGAAATTTCCATCAGCCAGAGCAAGGAGAAGCATTTTCCCTTGAAGGGAAATTTCAGAGCGGTAAATTTGACATTTTTCCCCCTTTCATGTATTTATTCACAGGTCTAGGTAAAAGTTGATGAAAATTTGGCCATTTGTCATGAGAAACCACAGAGGAATTCATGATTTGAGTAAAGACTGTACCAATATCAATAGAATGAGCTGAGAAAAAAGATAGATGAAAGCAACAGCTAGAAGCAAAATGAGTTAACTCAAAGCTTCAACCTATCATTAACATTAATACGTTTACTGAGGGGGAAAACATCTAGCACCATTTTGATCATCTCATACAAGATATTATGAAAGATGGGTTTCTCTAGATTACAAATCTTTTTTTTTTTTTTTTTTTTTTTTAACACATAAAAACCAGAGTAGTAGGGACAGAAACATGAACTCTTCCAGAAATCACCTTTCCCATCCCCACTATTGATGGTTTCTGTTCTCAGGTCAATCATGGGAGTAGATGTATACAATTCAGGGGATTTAAAGACTGAAGTGGTGAGTTTAATAGCTTTACCCATGTTCACTATTTGCCTCACTTGCTTTCCAATTCCCTGTAGTTAGAAAGAGTCAAATATATTCTCACCCAGTGATCAGTGTTGGTTTTCAAGTGACACTCTGCATGTGGAGCTCAGAAAAACCAAACACCTACAGGAATGTGTTGAAGAAACCGGATAGCAAGGCCGCCAAGTGACTCAGTCTCTGCTTCCATTCCCTGGGGTTTATCAACTTTGTTAATGGGGCATATGTGCTGAGAATTATGTAACATTAAACATGGGGAACATTTCTTGGAATTATTTTTTACTCTTCCTGAAAGCCAGTGCACTGATAGGTCTAGTGTCCAGGTAAAACACCACCCTCTAGTGTACATCTCTAAATAATGCTTTTGCGACTCCTCCTACAATGATAATGATAGTCAAGAATATTAGACTAGTATTAAAATGAAGGTCATTTCCTATTGAAATCCACATGGCAATACATGCAAGGACAAACTGCACAGTGGGTAATATGTAAGTCATCAATGCGGTCAAAGTAACTTCATTTTCACTCAAAATGAAGCCAAGAGTTAACTAGATGGAGGAATCCAACAAAACTCATCAATTTCTCAAGTATTTAGAGAGTATTTCACATGGGACAGATGTTGTTCTATAACACAACAAGAAGGGTAACTAGTTAAACTATGAAACCTAAGAAAAGTGTTCCAAGAGGTGAACATTCTCCACAAAATCCCCATGATGCCAGTTCCTTAGGAAAAGAACACTTATGTATGGGATCAAGGGGGTGGGGAGAAGCATTCAATTACCTAAAGAAAACTTAAAAGGTACTAACAAAAACATAAAAATGTTTCTCAGAAATCCTCAAAAAAACTGACCAATAAAATGTGAATTCTTCCAGATAAGGAGAAATATTAATTTACAAAAGTCTAGATTAGAGGCCTTTTTGATGTTATATAGTGTGATTCCCTGTGAATAAAAGGAGTAGATGGAGCAATTAAAAGTATTTTACAATGTTCTGGCAGAGAAGATTGTTAGAAATCCTAAGAGGACACCTGACATTGCTCTCTTCTCTCTTACAGAGAGCTCAAAGAAATTGAACTCTTTTGTTGAAAATATCTATGTCTCTCCTTTCTACCGTGGTGAATATCTCAGGAAACTTTTTTCTTCATCATATCCGGCCTAAACTATTGAAAGCAGATTTGGCCTGGTGCATAAAAATGTGAAGCATCTGAGTGTTAAAAATTCTCCCACAGGAAATGAAACGTATCAAATTCATACACATTTTTCCAAACAGCATCTTCAAAAGACCTTATTAAAATTCTCTCACTGGTATTTTCTGATGGAATCAGGGAACACCTAGTATCTCCATCTAACAAAAACATCACTGCTCATCAATATCATCTTTTAGCCATGAGCAACTTACTTAGATTTTTGCTATCCCCCAATCTTTCCTCACATACACACAACTGGAATCTGCCTTAAAACATTTTGGGAAGTAGTTGGAATTTAATTAAAGATCCATCTACATATGCATGTGCACATTTTGCCCAAGTTCTCCTGTGACTCTTTAGTGAACATCAGCTGAACACAATGTGCTCAGATAGTATACACCCTCCCCCACCCCCAAAAAAGTGAATTTGCCCTAGATTATTATCTTGTTTCATAACTAGAGAGAAATACAATTAATCAGCACACTGGGAAGCAGGAGACCCAAATCCTCACCTTGGCTCTAACTAGGTATATGAGTTGAAAAAAGTAACTTTACTTTCCAAACCTTAGATTTCCAAGTCACATAATACATGTGTGGGTAGAACTGAGTGACTGCAAAAGCCCCTCCAAATCTTAATCATCTATGAATTGTAAGGCTTAGTAGTTTGGTTTTCTAATTACTATTGAAAATCTAAGGTTATATTATTTGGAGATTTTTTCATTAATATTGGCCATGATCAACACCAAATAAGTAAAACATCTCCAAGAAAGACCTACATATAAATAATTTCATCTAGTGTTGATGCCTCCTTCTGTTGCTCTAATGCTAGGTAGTCTATCAGGACAAGATGTGAAATGATGCTGCGGAGTAGAATTCCAGCTCTACCACTACTGGCTACATGACCTGAATTACATCTCTGTGCCTTGGATTTCTTATCAGTAATGTGGGCATAAAATAATATCTCCTTCAACTTTATAAGATTGTTTTGAGGATCAAAAAAATGAGACACAAAAAGCTTTTTGCACAGTTTACACAGATTAAGAAACCAACAATTTTGCATCATTACTACTACTCTAATGAAGGAGAGAGAAAATAATGAGGAAGGAAAATCATCTCCAATTCTTATTTTTAACAGAGTTTTTAAGGGAAAACTGATTTTTAAATTTCATCCAACGGTTAATAACCTTTAATTGTATCTCTACAATTGGCATCATCAGTGGCTAGAAATACAGGTAGCATCTGGCCAACACTCTAGTTGATACTATAGAAAGAGAGCATGTTTGAACTCATGGGGAAAGCTTCAGTGAGAGAGCTAAGCTGTCAAGAATGGATAATGGATAATAAATTACGTATGAGGACATTCATTATAAAGGCATCACTGTATTCTGAGCAACACATCTGTAAGAATTATTTCGAACAAACAGTAGCCCCACTAATATCGGCTACCACACATACCAAATGAAAAGTGGGAAGAACGGCACTTTTTTAACTGTGGTGAACATAGCAATCTACCACAGGCAAACTATATTATTTAGTTAATCCAACAATAAAGTTTGACAGGTTCTTTAAAGTAAACAAAACAGTGCATTCTGAAATTTATCAAGTGATTTTTTTTCAAATAAATACCCATGCTGTGTTTCGATGTTTTTTAAAACCTTGAAATTCACATTCAGTTATAAACTTGCTAGAAAAATGGGAACTTGGATTCTTCTAAATGAAAGCCTTCTGGAGTTAATAATTCTCACAGCAGTTTCACAAATTCTCTCCAAATTTCAAGTCCAAATGCCAGAGCTAGAGACTATGAAGGCTGATAAAAGTTAGAAGTTCTGCTGATGTTTTCTATTCTATTGCTGTTTTTGTAAAGGTTTCTGTTCCAGCTACATTCAACACATCGGATTGTCTCTAGTTAGCACTGGCAGAGGAAAAAAATGAATTTGCAGACTTCAGAAAGACTAGATAGAGATAATATGGCCTGAGGATATCAGCTTCTATACATCTATTTCTCATATTTAGCAGTATTCAAAAAACTAAGTGGGCTTTGAGAGCATTATCTTAGAAGGGTGCAAAAACACCCTGAAACTAAATTCATATTTTGAGAATTCTGACAAAACTGAGGAACTGAGGCCAAACTGACACTACTTAGCAATCAACAAGAGTTGTCCGCGTATTCAATGGCTCTACTGGGCACATTTAGCACAATTGATCAGACTAACTTTGAGAAGGATCATAAGGATATAAAGACTCCTTCAAAGCAGTAGGAAAATGAATAGCTGAATGGAGAAAATTGTGCCACACATCTTCTTGTCCTATTACTGTTAACGCCAGCAGTCACAATCAGTAGTTTATTGTATAGGGCAATCTTGTTGATTAGAAACTGGATTCAAGTTCATCAAAATGGAATGGCATGTAACTCATCCCTTCTATTCCTACAGAAATAACTTATGCATCTTTATAGACATTTTTATTTGTAGCACTATATTATGTCATAAGAATTGGCTTTGGAAATGTACATAGTGCCTTGTCAATCACTTCTGCCATTCATTTCTCGAAAGAACTAGAAAACAAGTCAGTAATAATAATAATAATGCTTCACTTTGACAAACAAGACATTTCTGTGCTATTTTTATTTAAAAGTTTCCAAATATTTGTCTTGAAGTCCAAGGGCTTGGTCGTATCATTTAGACTATCTCTATATCAGGATGTAGGTACCCTTGCTAAAGGTCCCTATAGATAATCGTTAATTTAATGATCTAAAAGAAACAACCCTACAGAAGGAGAATAATGTGCTCAAAATTACCCAGAAGGTCCCTTGGTGTGAAAACAATGCAAAGCCAAGAGGTTTAAAGTTCATTGTCAGCCACTAACTCCTTTCTCTGACATGCAACATCAGCTCATTACCCCCAGTCCTGACCCAAACAAGAGAGGATAAACAAACTTAGTTGCTTAGCAACAGGATTGCTGAGCAAAGAGGTAGAATTTGCTTTAATGTTGCTTCTTGGGCTGATCATTTAAAGGTCCTTGCACATCATGCAGCCTCTAAAACCAGCAACTCTCCATAAATACTGACTTAGATCAAGGATAATGTTGATAGTCAAATACGGAACACAAAGCCATTTCAATAGCAACATGATAATAATTATCAATTAATATTTATTGATGTATGACTATGTTAGATACTGTTTTACATGCTTTCTATGTTAACTTCTAATGTAGAAAACTAGAAGAGATGAATATGATATACTGAAAGTACAATGAAAATATGTGTATATATATTCAAGAAGAGATAGACTATACATAAGAAACAATATGTATTAAACAGAAAATGGTTATTAGATTAATCCATCAGGCGAAGAGTAGGAAAGACATCAACAAATATAAACCTCTTTGTTTAAAAATATATATATGCATGCTTTAAATTTTCTTTCAATGATCTTAAAACACTCCATTTGACTTTCTCTTCCAAGTTCTTTGAGAGTTGAATAGAGTTACAAATAGTTTTTCCCTTGTATAAAAATAGTAAAAAAAAAAAAAAAAGCTTATCATAAAATCACTGCCTCTTTTTAAAGCAGAAAGATTAGTCCTATAAAACTCACTCATGAGCTTTAGTTTAATATTCCCTTCAATTTATTACACTGACAAAGGAGATATTGTGTGTGTGAGTGTGCATGAGAAATTTCATCATCACAACTCAACTAGTACACAAGGTAACACTGCATAGGTAAATAGAACTGTATTAAGATCTGCTAAACAGTCACCTTTGCCAATTCAGTTATTTTACAACCATCAATTACTTGGATCTAACTCTAAGGATGTTGATGACTAAGTTTCACAGAGAAAGGACAAGGAACACAGCATCCTCATTTTTCCTCATCACAGATGCATGCTGTAGCAATACAGCACTGAAGACATTCCAAAAAAATGGATGATTCCATATATATCAAAATTTAGCATTTTCCATGTATAATTTTAATGCCAATATACTTGTTTTGAAATATAAAATGATTGCTAGAAAGACTACAAACTTCATTTATAACTTCTTTAAGTCTAGTTGGTTGTCCCACTAAAGGAAGTGTGTCCTGTGGTCTTTTGGATTCTGTAGATTTACTTTGGAAGGAAAAAAAAAGTTCACGGTGAGAACAATAGTCCCAGACACCACAGATGGAAATTTAAATGTGGTGTGATACCGCACATCAGGAGCCAACTAAGGTAACTGTGTTGCAATCTGCGAGCTACTCTTGTGAAAAGATCCCTTGGCATTTTCTTAACAAGAGCAGAGTGTTAGTGCCAGTGTTTTGGCTTGCTTCCATTTTCCAGTGTATAAGCTCCAACCACCAATATTCTTTCTCCATTTCAAATATTAGGTGATTTTAGGGTTATATAATTCACACTAATATTTTCCTCATACACCTCAGTGATATGGCAACACAGACCATATTAGGTGTTTATGAGATTCCTCAGGCAAAACCATGTTCTCTATTCTTGAGCCACAAAAAGAATGCTATTGGATCTTTTATACCAAGATCCTGATTGTATTTTTCTCACATTATCCAGTGCTTAATCAATTTTATGAAATTAAACCAATCTTAAGACAGACACATGAATAAAAGCAAAATAGAGAAGACAAGGCGAATAAACACACACAAACCACACACATAAATATCATATCTGGCAGCACATTGGAATATTTATCTTAAATTTTTTTGCATAGGAAAATAAAATATATATAAAACATACATGTATATTTTAAAAATATAATTTACTTTGGCATCTTGACACTTTCAATTCTCTAATAATGAAAGCTAAATAAATCACTGACACAATGATTTGTTTAAATGGCATACTGGTTTCAAAAATAACATGATTTGAGGACTAAACCTGAAAGTCATATCTAAAAATTATTTTTAAATACCCGTGAAAAATATCTCAAATAATTAGTAAAAGTCGATACAGGGAGGGCTTCCAGCTTCGAAATTGTCAGAACCTCGGAAGTTGCCACTCTGTCCAAATAACAAGCAAAGAACTGAACAGACTGGAAAACTAACAAGTCGTCTTAGAACCATAAAAGAAGTGAGGGCACAGGGAAAAACCACTGCCTTGAAAATTGAAGAGACAAACTGGGCAAAACAGAGACTCACAACTTAACCCATGCAGAAACTCCTGAGCAGAGATATCTACAGGAAAGGTTGGCATCACAGTAGCGGGGTGAAGGAAGGGGAGAGAAAGAAGAACTGTAATTGATGGATTACACCTCAGAGTTAAAAACTCTTACGGGGACCCAATCATAGGAAAGGGTGGCCCTACATTTTTGTGACTTTTACCTCGGGGAGTTCCACCTGTCTCTCACAGTTGCTATTTGAGAGAAAATCCCTCATGCTTCCAGCAGAGGGAGGAAAAAAAGGAACCATTTTGAAATATACCTCAACATTCGGTTTCTGATAAGTTCTGCCCTCGGTAGAGTGGCTCAGTGGGTTAGGTGTCTGACTTTGGCTCAGGTTATGATCCCAGGGTCCTGGGATCTGCTGCTCCCCCTGCTTGTGGTTTCTGTCAAATAAATAAATAAGATCTTTAAAAAGAAAGAAAGAAACTGTTTAACCAGAATCTAACCTGTTAGGCTTCTATCACTGACTAACCTGAGCGAAGGGAAATACCCAATTCCAGCCAGTTCTAGATAGATATTTAAAGCAGTAAAATGACTTTGTATGATAGATAATACAATGGTACATACAGGTCATGATACATTTTTTGCAAACTCACAAATGTAAAGCCTCAGAGAAAATACTAATGTGAATTATGGTCTTTGGGTGACTGTGGTATGTCAGTGAAGGTTCATCAATTATAACTAATGTACCATTCCGGTTAGAAGATGTTTAATGGGGGAGAGTATGCATGTGTAGGTAGTGGTAGGAAGCATATGATAAATCTGTATGCGTTACCCTGCATTTTGCTATGAACCTAAAACTAAAAAATAAAATCAGGTTCCAAAAAGCTGATATAACCTCAAACTTACTTTTTAACCATTTATTTTTATTTAATCATTCCCTTAATTATATTATTCAGTTCTCTTTTCAAATCAGTCCAATTGTTTTTTCTCTCCCTTAATTCTACTGCTATTATTTATTTGAGTGTCCACTTGGTATTTAGAAATTAATGCACATAATCCCATTTAACCATTCACATCCACAGACTGAAAGAGAAATTATCATTGCCTTTTACAGGTAAGGAATCTTAGGTTTGAAAATGTTAGTTAACTTGACATTAGGGTTGGAATATAATGTTGCCCATTATGTTATAGCATTAACCGCATTATATAGTTATTAGCAATGGTAAGCTCTATCACATGAAATCCCATCAATGATTTTTTTTAACTGAATTTTTCAAAGTTTTCTGGTATTTCTCTGTAAAGCTACTCTCCTCCAAACTTCTGAGTAAGATTAATAATTTCTCCTCCTAGAATAAATAATAATAAATTCAAGTGTTTCGAAAGCTGGATAGAAGTTTCTCATTTTATTTGATTTGTTATCATTCAGTATTTCCTGCCAATATTTTGGGATAATTAGGAGCTATATATAAGGGAATAAGAATATCTAGACTGCTGTTTATGAGTTAAATACCCTAGAAGAAATAGAGGATGTTATTAAATTATAATTAGGGACAAAAGGTCACCCCAATAGTATATCGCAATGGCCAAGGAACAGAGTGAAATTAAAGGAGATCAAGCCAAAGTTTGAGGACATAGATACACATACATACATATGAATACATGTAACTTAAAGATGGACAGATACTCTAGTCCTCTGGAGTGAAGAACCATTAGTGTAATTATAATTTAAAAATCTGTTTATATTTCTTTTGTAAGGGAAAACATCAAATAGGTTTTGGAAGACTCCATACTATTATGCAAAGTATCCACATATGAAAAAGTTAACAGTCTTTTAATAAAAATGCTAGATTTGGTAAGTCATATTAGAATTTCTAAAATCAGACTAGCATTAAAGACCGCAAAAAAATTTTAAGTTCAAATCAACAAATAATTAGAATTGAGAACATGAGTACTATCAAACTATATTTTGTCTCATTTTCAATTTATTATTCTTACTGAACACACAGCCATGGCCCTCACCTGTGACAGGTATATTACACGTAAGTATAATGAGGCAAGTAGATTAAATAAAACTTTTGTTTAAAAGAGGGGAGGAAGCAGAAAGGAACATGGGAGCTCAGGTGATTATAAAATAATCAGATTTGGGTTGGCTTCAACTTTTTCAGTGTTTTCATATTTTTCAGAGACCAAAAACAAACAAACAAACAAACCCAAAAACAAATGCAAACTGAATGGCATACTTTTGAAAATAGAGAAGCACTGTTTCGCATCCAGTCCCAAAGAACTGGAACAGTACAAACTTAAATGGCAAAACAATCACATTTTAAAAGCCACATGCACCCTGGGTTTATTCCTTATAATGGACTGAAACTTCCTTTAGAGAGAAAAAAAAAAGGAGGGGTGCAAACAAGAGGTCTAAAATAGGCATTTTCAGAATATTACTATAAAGACAGAGATTGCTACAATTTAACCACTGAGCTGAAATGTGAAATCCTTAAAGTGCGTTTTTAGGCGGCTGATCCTGACCTCCTACAGACCAATTAGAGCTAAATAATTGTTGTTGGTATGACAACCTCAGGGAGAAACAAAAGACTTCACTTTCTTTAAGCAAAGCCACAAAGTTGTTCTTTAGAATAGAAAATAAGCAAGGGGTGGCTATAAATTGTGGTAGCTTATGAGATCACACTGATAATGACATTTTTCTTCTAATAATGTTATTAAGACCACAACGGGTCTAACGGGTCAGAGAGGGCTAACCCATGTACACCATCAATCTGTGCATTTCAGCTGCCTTTAATCTGAGAATTGATTATCAGAGGCAAATTGATTATCTCATTCATATGAATAGTCAGTAAGGCATTTAAGCATCACACCAAATCCTTCTTTTTTAGGTATAGCTTTAATTTTACATCTCAGTAGAAGATATATTTAAAGGTCTGATGGCCACAATCCATAAGCATTTCATTAAAACACACACTAAACCACACATGCGTACTTATAAATGGTCACTTTGGATCTATGTAAAAGCTGCTATTACTGGTTATATGGAAAGGAAGGTATCTGTAGTCTTCATCACTTTAGTACAGGTATATTACTCTTGATTTTAGAGCTTTATTGAAGTATGATTGCTGTACAAGAAAGTGCACATATTGATGTAAAATTTTATGAGTTTTGACATGTATATGCACATGAAACCATCATTACAATAGAGGTAACAAACATATGCATTACCCTATTCCCCCAATTTTGTGTGCCCCAGTGTAATCCTGATTTCATTCCCTCTCTTCCACCTGCCATCTCTAGTGAACAACTTCCTTGTTCTCTTGTCAGTATAGATTGCATGTTCTAGAATTTTACATAAATAGAACCACATAGTACTCCTTTCTGTCTGGTTTCTTTCACTCAGCATAACTATTTGAGATTTATCCATTTTGTCATATTCCTTTTTACTACTGAGCAGTAAACTGTTTATGAATATATCATAATTTGTTTATACATTTATACCTGTTGATGGTCATTCAGATTATTCTCTGTCTTTGCATATTACAAATCAATCTGTTAAGAACATTTCTGTGCAAGTAATATATGGACATATACTAACATTTCCCTGGAGTAAATATCTACAAATGGGAATGCCTGTATCTATGGTAGGAATACAATTTAACTTTTTAGATTCCCAACTGTTTTTCTAAAGTGGTTATTCTATCTTTTACTCCCCATATCCATGTATGAATTCAAGTCATTCCACAGCTCCACAGTCCGTGTGGTAAATCTTTTTAATTTCAACCATCCTAGTGTGTGTGTTGGTATAGCTAATTGTAGCTAAATTTGCATTTCCTAATGACTTATGATGCAGGGTACCTTTTTGGTGAATTGTCTATGAAAATCCTTTGCCCATTTTCTAATCAAGATTGTTTACTTTTATATAATGGAGTTTTGTGGGTTCATTATGTATTCTCAACACAAGCCCTTTATCAAATATGGGTTTTGCAGATATTTTTCGAAATGTCTGACTGATCTTTTCATTTTCTCAGTGTATTTTAAAAGCTGAATATTGTAATTTTGATGGTTTCTAACTTAAATTTTTTTAACTTATGGATTGTGCTTCTGTCATCTTCTGTTAGAAATATCTGCTTAACTCAAGACAAAAGGAGTTTCTCCTGTTCTCTTTTAGCACTTTTATATTTTTAGTTCCTTCATTTAGGTGTACATTTCAATTAAACTTTTGTCCACGAAATTAAGGTCAAATTTCTTCCTTTTTTATTATGGTATATTCAATTCTTGCAATACTATTTATTAACAAGATGATAGTTTCCCCATTTAATTGCCTTGGTATCTTAATCAAAAATCAATTGACTCCATGGTGTGGGTCTATTTCTGGATTCTCTACTGTGTTCTATTAATATTCTTGCCAATATCATACTGTCTAGATTACTGGAGATTTACATTAGATATTCTTATCAACTGGAATAAGCACTTCAATTTTTTCAAAGTTAGAAAAGTCAGTCATTTCGCATTTCCATGTCCCACATACCAAATAAATTTAGAACCAGTCTATCAACGTTTTTAAAAGCCTGCTATTATTGATTTAATTAGAATTACATTGAATGTATAGATCAATTTTGGAAAAATTAACATCTGGTTAATATTCAATATTCTAATTCATGAACATGGTATATGTGTCCATTACTTAGGTCTTATATAATTGCTCTTAGCAACGTTTTGTAGTTTTCAATGTAGAGGTAATGCCAACAAATATTTTGTCAAGTTTATCTCTAAATATTTCATTATTGTTATGCTATTGTAAAGGATGCATTTCTTAAAATTATTCATTGATAGTTTATAGAATACAGTTGATTTTTGCATTTAGCTGTGTATTGAGCAATCTCAATTAATATATTTAAAATTCTAGTAATTTTTTTTGGTAGATCATATATACTTTCTACACAAGTTATTATATCATCTGCAAATAAAGGTAGTTTTCATTCTTCCTTTCAACCTGTAGGACTTTATTTCTTTTTCTCATCTTTCTGTACTAAGTTCTGACTTCTCCAGGACAGTTTGAACATAAGAAGTAAGAATACATTATTGTCTTGTTCCTGATACTAAGGGGAAAACATGCAATGTTATATGATTCCATATGTTGTTCACTATAAATTTAACTATAACTACAGGTGACCTTTATCAAATTGAGGAAATTCTATTTCTAATTTGAGAGCTTTATCAGGAAATCAATACTGGATTTTTTTTAAATTTATTTTTTATTGGTGTTCAATTTACCAACATACAGAATAACCCCCAGTGCTCGTCACCCATTCACTCCTACCCCCCGCCCTCCTCCCCTTCTACCACCCCTAGTTCATTTCCCAGAGTTAGCAGTCTTTACGTTCTGTCTCCCTTTCTGATATTTCCCACACATTTCTTCTCCCTTCCCTTATATTCCCTTTCACTATTATTTATATTCCCCAAATGAATGAGAACATACACCGTTTGTCCTTCTCCGATTGACTTACTTCACTCAGCATAATACCCTCCAGTTCCATCCACGTTGAAGCAAATGGTGGGTATTTGTCATTTCTAATAGCTGAGTAATATTTCCTTGTATACATAAACTACATCTTTTTTATCCACTCATCTTTCGATGGACACCGAGGCTCCTTCCACAGCTTGGCTATTGTGGCCATTGCTGCTAAAACATCAGGGTGCAGGTGTCCCTGCGTTTCATTGCATCTGTATCTTTGGGGTAAATCCCCAACAGTGCAATTGCTGGTCGTAGGGCAGGTCTATTTTTAACTGTTTGAGGAACCTCCACACAGTTTTCCAGAGTGGCTGCACCAGTTCACATTCCCACCAACAGTGTAAGAGGGTTCCCTTTTCTCCGCATCCTCTCCAACATTTGTGGTTTCCTGCCTTGTTAATTTTCCCCATTCTCACTGGTGTGAGGTGGTATCTCATTGTGGTTTTGATTTGTATTTCCCTGATGGCCAGTGATGCAGAGCATTTTCTCATATGCTTGTTGGCCATGTCTATGTCTTCCTCTGTGAGATTTCTGTTCATGTCTTTTGCCCATTTCATGATTGGATTGTTTGTTTCTTTGCTGTTGAGTTTAAGAAGTTCTTTATAGATCTTGGAAACTAGACCTTTATCTGATATGTCATTTGCAAATATCTTCTCCCATTCTGTAGGTTGTCTTTTAGTTTTATTGACTGTATCCTTTGCTGTGCAAAAGCTTCTTATCCTGATGAAGTCCCAATAGTTCATTTTTGCTTTTGTCTCTTTTGCCTTCGTGGATGTATCTTGCAAGAAGTTACTGTGGCTGAGTTCAAAAAGGGTGTTGCCTGTATTCTTCTCTAGGATTTTGATGGAATCTTGTCTCACATTTAGATCTTTCATCCATTTTGAGTTTATCTTTGTGTATGGTGAAAGAGAGTGGTCTAGTTTCATTCTTCTGCATGTGGATGTCCAATATTCCCAGCACCATTTATTGAAGAGACTGTCTTTCTTCCAATGGATAGTCTTTCCTCCCTTATCGAACATTAGTTGACCATAAAGTTCAGGGTCCACTTCTGGGTTCTCTATTCTATTCCATTGATCTATGTGTCTGTTTTTGTGCCAGTACCACACTGTCTTGATGACCACAGCTTTGTAGTACAACCTGAAATCTGGCATTGTGATGCCCCCAGATATGGTTTTCTTTTTTAAAAGTCCCCTGGCTATTCGGGGTCTTTTCTGATTCCACACAAATCTTAAAATAATTTGTTCTAACTCTCTGAAGAAAGTCCATGGTATTTTGATAGGGATTGCATTAAACGTGTATATTGCCCTGGGTAACATTGACATTTTCACAATATTAATTCTGCCAATCCATGAGCATGGAATATTTTTCCATCTCTTTGTGTCTTCCTCAATTTCTTTCAGAAGTGTTCTAGTTTTGAGGGTATAGATCCTTTACATCTTTGGTTAGGGTTATTCCTAGGTATCTTATGCTTTTGGGTGCAATTGTAAATGGGATTGACTCCTTAATTTCTCTTTCTTCAGTCTCATTGTTAGTGTATAGAAATGCCACTGATTTCTGGGCATTGATTTTGTATCCTGCCACGCTACCGAATTGCTGTATGAGTTCTAGCAATCTTGGGGTGGAGGCTTTTGGGTTTTCTATGTAGAGTATCATGTCATCGGCAAAGAGGGAGAGTTTGACTTCTTCTTTGCCAATTTGAATGCCTTTAATGTCTTTTTGTTGTCTGATTGCTGAGGCTAGGACTTCCAGTACTATGTTGAATAGCAGTGGTGAGAGTGGACATCCCTGTCTTGTTCCTGATCTTAGGGGAAAGGCTCCCAGTGCTTCCCCATTGAGAATGATATTTGCTGTGGGCTTTTCGTAGATGGCTTTGAAGAAGCTGAGGAATGTTCTCTCTATCCCTACACTCTGAAGAGTTTTGATCAGGAATGGATGCTGTATTTTGTCAAATGCTTTCTCTGCATCTAATGAGAGGATCATAGGGTTCTTGGTTTTTCTCTTGCTGATATGATGAATCACATTGATTGTTTTACGGGTGTTGAACCAGCCTTGTGTCCCAGGGATAAATCCTACTTGGTCATGGTGAATAATTTTCTTAATATGCTGTTGGATCCTATTGGCTAGTATCTTGTTGAGAATTTTTGCATCCATGTTCATCAGGGATATTGGTCTATAATTTTCCTTTTTGGTGGGGTCTTTGTCTGGTTTTGGAAGTAAGGTGATGCTGGCCTCATAGAACGAATTTGGAAGTACTCCATCTCTTTCTATCTTTCCAAACAGCTTTAGTAGAATAGGTATGGTTTCTTCTTTAAACATTTGATAGAATTCCCCTGGGAAACCATCTGGCCCTGGACTCTTGTGTCTTGGGAGGTTTTTGATGACTGCTTCAATTTCCTCCCTGGTTATTGGCCTGGTCAGGTTTTCTATTTCTTCCTGTTCCAGTTTTGGTAGTTTGTGGCTTTCCAGGAATGCGTCCATTTCTTCTAGATTGCCTAATTTATTGGCGTATAGCTGTTCATAATATGTTTTTAAAATCGTTTGTATTTCCTTGGTGTTGGTAGTGATCTCTCCTTTCTCATTCATGATTTTATTAATTTGAGTCTTCTCTCTCTTCTTTTTAATAAGGCTGGCTAATGGTTTATCTATCTTATTAATTCTTTCAAAGAACCAACTCCTGGTTCTGTTGATCTGTTCCACAGTTCTTCTGGTCTCGATTTCGTTGAGTTCTGCTCGAATCTTTATTAACTCCCTTCTTCTCTTGGGTGTAGGATCTATCTGCTGTTTTTTCTCTAGCTCCTTTATGTGTAAGGTTAGCTTTTGTATTTGAGTTCTTTCCAGTTTTTGAATGGATGCTTGTATTGCGATGTATTTCCCCCTTAGGACTGCTTTTGCTGCATCCCAAAGATTTTGAATGGTTGTATCTTCATTCTCATTAGTTTCCATGAATCTTTTTAATTCTTCCTTAATTTCCTGGTTGACCCTTTCATCTTTTAGCAGGATGGTCCTTAACCTCCACGTGTTTGAGGTCCTTCCAAACTTCTTGTTGTGATTTAGTTCTAATTTCAAGGCATTATGGTCTGAGAATATGCAGGGGACGATCCCAATCTTTTGGTATCGGTTCAGACCCGATTTGTGACCCAATATGTGGTCTATTCTGGAGAAAGTTCCATGTGCACTTGAGAAGAATGTGTATTCAGTTGAGTTTGGATGTAAAGTTCTGTAGATATCTGTGAAATCCATCTGGTCCAGTGTATCATTTAAAGCTCTCGTTTCTTTGGAGATGTTGTGCTTAGAAGACCTATCGAGTATAGAAAGAGCTAGATTGAAGTCACCAAGTATAAGTGTATTATTATCTAAGTATTTCTTCACTTTGGTTATTAATTGATTTATATATTTGGCAGCTCCCACATTCGGGGCATATATATTGAGGATTGTTAAGTCCTCTTGTTGGATAGATCCTTTAAGTATGAGATAGTGTCCCTCTTCATCTCTCACTACAGTCTTCAGGGTAAATTTTAGTTTATCTGATATAAGGATGGCTACCCCTGCTTTCTTTTGAGAACCATTCGAATGGTAAATGGTTCTCCAACCTTTTATTTTCAGGCTGTAGGTGTCCTTCTGTCTAAAATGAGTCTCTTGTAGACAGCAAATAGATGGGTCCTGCTTTTTTATCCAATCTGAAACCCTGCGCCTTTTGATGGGGTCATTAAGCCCGTTCACGTTCAGAGTTACTATTGAGAGATATGAGTTTAGTGTCATCATGATAACTATTCAGTCCTTGTTTTTGTGGATTGTTCCACTGAACATCTTCTTAAAGGGGAATTTTAAGAGTCCCCCTTAAAATTTCTTGCAGAGCTGGTTTGGAGGTCACATATTCTTTTAGTTGCTGCCTGTCTTGGAAGCTCTTTATCTCTCCTTCCATTTTGAATGAGAGCCTTACTGGATAAAGTATTCTTGGTTGCATGTTCTTCTCATTTAGGACCCTGAATATATCCTGCCAGCCCTTTCTGGCCTGCCAGGTCTCTGTGGAGAGGTCTGCTGTTACCCTAATACTCCTCCCCATAAAAGTCAGGGATTTCTTGTCTCTTGCTGCTTTAAGGATCTTCTCTTTATCTTTGGAATTTGCAAGCTTCACTATTAAATGTCGAGGTGTTGAACGGTTTTTATTGATTTTAGGGGGGGATCTCTCTATTTCCTGGATCTGAATGCCTGTTTCCCTTCCCAGATTAGGAAAGTTTTCAGCTAGAATTTGTTCAAATATATATTCAGGCCCTCTGTCCCTTTCGGCGCCCTCGGGAACCCCAATTAAACATAGGTTTTTCTTCCTCAGGCTGTCGTTTATTTCCCTTAATCTATCTTCATGGTCTTTTAATTGTTTGTCTCTTTTTTCCTCAGTTTCCCTCTTTGCCATCAACTTGTCTTCTATGTCATTCACTCATTCTTCCACCTCGTAAACCCTCATCGTCAGGACTTCTAGTTTGGATTGCATCTCATTCAATTGATTTTTAATTTCTGCCTGATTGGATCTAAATTCTGCAGTCATGAAGTCTCTTGAGTCCTTCATGCTATTTTTCTAGAGCCACCAGTAGCTGTAGAATACTGCTTCTGAATTGGCTTTCTGACATTGAATTGTAATCCAGATTTTGTAACTCTGTGGGAGAGAGGACTGTTTCTGATTCTTTCTTTTGAGGTGAGGTTTTCCTTCTAGTCATTTTGCTCAGTGCAGAGTGGCCAAAAAGCAAGTTGTATTGGGAAAAGGAGAAAAAGAGAGGAGAGAAAGAAGGAAAGAAAAGAGAAAGAAAAAAAAGGAAAAAAGAAAAAAGAAGAAAAAAAGAAAAAGAAAGAAAGGGGGAAAAAGGGGGTGGGGGAAGCAAACAAATTAAAAAGCAAAACAAAACAAAACAAAACAAAAAACAAAAAACCCACGGGGATGTATCTTCTGATTCTGTGTACTTTAAGTCCCTTGGCTTCTCCTGGAAGTTGTCCGTCTAGCTGGTGTTCTGGGGGAGGGGCCTGTTGTGCTGATTTTCAGGTGTTAGCAGTTGGGGGAGCTGCTGTGCCCCTGCCTGGTGCAGGGCTCAGTGGGGGTTGTTTACCTCGTGAGGCCGCAGGAGGAACAGCCCCAGTGGCTGCTGCAGCTCTGGAAACCTGGATTCAGCTCAGGCAGGAACTACTACGCCTGCAGGGCCTGGAGGCTCCGGGCGGGGCCGCTGATCTGCTCAGCTCGGGGCAGGAGCGTCCTTGCTGTCCTGGGCCCTCCCGGCCTCTGCCTGTCCCGGAGGAGGCCGGATCCTGGGCTGTGTCCCGGCGCCCCGTGCTCCGGAGCCTGCGCTGGTGGATTCGCGCTCCCAGCCGCACAACCCCCTCCGCGGAGCCGCCCCCGAGCACCCCCCCCCCCCCAGCTGCTCCTGGAACTGCGCAGCCCCCTCCGCGGAGCCTCTTCTCTGCCCGAGCCCCCCCCAGCTGCTCCCGCCCCGCAGCCCCCTCTGCGGAGCCGCCCCCGAGCCCCCCGAGCTGCTCCGGGTCCCGCCGTGCGCGCTGCAGCCCTTAGGGAGCTCGGCGCACTCTCCCGGGGCGCAGGTGCCTGTACTGTCCCAGGGAACCCAGGGCACCCCCGCCCTCCTGGGTCCTGCTCCAAATCCCTGCGAGCCCCTTTCCCCCGGGAAGGTCAGTGCAGCTCCTGCTCCTCCGGGACGGGGCTCTCCTGTCCTGGGGACACTCGCCCCGGCCTCAGCCCGGCTCCTCGCTGGGCCCCTCCTTGGAGGCCTTTGTTTCTTTACTTCTTTTTCCCCGTCTTCCTACCTTGATAGAAGCGCGAACTCTTCTCACTGTAGCGTTCCAGCTGGTCTCTCTTTAATTCTCAGGCCGAATTCGTAGATTTTCAGGATAATTTGAAGGTTTTCTAGGTAATTTGGTGGAGACAGGTGACTTGGGGACCCTACTCTTCCACCATCTTGCCCCTCCCCCTCTCAATACTGGATTTTTGACAAATGTTTTCTCTGCCTCTATTGAGATAATTCATTACCTCTTTTTTTCTTTAGTCTCAATATGGTAGGTTACATTGAGATGTGAATCATAAATAATCTTGCATTCCTGTGATAAACAGCACTTAACTGTGACGTCCTTTTTTTCTATATTGTTGGATTTGATTTGCTAAACTTAGTTAAGAATTTTTGCATCTATGTTCATGAGTGATGTTGGCCCATAGTTTGTGTTCTTACAATAATGTTTTTCTATTTCGAGTACCAGGATAATGCTACTTTTCTGGATTACTTGTAGAATAAGCTGGGAAGTACCCTGCCCCCACCTTTTTTTTTGTTAAACATTTGATGTTACTTCGTTAAATCTGATATAAATTCACAAATTAGAGTATTAGAACATGTTCATGCCATTATCTATCTTCTTAAGCATATAAATGTTGTATTGATAACTACTTTAATGTCCTTTTCTACCAATTCTCTCCTCTGCTTCATTGTGTTTCCATTACTTGATTTTTTCCTCATTATGGTTTACATCCTTGGCCATGAATGGTAATTTTTGAGTTGTTTCCAGGGTTTGTTTGTTTTTTTAACCTTATAGGGTGTTGATAGATTTTCTTATTCTTTACTTGGGGAGAGCCCTGCGCAGATTTCCAGAGCTGTGTCTCTGCACCTCTCTCTTAATACAGCTCCCTTTTCTGTCATTCTGCTCTGCAAATTCTAACCATTTTGGCTTCCCCGCCTCTTCAAATTCAGAGACTACTGGGCTCTTGTTGGTTCTCACACTCCCTGCACAGGGCTTGACACTAAGTAGGATGATCATTAGCAATAAAACTGGAACAGTCGTAGAACTCAGCTCAATGATTTCCATTCTCCTAGATCACTGTCCTGTACTGATTCTTGTGTTTAATGCCCAGGGTTTCATACATTTTTTTTTCCAGTCATTTGGAGAGATGGTAAGCTAATTTCACTATTTTATCACAACCAACAGATATATTACCTTTAAAGATAAAATTAAGTATATTAAGACATATTCATAAGTTTCTCTAAGAGGTAAAATATATTTTCCATTCTTGTGTGTTAGTCCTATTGAATAGGGGGGAAGTTAAAACCTCTTCCTGAGGAAAATAAGAAGATACTGAGGTCCAATCAGTGACATACCTACTTTCAGGTCTTAGGAGCCTGTTTAAAGACTACCTTAACATTCTCTACTAATTTCAGATTTAGTGTCTGGTTTAACCTATCTTTTATTAATATATATTTTTGACCAGATATTTAAATAGGATTCTTCTGATTGATAATTCTATTTATTCAATATCTTGTAATCACAAAATACTTCATATGTGTATTATCTGGTTCAAGTCTCATAACATCCCTGTAGGTTAGAACATCTAGGTATTTGATTCTTTTTATATAGAATAAAGATATGAGATCCATAAAACATCACCAGACCACTCCTACTCCTCAAACAGCAACGACCTTTAAGAGGCAGAACAGAGACTCGAACAGGTCTTCCAACTCCTGGTTCAGAGCTCTATTTGCCTATATTTATTATGCTGACTAGTGCAGTTAAATAAACCATTTGTATAAAATGTTGAACCCTGCTAATGTCAAACCTTCAGGTCATTGCATGTCCAATAGATATGGCCTAAGTCTTGGCACCCTTTATCAACCGAGTTCATGAAATAAAAAAGATGACAATATTAACTACTTATAATATTATCCATCTCGACCTGATTCAACTTTGCTAATACAAGTTTTTTTCATTATGCCTATTGTGATGTCCAATGCAAAAAAATTAATCAGAGTTATATGTTGTCTCAACTTAGGAAAATACTTCGAAGATTGATGTAATTTTTTTTTTTTTTTTTACTTAAGTAAAAAAAAAAAAAGAAGAAGAAGAAGAAGAAAAACCTACCTATATCTTTTAGGTGACTTAGAGCAGTTAATGGCAACTGGGATGTATTAGCAATACCATCCTTAATTGGTATCATAGGGGATTGACTTCTCAAGCATAATTATAGGTTATCTTGAATCCCCAAACATTGAAACAGTCAACAAATTGCACCCATATGCTGTACAGTTTTTTTTTTTTTCTTAAGTGTTCCCTTTGGTCACAAAGGTATAAATGCTCACAGAATACAGGTTAATAAAAAAAGAAAAATGCATCAGATGTTTCACTGTGGTATGGCATATGCTACAGGAAAAGCAGCGTATGGTTAGAACTTGAGAATTTATATTTTACATTGTGTGACCATACAATTAGAATTCTTACTCTGGGAACTTTACAGGCATCTTTTTTAACCAGTCAACATACCAAAGACAAATGGTCAATAATAAATAACATCCATGTTTTCACCAGTAATAAAGAAAGCTGAAATTTTGTGTAATTTCTGAAATAGCTAAACAGTTTCCTTAGATAAATGCTAGTCCTCGTATTTATATTCATATAAATTTGCTATAATTATTAACTATTTATAGTTAATCCTCAAATGAGGATTTAAACAACTAGGTAGAAATTCATAAATGTACTATCTCTTCTCCTACCGACACAAATAAAAATGTAAGGAATAATCACAACTTAATTGTTTTTCTTAAAGCAATCTATTAGATTTGACCAGATACAATTAAGGAACCTCAACTTTTCCAAACAAGTATTTTGACTGAGGAAAAGAAAACTCAGACCACACTAAGCAACAAAGTAGAAGCAGGAAGCCATTAGGAATAAGACACTTCAGAGACCTGCTCCTGCTTGCCAGCCTGGCCCTGCCCTGCCCTGCCCACCATTTCCGGTGTATTCTCATTCTCAGGGTTTCTTCCATTCTTCCTCTAAAGGTTCTTTATTGTCCTCTCTGGTTACAAAGATCTCACTGGCCTTTTGCTACTTCTTTTAATTGAACATGGTCTCATGACCTTTTCTAAGAGAAATGACCCCATTCTTCTTTCGCACCACCATCTTTTAAGTTTTAAGGGCTGTATGCAGAAAAAGTATAAGGTAGTAATGCAAAAATAACCAACAAAAGCACACATAAATCTGCATAACCCTTCAGAAGTCTCCATTTCCTGGATATCTGGTATCTTTATTAGTTGGAGGAAAATGTAAAATTTAAGATTTGGACCATCACCATGTCACTACGGCTAGGAAAGCTGTGGACCAAATAAGACACCATAACATGTAGGATATATCAAAATTTCCTTAAAGTCCTTAGTGGGATGTTTTAGTTGAATGAAATTTTATATTTCTTTCTAAAATGTATTGGCTCCTTTAAATTATTGATACAATATTTACAGGGTAATGCTTAAGACTAAAGCACCAAACTACAGTGTTATATATTTCACATGAATGAACATATTAACTATTTCAATTTGAAATAAAAGCACTGAAACTGCATGCTTAATAACAAGGATCATGTCTGCTGCCAATCTCTGGGTGACTTTGTATGTTTTCATGTTAGTGTATGCTAGGTCTTGTTTTATCCATTACACATGTGTGTAGGGCACAACTTGTTTCCATTCAGGTTGAAGCAGCTGCTGCTGGTTCTCGACAGTTTGTAGATACGGATACTTCCATGTTGACCTCCTAAGCAAAAGTGTATGAACACTGAAATTTCTCCCAAAGCTTCTCTCATGGTGTAACTATTGTAGGTACGTTAAAGTAAGACTTGGGGGAAGCAAGGCCTCAAATCCTTTCTGAATGGCACCCAAGTACTAAATTAACAGTAGGCAGGAAAACAGAATTCTGTATCAAATGCCTTCTACTACTTTTGACCTAAGAATGGCTTCTCTTAATAGTTTTTGACATTATCCCTGTGGTAGTCAAGTCATAAAGTCCTCTCAAGAATTTTTCATTTCTTCTCCTTCAAAACATAAGACAGGAGCATTTATTTACCATGTTTGTGGCTACACAATATTGTGTGGTTTTCTCTGGCTAAGGAAATGTGAAGGGAAGTGATGCATACCACTTCCAGAAAGAAACTTTACGAGCTATGGAGTAATTTACCTTATTCCTTTTATATGCCTCAACAGTCATTGAAATAGGTTTTGAGATAAAGCTTCCATCCACTCAGTCTTGGAGTTAACTATGATAAACAGATTCTCCAACTAATTGGAAGGTTGTTGCTTGGAAGGTTGTTGAACATATAGTGTGAGTGAGAAATAATCCTCTGTTTATTTTGTTTAAACCATTAAGATTTTGAGATTTACAAACTGTTATCATAGCATCATCTGGACTACCAATACCAACAGCATGACCTCACATACACTCCCTCAAGAACATCCACAAACAAAATGGAAACAAACTGTATCAAAAACAAAGATTTCAATAGAAGATTAAATTGTAAACTCAAAGAATACCTTGGTTTAATATGTAAAGAAAAACTATTTCAGAAGTAGGAAAACTACTTTTAAAAACAATTCTTGGGACACCTGGGTGGCTCAGCGGTTAAGCATCTGCCTTTGGCTCAGGGTATGATCCCGGGGTCCTGGGATCGAGTCTCATATCAGGCTCCCTGCATGGAGCCTGCTTCTCCCTCTGCCTGTGTCTCTGCCTTTCTCTGTGTCTCTCATGAATAAATAAAAATCCTAAAAAAGAAAAAAAAAATTCTTTTTTGGGGGGGCAAAAAGCATGTGTGCTTAATTGTTTTATTTGTGAGCTCCTGGCACTTAAAATTTTAATTTCTTACTAATGACACTAAATGCTGAAACCTACCTACTTCATAATTTTAATTCTGGGTCTATTTACATTTAGCTTAAACCAAGAATCAGACTTAAAAACAAAGAAAATTAAATAAATGTGCACAGTGCAAAAAACTAAAATACTATTCAGGAAGTGTTTCTCCACAAAGAATCCTAACATATTATAAATATTCTACTGACCTGTCTCATGCCTTTGACAATGTCAAAATAACACTTGGACAGAGTCTCCTCTGCCAGCCAAAGAAATTTTCTATTAGTCCAATAGTGGCTACTAGCACTACTAGGTACTAATGACAAATCAGTCCCTTAATTCCCCAGAATTGAGGTTATTTCTTCAAAGTTGAAGCCTTTTATATATTTAACATTATGAGTTTTGAAATATTATAGCAAATGCTATCTCAATTTAGCTATTCTGTGACACATAAGTACATTTAAAAACATTATCAGAATAACAAATCAAGAGCAAGAGGTCTGTAAAGCAAAGTTATCAAATGCCTCTAGTGACATGGCCTTCAGAATACACACATCTTAACACCTACTTTTAGTTGTATAGGGAAAAGGTAGGTAAGATTTTTATAGGCACTGATGATAATTTAACTATTTTCGTTGTTAATGGAGTGTTGCAGGTAGATTCTATCAGTAACAGAGATGATTTTCAAATATATTCATCCATTGCTCCCCATGATTTAATCTGTACCTCGTCAGAAGCCACTGCATGGTTATAAAATACATTCTGACCCTGATGCATGGCAGTCCTTAAAGCTCCCTCTGCCCATTTTAGTGAGGACATGATTTTGATCCTCTGGATAATCCTAAGTAATGCTTCCAATTGATAACACATTTTTTTCTTGCAATCTCCCAGAGTACACTGTTGCAAATCTTTCTTTTCTACCTTTAGAACTTAAACAAGTAAAATTTCTTCTGTCATGTTCTTTTCATTAGTGAATTTAATTTACAGCAACATCAAACCACTGTAGGAGCAGACATTAGTCAGAGTATGTTCAAAAGTTTTTCCAAAATGTATATCGATAGCTATCATGCCCAAGGAAAGAATTAAGGCCTGATTCTATAGGTAAATTATATAAGTATATGCTAAATCTGAAGGGAATGTTAGTTTTAATGAAATGCAAAAAAATCATGATATAGAATATAGTTATAAAATTCTGTGAGCTCAAAGTCGTATTTGTAAATCAAGGATTGAACTTGGTTATCATATCTTTGCCAAATATTCTAGATTTGGTAAAAAGCCCTATCTTATTATAATTTCTTTTAATGTGATTTCTAATAATTTAAACAGTGTAACATCATACATAATACATGTCAATATACTGTGCCAATATAGGATGTGATATAGCTATACTCCTCTTTTATATTTAAGATGTATGAACTCAATACATCCTGTTAACCAATGCAGCCAGGAAGACATTTGTGAAGAAAAGTTAACTCAGTACTCTCTCTCACCAAAAAAGAAAAAGAAGAAAGAAGAAAGAAAGAAAGAAAGAAAGAAAGAAAGAAAGAAAGAAAGAAGAAAGGAAAGAAAAAAGGAGAAGAAGAAAAAGAAAGAAAAGAATAATATCTGGGAAGGGGTTGATTTGAGAACATTACCAAATTGATCATTTTCAATATAGCTACTTAGTAGGAAAAATCCTATCAAGAGAGAAACATGGATTTTATAATAAATGTGTGAAAAGGCCCATATGAAGATATATTAGCATACCTCTTGTTTACTTTTAAATAAAATAATAATGATGATAATAATGATAATAGAAAGAAGCTTCTAATTTTTTTTTGGAACTTATAGTGCCTCTGGGGGAGAAAACCCCAAAACATCATAAATAAAATTTTAATGAGACTTCAAACCTTCGAGATGTTGTCAAAGAAACTGCTCCCTGTCCTCACTTTTAAAAAGGAAATGAGAAATGTGAAAGCTTGGGGGGGGGGGGGAAACAGAGGCTGGCAGGAAGAAATTCCATCTTGTTGGGTCTCTGAAACAGCGGAGGACTGAACACTTGTAAACACGGTACCTTGAGCAATAGTTGCCTTATGGCTTGTAGTTTGAGGCCAAGAATAGCATGATAAACTTAGAATGTGTTTATCTCTTGGCAGCCTCATTTTACTTACAAGCTGGGAGGGACAAAGACCAACAATTTTCCACCTACAAAGTGCATCTAAACTGGCAGGCAGCTCAGTGAGTAAGTCTACTTGAACCTCCAGATCACAGCTACTCTCAAAGACAGATGGACAGTTTTGGAAAGGGGGATGATTCAGCCAATATCTCAAGGCATTTGCGGTTATGATGTCCTGTAGTGGGGGTGTGGGTGGGGGGAGGCTTTAATTTGGAGACTTCACATACATTTAGCACTATTTTAAGAGACAAACCGTACTTGTGCAAATTTTTATAATTCTATGTTCATTGCTAGTTGAAAACAGGTAGGAAGGTGGCAGCATTTTGAGAACCTGTGTTTTCTCTCCAAGACAGAGAAAGCTAAACAATTTTCCCAAATACTGCTTTATTGTTATTTTTTGCTTCTTTTTTTAACAGTAAAGCACCATATCTGTTTAATTCAATGGCTCAATGTCAATTGTTTGATGGTTCATTATAAACCCATGTAGACTTTTATATTTTCAAATTGCTTAATTAAAGAATATCATTAATTATATGAAGTATGGTTGGAAAAGAAGAGCATGGATGCTATAATTTGGAAAACCAAGCAGAGGAACTTCTTTTCTTGTTACAAGGTTTGAGATAACTGTTGAAGCTGGGTTATGGGTGTAGTAGGCGTGTTATGTTTCAAATTATGGAAACATTTTGAGATCATAAAACAAACTCTTTTTTTAACCTGCTGGATTCATATTTTTTGCTTTCAATACAATCTTCTTCTGCTTCAACACACAGCTGAATACCCAAGATTATTCTGAATCCTTGGAAAGTGCAGGTAAACTCTTCTGGTACTAGGACAGCTCATTTTATGGATACAGTATGGTTCTGATTTCACATGTTAATGGTTTACATTACCAGAAGAAATTTAAAAAAATGATCCTGTCCCTTTTCATAAAACACTCCCTGATCAAGCAGAAAGTACAAAATAATTTCAGAATGGAAATTAAATATGATCAGGTATTTACTCAACTCAAGAATTTTTTCAAAATCTGTTTCAGTAAAATCAAATAAAATGATTTTTATAATTCTTAAAATAAGTTGGTAAAAAGTAGATTTATGAAGAGAAAAAGGAATGGTCAAAGCTATAAATACTTTGAAGTGTTAGAAGTAGATTCTAAGTAGTTCGGTGAATGACTCATCATGATTTCTTCCCGACAGTGGCAAATTAACATATTTTACACCCAGAGCAAAATTAATGCAGTTGAGTCTGCCAAATTCCAATTCCTTTGCCTTACCACATGTCCAGAATAATTGTTTCAAAAAAGAGTTTCCTGTGGACCTCCATCATAAGCTCATGCTGGAGTTTAAGTCCTGACAAGAACGCATATTTATTTTTGAAGCTTGCACCCTACAACCCTTACTGAAGAGACCTAGCCCAATCCAGGCCAGAGTTAACTATTTTTTTGCCTTATATTGCACATCCTGAGTACTTCACTTGTTCTGTCTGAATTATACTACTATATGGAAAACTAAACTAACTTGATTAAATATTTTCTAACAGTAAATTTCTACTTTTTATAAACGTGTAATTGGCAAAATGTCAGTTTAAGGAACTGAATTTTCTCTTGAGAACAACTTTATACCTTCTTTAAATTTTACAAGTTTCTTAAAGCTTCAATTTGGATTAATAACTGGCAACATGACTGGACACATAGGATCTTGCTGAATCCATTGCAACTGAGAATCAGAATTGACATAAAGCCTCCTTGCTATTAAAGGTGCATCAGTCCGACCCAGAAAGTAACTGTGTTTAATTGAAATTTGTCATTCTCATTGTCAAATCATTATTCTTTCAGTACCAGTGTTTAAAGTACTATCATATATATTTCATGGAGTCAGAACTGTATGCTTTCTGGAAGAATTAGGAAAGGTACTTCTGTGTCATTTGATTCTCAGAGCACTCTCAGACTTTTCTTTCCTACTTCCACATCCAAATACTAGAGAAGTTACAGCCCCAATATAAACAGTACTATATCCCCAAAGGAGAAAACTATTCAAAATGAGTGAAAAACCAAGGGAAAAATACGAGGCAAGGTAATTCTAAAAAAAAAATTCTCAAAATATTTGTCAACAGCAAAAATGTCAGAATTGGAATACGATTAATTCAGCCCCCATCCAGATGTTCCAGATGCCAGAATGTAATCTCATAAAGGAAGGAATGTTGGTGATGATGTCTATGACAACACAGCCCTTGGGAATGTACATTTTAATGAAGAGAAATAAAAATTCAGAATTAGAGTAAAATGGGATCAGAATAGGGACTAAGTGCTTCCCTGCTTTGAAAAGGAGATGGTGCACACAGATGCGGTCATGGCTACTACACATTGAGAGCAAGGAGAAAACGTTGCCCATATTCTGAGAACATGCAGTTCTATCCAGGGAAAGAATGTAAGAATGTGAAAAATGAGACAGTGCATTATCAAGACAATAATCCCATAAGGATCCTGACCTCTTAGCAAAAGCGAACTTCTTTTATTCACCAAAAACCTAAAGTAATTTGTTGTTTCTGGGTTTTATTGTCATAACCTGGCATAAACACAGGAGCTTTGAAAAGTCTGAAAACATAGAAAGAAAAAGTTTCTTTTCTCTTCTATGCCAGGGAAGACATTCTGCCAACTACCTCTTAACTTAAAAGGGAGAATCCAATCCAATGCGACTAAGTGAGATGACGGGAATGTAAAACACCACTGTCCAGTACAAACAGCCAGAGAACACTTTCCATTTAAAACCATCTTGCTGCTGAACAAACACAGCTAACTCCCTTGAAGATTATTTTAGCCATCATTGCCTCTGCACAAAGATTCCTCGTGTTACTTTGAGATCATCCTTTCATTACACTGAGAACAGGCCATCTCTATTTGAGTGTGATGAAGAACTTAAGCCACTGAGGCAGTCTGAAAGTCTGGCTCTGGACCATGTCTTTGGAAGGACGTTCCAATGTTTACCAATGCTTTTCCTTGGCTGCGCAGTACCTGCACCTGTGTGTTATGCTAAGAAAATATTTCTGTCCTGAGGAATATTTAAACTGCTTAAATTCAAAACACAGAAGACAACTCTAACTCTGTGTTAAGGACCTACTTATTCTACCTTTGTAGAGAATTCCAATTCAATTTTAGCTTCTTCCTACACACTTTTCCCATATTTTCTTCCTATCCTCTTTCCTACCTCTATTTTGGCTAATTCCTTGCCCAGGATTTCCACTGGATTAGCCAATGGAAAAAGCGGTAAAGAAATCCAAGTATTTCATATAGAAATGTATTCCTTTTCCCACTATGCAAAATAACCAAATAATAAAGCAATCCCAATTTTTAATCTTAGCAGTTTTGATTCCTAGTATTAATTACATTCAGGACTTTTGTCTGGACCCCATTTTTTTTTTAATCAGGTCAATCCCTGAAAGTCTATTCAGTACAAGAAAATCCACTGAAAGTTAATTTATTGAAGACTAATGTACTTTTATCTGCTAAACTTTAAAAAATAAATTACAAGAGTCCCTACTGGATAAGACCGTTGCACCATCTTTTCAAGATTCTGGTAAAGTCTTAGTTGACCACTTTTCAATTTGTCTTCACCACAGCATCATAAGGAATGCTCAATTTCTCTCTGCCCCAAGGGAAAAATAAGTCCATCAGAATGTTTTCATGAAAAATATTTTCATGAAAATACATTTACATGTTCATTAAAAACATAGTTTTGAATAGTTCCTTGAAAATATTTTTTCTAAGTTTTTATTTAAATTCAAGTTAGTTAACATGTAGTATTGGTTTCAGGAGTAGGCTTTAGTGATTCATCACTTACATATAACATCTAGGGCTCATCACAGCAAATATCCTCCTTAATACTCAACACCTATTTAGCCCATCATCCCAGTCACCTCCCCTTCAGCAAACCCCAGTCTGTTCTCTACAGTTAAGAGTCTCTTATGGTTTGTCTCTCTTTATCTTATTTTTCCTTCCCTTCCCCTATGTTCATCTGCTTTGTTACTTAAATTCCACATATGAGTGAAATCACGCAGTATTTGTCTTTCTCTGACTTATTTCACTTAGCATAATAAACTCTAGTTCCATCCACATCATTGTAAATATTCTTTTTGATGGTTAATATTTCATTATATATATTTATACACACACACACACACACCACATCTTTATCCAATCAGTATATGGATACTTGGGCTAGAATATATTCTTAAATACATATTTTATATACAATCTCATAAATATCTTCTTGTGAGCCAGATTTCCCCTCTCTCTGCTCTAACTCCTTTATTTCACCTTATTACTTCAGTCTCCTATTTTAATACACATCAATCTCCCCATCCATGCCTCACCCTTAATCCCCCTCCAATTTGTCCCTAGGTTGGGTGACCAAACATCCTGTCCCAGAACATTCCTGGTTTTTCACTTGAGTTAGTAAAATAACAATTGTTAAATATTTTTATGCCTCCTTTTCCTCTCAAGTGAATATTGGTTGAACAATATGCGGTTTCTCTCGCAAATCTTCCTATCATCTCCCGTCTGGAATTTGTTGTGTGATAACGGTCTGAGCTCCCATCAGGCAATCTCTGCGTTTTATCTCACTTCCTTCCAGACAGCAACAAGTTGTCAAGGAGAGATAAAACCGAAATTACTAAAAACAAAATGAAAACAAATGAGAAAACAAAATGAAAACTGTCAAATAAAACTTTGCAGGAAATCCAGTGGTCAGTAAAGCTGCCCCATGCAGTAAAACCTACTATAGATTTGTTCAAGATAGTTAAAAGAAACAAGTAAATGTTGAGGATTAGATTTGTATCAAATTGACCTTCGGAAAACTGACTTCCAAGAAATGAATCTGGACCTGGATAAGGAGAAGTGGAAAGGGAAGAAAGGGCAGTCTGCCTAAGTTCCTAGGATGGCTGGGATATGCTTCTCCAGCAAACTTTTTTCACTATCCAAGTTAAGAGTCAGTGCTTTAAAAGCTTCCAATCAAATATGCACAAGGGATATAATGTAAACTCATGCAATCTAAGATATCTGTATTTACTGAATGCTTATTTTGTGACTGAAACTATGCTATGCAGTTATCTCATTTAATATTCAAAGTAATCCTGCCAATTAGACATTTTTGTGAAGTATTGTGTAAAGTATTGTGTAAAGAAGTTTTGTCATTCATGCAGAGTGGTAGGCACATCTAGTACGTGATGAAGATAAAGGAACACAGTACTGCTGAACTCTGTAGCTGATGCCCATACACATTATGCAAGGAAAATCTGGGGGAGTAGGATGCAACCTAAGATAGCTATTTACAATAATATGTATGTATGAAGGATATATGATAAGTAAGTATGATATGTAAGAGCTTTAGCATTCATTTATTGATGAAAGAAATACAAGGCTTTCAGGGAATCTTCATGGAAGTAGTAAAGTAGTTTTGGCTAGAATAACATTTTTGGTACTTCAAAAAGAGGAAAAGAGGCAAGGAAGAGTAAGCATTTCTTCATTGCCATGATGCTAATTAAAATATATAAAGCTCTTAGCACAATGTCTGGCATATTTTAAATGCTAAGATATATTGTAATTTAAATGTTTAAATAATAGTTTAATATATTAATGTTAATAACATCAAATTCCAAAATACATTATTTGACATGTTATGAGCCAGTAGGAAACATAACTAAGGTGGTAGGCATTTCCAAAATCAATACAGTTTTACCAAAATTTATCAGTATAGTTTTGACAAAGTTAAACCTCTTTGTTTCCACAGGAATCAGGCTTATAGGCTTCAGCTCTTCCAGATGTGAAAAGGTATATACTGATTGAAAGTGTTGTGACAAGTATTTTCCCATGTGATTTGCATGTTTTCAAACTCCTAAAGTACATGAATGTGTTTGTAGACACATGCTTATGTAAGTGTTAAAGCAACTTTCATATTCAGAATCAAGTTATCCGGGGACAGGGAAAATAATCTTATCACTACAGGTTGACCTCTACAGTAAGTTAAAAAAGGAAAAAAAGGGAGGATTAAAATCACCAGAAACATTAAAAACAAACAAAACAAGCTTGAATTTAGATCATAATTTTTGAAGATTTTCAAAACCTATTGGGGAATTAAAGAGCTATCAAGTTTTGTCAAAACTGGAAAACTCAGTAAAATATTTTGGAAAAAGCCTTTTTCACAAAAATATCACACACCCTGCATATAATTGTTTAAAAGCAGAAATATGATGAAATTTCTATTCAAGTTTCCTTATTATTATAGACTCTGACTTTACCCATGCAGAGAAACACATTTATCCCCTTTTAGGTAGGAGTAAATATTTTCCATTAATGACCTAAAAAATTCATGTGTTTAATGTTAATATTTCTGACTCTTATATAACATTGATTTTCCTGCCCATTAATGCAATAAAATAACCTGTTTTTAAAACTCTAAAAGTTTCTTTTTAAACATCAAATGGCTCTAAATATCATTATTTTGAGGATTTCATTTGAATGAATCATAAACATATGGATGAGCTTTCACTGAATGACAATGATTTTAAAAGTTAATGCAAAATGTTTTTGGTATAAAACAGCTCAGCTGGAGCTCATCAAAAATGTTTGAAAAAATACTGATTCTGTATTGTTCAATATTATAAAATACGGCTGGGTGTGTCCCAAAGTTGAGAGAATTCTTTTCCAGTTTTTTTTTTTTTTTAAGTATCAAGAATAATCTCAAAATTTAACTATGTTAAGCATATTTTTATATTCAATATTTCTCTTGCATCTTTAAATTACTACATTTAAAAATCAACTAAATAGATTTTATTTTTACCCTAAATTTAATTACTATAGCTACATTATTCACATAATAAATAGTATGTATTGATCTTCCCCAAAAGATTTACAGAAATGACTACATATTTAATGCAGAAAACTTTAAAAAGTACAGAAGAGTCATCTTCAATTTTATGGACATTTTATTAGATTTGGGAATACAGGACTTCCACCTCCTTGAGTTAAGTTTATTCTCAGCTGTTTTATTATTTTTGGTGCAATTATAAATGGGATTGTTTTCTTAATTTCGCTTGCAGTGACTTCATTATTAGTGTAAGCAAATGCACTATTACGTTAATTTTGTATCCTATGACTTTACTGAATTCATTTAAGATATTCTATGCTCATTACTCGAAGAGCCAATCCTGTTAAAATGTCCATACTACCCAAAGTAATCTATGGAATTAATGCAATTACTATCAAATGACCTACATTATTTTTCAGATAACTAGAACAAATAACCTTAAAATCTCAGAAGACCCCAAATAGCCAAAGCAATCTTGAAAGAAAGAAAAAAAGAAAGAAAGAAAGAAAGAAAGAAAGAAAGAAAGAAAGAAAGAAAAGAAAAGAAAAGAAAAGAAGAGAAGATGGAGGTATCACAATCCCACATTTCAAGATATACTACAAAGTTCCAGTCATCAAAACAGTATGGTATATATACAAAAATTACAACATAAATTAATGGAACATAATAGACGGCCCAGAAATAAACCTACAAATACATGATCAAATAATCTAGGATGGTCAAATAAGGAGAGAAGAACATACAATGGGGAAAAACATAATCCCCTTAATAAATGGCACTATGAAAACTGGACAGCTATGTGCAAATGAATGACACCGGGCCGCTTCCTTACACCATACACAAAACAAATTCAAAATGGATGAAAGACTTAAATGTGAGACCTGAAACCATAAAAAATCCTAGAAAACAACATAAGCAGTAAGTTTGTTGACACTGGCCATAGAAATATTCTGGTAGATAGGTCTTCTCAGGCAAGGTAAACAAAAGCAAAATTAAATTATTGGGACTACACCAAAATAAAAAGGTGTTGGGCAGCAAAGGAAACCATTAACAAAACATAAAGACAACCCATCAAAAGGGACAAGACATTTGTAAATGGTATATCCAGTAAGGGGTTATCAACCAAAATATATAAAGGATTATACAACACCAAAAAAAAAAAAAAAAAAAAACCACACAAATAACCTTATTTAAAAAAAAAAAAAAAAAAAACATGGACAGGGGACCTGAATAGCCATTTCCCCAAAGAAGACATCAGATGGCCAAAAGACACAGGAAAAGATGCTCAGCCTCACTAGTCATCAGGAAAATGCTAATCAAAACCACAATGAATTAACACCATAGACCTGTCAGATGGCTAAAAATCAAAAAAACATACAAAACAAGTATTGATGAAGATGTGGAGAAAAAGGAAACTTTGTCCATAGTTGGTGGGAGTCCAAATTGGTACAACCACTGTGGAAAATAGCATGGAGGTTCATCAAAAAATTAAAAATATAATTATCTTATGATCCAGTAATTCCACTACTGGTATTTGTCCAAAGAAAACAAAAAACACTAATTGAAAAAGCACACCCTATGTTTATTGCAGCATTATTTACACAGCCAAGATATGGAAGCAGCACAAGGGTCCATCTACAGATGAATGGATAAAGATGTGGATATATACACAATACAATATTAGCCGTTAAAAGGAATGGCATATTGCCATATGCAACAACATGGATGGATCACAGAGTATAACACTAAGTGAAAGTCCGAGGAAGACAAATGCCATACGATTTCATTTAATGGCTTGCCTGCCACAACTCTGTGTAGTCTGTCTCCCCAGTGGTGTTCCACAATGAAGACTCCTTAGTTTTTTTTTAATTGAGTGTTTTTATTCTTAAGTCTGGTATCACTTACCAAAAACCTAGGTTAGGATTCATGTTTGTGAGGGAGATAAAAAGCTAGTGATTCATGGGGTACAAGGGTTTTTGGGAAGTGGCAATATTCTATTTATTGACCAGAAGGGTGGTTCTGAGTGTTAACTTTGTAATAAATCATGAACTTATACCACTTTGTTTTGTATAATTTTCTGCATGTTTACTTATTTTACAATAAAAAGGTTATATTCATGATCTTGATTTTAGTAATGGTATATGGCATTGGTATATATATATATGGCATTGGTGTATATATATTGCAAAACTTAGCAAGTTATACTTGATATATGTGCAGCTTAATGTATATCAATTATTAAGTAATGCAATGTGAATTTAAAAGCTGTAAAAAAAAATAAGAGCTTATGATACATTATTTCTTTAAAAGAAATCAGCACCATGCATTGGGTGATAATCATAAGATTATTCAACCTCAAGAAATAAACTGCCAGTCCTCAAAATAGACTTTATTTCTCTATCCAGTATATGCTTTACTTTGTAGCAAGTATGAAAACTTGAACTGCACCTGGGAAGCCAGGGGTATGCAATATTTTTTTTAAAGACTTGATTAACACCTGCTTAAATATTTTCTCCCAATCTTTAATTAAACAGTTAAGGTAGGACTTCATTTCTAGATACACAATCAGACTGACTCTGAGTAATACTCTACAGCTGTTAATTTCCCTTTCCAAAGAGAGTTAAACATCAAAGATTCTTCACTTTCCAAAAACAGTGCTGTTCACTTTCTAAAAGAAGCAAAAACCTCAGCATAAAAAATACATGCAAATAGAGAAAACAATTCCAAACATTTTTTTAATTCTGAAAATTACAAATACACATTTTTTTCTCTAATTCCAGGAGGATCATGTAAAGATTCCAAAATAAAATTTACCTCAATAAAATGAAAAGTAGAGATTTCTCCAAACATATCAACTATTGATACTACTTTAGAATATATAGCTTCAACATATAAAATAGTAACATTAATAAATTGTAAAATTCTAGTCAAGCCATCAGTAAGGTGAATATTTTATTTTAACTCAATTACCTTCAGCATCACCCAGGTTCTTGAAAGCCAAGTGAAAAGGTATACAGAAAGCATTTATATTCTAAGTTTGTAGTACTTAAATCAATGTTTATAAAATCGTCAAAGCCAGGGGTGCCTGCGAGGCTCAGTAGGTTTAGTGTCTGCCTTCAACTCAGGTCAAGATCTCAGGGCTCTGGGATGGAGCCCACATCCATCCAGCTCTCTACTCAGCAGGGAGTTTGCTTCTCTCTCTCCTCTCTCTACAGCTCCCCTCCACTCCACTCGTGTTCTCTCTCCCTGATAAATATAATTTTAAAATAGTCAAGGCCAACTGTTTTCATAAGCATAGTATCAAACTTCTTGTCCCATTTTCTGATTTGCAGAATTTTATAGCTTTTTCAACGCTTTGACCAATTCATTTTGTTTTTAAATAGCGTACTGTAGTTAGTAAAGAGAAAGAACCAAAGGGAAGGAGGGTGAAAAAGGACAGGTGTGGGGGAAGCAGGGAGGGAAGGATGTGGAGGAAGGACAGAGAGGGGGAGGGGGGAGAGAGAGTCTAAGAGCACCTATGTGATGTCATCATCATAGCATCGCACCAGTGTTAAGGGTAAACACCAAGTTTATTTAGTTCAGGGAATAACTCCTTGCTGGTAATTTCCAAAGCATAGTAGTGTGACCAAGAGCAATTTTGTCCTTGTGTATGTGTAGATTATCACTTGGGAAGGAAGAGTAAGACTCAAGAGAATGCTTTCATTAATGAGGTGGCCAAGACCTCTGTTCTGAAGTCAGACTGTGTTTGAGCTGTGGCTCCCTTATACGTGCTATGTGACCTCGACAAGTCACTTTGTCACTCTGTGCATTCTTCCTCTCATGTGTAAAATAAAAATATTAATCAGGCATACTTCACAGGATGGTTGGGGAATTATGGATGTTCACATATTGAAAAAGTTCAGAACATTGTTTGGCATATGTTCTATGTAAATGTTTGGTGTTATTCTTTTTACTACTATCTGTCATTTTTTTTTTTTTTTTTTGGTGCTTAACAAGAATTTGGTGTGTAAAAAGCCATTTTTAATCTTGCATATTCCTTAACTTGAAAACATCATCTCCCCTACCCACCACTGTTAAATTCCTATATAATTCCAAGGAGCTTTACCATAATATAATTTTTAAGGAGTTACCCTAACAAATTGCGATTTGCTCCATTATGGTATCCAAAATGCATTCATGAATCCAGATCCAAATAATGGACCTGAATTCTTCCAAAGGAAAGGATCTTATAATGTTTAGAATTTTAAAAAGTGAATCACAGAAGAGTTCAGAAACTTATCTAATCTTGGATCATAGGTCTTAGATTTTCTAAAACAAATTAATTCCATCCTAAAACTTATTAATATAAATATCCTTCATTAAAATACTTTTTAGTGAATCCCCAGTGACATAATGAATTTCCATAATACCATGTCATATATTATCAATATAATGACCATGATATTGATAGCCAAATTTTGAGTTATAAATATAACGCTTCAGTGAAGAGAGTAGAATGACAGAAGTCTAGAGCAGTCATGAAATAGGTGGAACTATTTGTTTATTGTTCCTTTATGTTAACTTCGGTATTACTCTTCAGAAATCTGTGAAAACAAAGCTTAAGAAAGGCCAATATTTTGGGGACTAATAAAATATTAATAAAAAGTGTATATTAAGCAAAGTAAGAATGGCTGAGTTAAGGAGGGTATTAATCATATCAAAATGTGTCTGATTACGTCAGTGAAGAATGTATACAACTTCAGTGGATATTGTCAGTATCTTACCAAGATCCACTTAGGGGCAGACATACCCATCCCAGCTACTACGAGTGTTGGCTATGAATGGTTGGTGAATGTCCTGTTCTCTGGCAGCCAGCCCTACCATTTGAGAGCTACTTCACCAAGAAGGTACCCTCTCACCTGGCATAGCTTCAATCCTTTACTTAGGCTTTGCCTATAGAGAATCTAAGAGACCAATCATTTTCATTTCCTCCTCAAAATTGATCAAGAGGAAGTAAGTCTGGGATTTAAGTTAGAAGCAGGATTATTTAAATTGTCAGTTCCTACAAAAGTAGTGCATCATTTTTCTCATTATTTCAATAGGAATAAAATAGTTTTTGTAGTTTTGGAACACACAAACTACACAGCCTTGAATGGAGGTGTGCATGTGCATAACTGTGTATATCTTTTTGCACGTATATATAATTTCTGAATCACAATTGTGATTCTCACACACACACCTGGCATTTTGGTATGTGGTGAACTGACTGAAATCAACACATTTCAAAGTAAAAATCCAGAAGAAAATGGACTCAAAGTTTATCAGCATTATTTCAAACTTCCTTTCAAAAAGTTAATTTTCTATGATTGCTATTCTAGACGGATCCAAGAATTCTGTAAGTTGGATAGAATAAATTATGTCTTTGTTACTTAACAAATACACCTGAATAAATGTAGGCCCAGGACTTGCAACATATTCACAGATAGTTTATAGGTCTCAAGTCAATTATCTACAGGGCTAAACTGAATATTGCAGTTCTTTTCATAATTTAAAATAAATTTGAACATTAAATAGAACTTTCCTCTTTTACTACAGTATCTGCTGAACTGTCAGGAATAGACATAGTCTTAATCTGCATAGTTATAATTCTCAAGGAGTTTGATATTGTTGACATTTTCAAAGATCTATGATCATTTAGGAGTTAAAATATGCATTGATCCCTGTATAGATCAACTCTCCCTCAGGTTAATAAGGACAACAGAATACATATTAGAAGAAGCAAATGCTGATCATGTTTCTTGGACACATCGAAGGATAAGAAAATACTATGCTTTCATCAATAGAACCTCTCTTACCTGCACTTATCTCACCGCCCACAGGATTTTAGTGAGTATGGCGTATGTCCTATTGTTATACCCAGTTGGGCAAGTGGGGACTGATAGAATTCCTTAAGGCAGTTAGGCCTGTAGGACCTGAGAGCAGAAAATAAACAGGGTGAGTGAAGCCATTTCCCCCTGGCTGAACCAGCACTCACTTCAGGTCTCTTTTCTCTCAACTCACTATAGAGTGTTGTGCATGTATGTGAAAGGAAGAGGAATTACTGGATATTCAGAATGTTCTGATTTTACTTATTTTTAGTCCAACCTACAATTGGATGATGTCTAGTACTTTTTTCAAACTGAGGTTGCACTGTTTAGTAAAGATCCGCTTTTTTTTTTAAGATTTTATTTGAAAGAGAGAGCATGAGGGCCAGACAGGGGGCAAAGAGAGAAGCAGATTCCCTGCTGAGCAGGGTGCTTCCCAAAATTTTCTAGTTTCATAAGAAGTATGTTTTATAGATATGGTTGCCAGGATGATGTTCCTTTTAATACGATTTTATGATATTCCTTTAATTTTTTTAAGACTTTATTTATTCATGAGCTTGGGGGGGGGGGAGAAAGAGAGAGAGGCAGAGACACAGGCAGAGGGAGAAGCAGGCTCCATGCAGGGAGTCTGACGTGGGACTCCATCCGGGGTCTCCAGGATCATGCCCTGTGCTGAAATTGGCGCTAAACCGCTGAGCCACCCAGGCTGCCCTATAATATTCCTTTTAAATCCATTATATTTTTTTATTCATTCATCATTGTAGTCTAAAATAGATATTTCCATATATAAGATTTTCAAATATTTTGTTGTTCTTGACTTCACCTACCCATCCACTCAGGTACTCACTGCGCACCTTCTTCAGCTCTGCAGTTGTATGGGGGTTTAACAGGCACCATCCAGGTGGCCAGCAAGCTCTTTTCGGCCATGGATATGTTGGACTGAATTGAGAATCTTTTAGTTAGTTGGTTCTTGCACATTCCCAATCCACTCAATATAAGATTGACAAAAATTTCCATAGAAATTTCTGTTGTGGTTCTCAATAGGTTTATGCTTCTCTGTGTGCCAAAATCCACTTTCAAAGCCCATATTCTTTCTGCCCAATTGTGTTATCAGAGTTGAGCCACTCAATGGGAGTACATGAAGGGTACTTACAGAGGGATATTTTAAGTTTCTTAGGAGAAACGTCTTTTAGTAGAGAAATGGATGCTTAATTTTCAGGTTATAATTCTCTTGGACTTCAGAGTTAAGAATTAAAATATGTCAGGGTAGAGGAGAGAAAGATTTCCTAATATTATTTCAATTGAACAGCTTTCCTCTGTTTTCAGCAGCTAAGCATATAGAGCTCATTAAATTTGTTTGAAAACTCTCTCCATCCATCCTGGTTTTCATGGAAATTTCTTCAAGAATCTGCTAATAAATTTACTACAGGGCTTCATGTTGTGATTGCAAATCTTTAAAAAACAAAAATTCTCCAGTCTTAAAGTATATTTCACAAGTATTTTTTAATACCTTGGGGAGTTTGGAGAAGCTACATCATGGGGTGTTAAACCCTTTTAAAGAGACATTCTAAGGCCATGAATTAAGTGACTTTTTAACTCCTAAAATGACACCAAAATGAGGGGATTAGAGGGAAATTTTTCTTTGAAACAAATGATCTCGTCATATTTCAATTTTCCTCTTCCTTTTGCCAAGTATAATATCATTTCCAAGTTAGATTTGTTTTCCCTGTCTTCTTGAATTTTTGAACTTTGATATTTCCGTATTTATAACCGACTAAGGCCCCCATTGCTTTTAACTCATCTGATGGGTCTTGCAGAAGTCCAGACTTATCTTGTTAATTTTTAACACAAATACTGGTAATAGTAAGCTCAGGTACAGTAAAAATCATATGTGCCTCAACAATTTTAGACAAGGTTTACGTTATTTTCTCTCTTGTCCTCACCTTAAATCTCCTTCCCTTTCCTCCCCTGATCTCCCCAATCACTCTTTTCCCCTCTGTGTACTAGCCCTGATGGTTAAGTTGGTGTTCCTAAGGCATCTCGTGTTAGAATCAGAGTATTTTCCCATTTCAATTTAAAAAGACCGGGCAGCAGTTTAGCACCGCCTTCAGCCCAGGGCCAGATCCTGGAGACTAGGGGTTGAGTCTCACATCGGGCTCCCTGTATGGAGCCTGCTTCTCCCTCTGCCTGTGTCTCTGCCAAGACCTTTTTTTGGGGCTCCTGGGTGGCTCAGTTAAGCATCTGCCTTCAGCTCAGGTCGCAATTCCAGTGTCTTGAGATTGAGCCCCTGTCAGGCTTCCTGCTCAGTGGGGAGTCTGCTTCTCCTTTTCCCTCTCTCCCCACTCTTGCTCATGCTCTCTTGTACTCTATCTCAAATAAATAAAAATCTTAAAAAAAAAAAAAAAAAAACTAGGAAACCTTTTAAAAACCTTGGTATCCACAATAAAATATAAGAGGATACCACTGTAAGGAAATGATACAGTGAAATTAAGAAAAACAAAGATTCTTCAGGGCAAAACACACACACACAAAAAACAAAATAGTGAATTAGAGCTCTTTTTTGTATTTGTTTTATTTTGTACATTATATGGAACACTGAAAGAATGAAAGGAAAAATGTTAAGCATAGAACAGCATTTCTTTAAAAATTCTTTTATAGGCTATTAACAGAAAAGTAGATATTGCTTATGGAGGTTTTGACTTGCATTTTTCTGATGATGAGTGATGCTGAGCATCTTTTCATGTGTCTTTTAACCATCTGGATGTCTTTTTTGGAGAAATATCTGTTCATGTGTTCTACCCATTTTTAAATTGGATTATTTGGCTTTTTAGTATTGAGTTAAGTTTTTACATATTTTGGCTATTAACTCCTTATCAGGTATACGGTTTTCAAGTATCCTCCCATGTAGTGAGTTGTCTTTTTATTTTATTAATGATTTCTTTTGCCGTCCAACATTTTTTTTTTTTGGTGTAGTCCCAAATAGTTCAATTTTGCTTTTGTTTACCTTGCCTGAGGACATAGGTATAGAAAAATGTTTCTATGGCCAATGTCAACAAAATTACTGCCTATATTGTCTTCTAGGATTTTACGGTTTCAGGTCTCATGTTTAGGTATTTAATGCATTTTGAGGTTGTTTTTGTGTATGATGTAAGAAAATAGTCCAGTTTCAATCTTTTGCATGTAGCTGTTCAGTTACCCCAACACCATTTGTTGAAGAGACTTTTTTCCCCAATGCATATTATTGCCTTCTTTGTCACAGACTAACTGGCCATAATATCATCAGCTTATTTCTGTGCTTTCTAATCTGTTCCATCGATCTGTCTCTTTTTATGCCAGTACCATGTGGTTTTGATATGCAGCTTTGTAGTATATCTTGAAATCTGGGATTATGATACCACTAGTTCTGTTCTTCTTTTGTAAGATTTCTTTGGCTATTCAGGGTATTTTCTGATTCCATATAAATTTTCTAGTTATATGAAAAATGTAGGTCTTCCAATAGACACTGTATGCAAATTGCTTTGGGTAGTTGGGATACAACGCCCCCCCCAAAAAAAAACACCCCACCCAAACAAATCAATTAAAAATGAGCAGTGGACACTCAACCTCACTAATCGAGAAAATGCAAATCAAAATCACAATGAACTATCATCTCACACTTGTCAGAATGGCTGAAATCAATAACACAAGAAACAACAAGTGTTGGTAAGGACATAGAAAAACAAAAGAACCCTCGTGCACTGCAGGTGGGAACGCAAATTGATGCAACCACTGTAGAAAAAAAATGGAGGCTCCTGAAACATCAAAAATAGAATTTACTCTATGTTCCAAGAATTCCACTACTGAATATTTAGTCAAAGAATAGCAATATACTAATCCAAAAAGACATATGTACCCTATGTTTACTGCAACATTATATTTGCAATAGTTAAGATATGGAAGTAACCCAAGTATCCATTGATAGATGAATAAAGAATGAATGTGGTATACATATATAATGGAATATTATCCAGCCTTTAAGAAGAATGACATCTTGCCACTTGCAACAACATGGATCAATCTGGAGGGTTTAATGCTAAGTGAAATAAGTCAATTAGAAGAAATAAAAAAAAATTTAAGCAGATACTGCTGAAATCAAATCAATCATGCAGAGGAAATAGGCAAAGCTCTCCCAAAAGCGGGGGAAAGGACAAAAAAAGACTAAATCAAACAGAAAGGAAGGCAGAGATGTAACTAAAAAGCATGGGGACTCTGAGAAGGAAAACAGAACTGGAAGAGAAACAACCAAGATACAGTCAGTAGCAAAAAAAGAAACTTTTCTGAGGGGGCGGGGGGGGGGGGGGTGGTGGTAGAAAGCCTAGATAACTATAGGCAACTTTTTTTTAACATTTAATTATTTTTCTTTAAATTCAAGTAATACATACATAGTGGAAAATTTTTGACAAGTCAGAACAAAAGGGATAGAGAGAGAGTGTGTTGAGAGAGAAATATACACAAAGAGAAAGGAAGGCACAGGACAAAGAAAGAAGGAAAAGAGAGAGAAAAAAACTGTGGGGTGATCATACACAATCATAGCACCTCCATCAGAGAATCATGTTAATATTTATGGCTCACTTTGCTGGAAATAAATTTGTGAGTGGGGATCCCTGGGTGGCGCAGCGGTTTGGCGCCTGCCTTTGGCCCAGGGCGTGATCCTGGAGACCCGGGATCGAATCCCACGTCGGGATCCCAGTGCATGGAGCCTGCTTCTCCCTCTGCCTGTGTCTCTGCCTCTCTCTCTCTCTCTCTCTCTCTCTCTCTCTGTGTGTGACTATCATAAATAAATAAAAATTAAAAAAAAAAAAAGATTTGTGAGTGAATTATGCTTCTTAGAACTCTGAGGTAATTCTGTTTATCTTTGTTACCTATTCCCCTAACACACTTTATTTTAATCAGCATTATTACTAAAAATAATTAAATGACTACCTAGTTTGGTTGACTTATTTAACCAACTTCCTATCTAGATCATTATTTTGCAGTTTTCAACCACTGTATCATGGTACAATGATTTAAAGAAAAATAGTGTTGCCAGTCTTATGTGCCAAAAAATAGGTAAAACCTGCTATTTTATCTATACAATTTCATTAAACATCATCCTGTGGAGTTTTTACATACGTTAATACTAACCTCATCTCCTGTGACTGAAAAAAAGTTAGAACCACTGGAATCCATGGTAAAAAATCCTTATATAGGTCCCATTATAAACAATTCTGTTATTTCCTTAGAGTAAGTTCCATGGATAAGAATTATTGGGACAGGTTGAAAAATTTTAGTATACTAGTTGGACATTTCTATTTCCTTTTGAGGGGTATGAATTATTTATTCATATTCTTTGTTCATTTTTTATGAAATGTTAGGTTTATAAGAGGATGAGAGGAAGCTTGTCTTTTTCAAAGTTGTAATCATTCACCTATTATATGTTTCTCAAATTTCTTAGTTTATTGAATACCTTAGTTTTTTAATTAATTTAATTAAGCTTTAAATCTTTTATACTGGCCATGAATCATTTTTCATGTGACTTCTTTTAGGTTTAATTCCTACATATAAGGCATTCCTTGCTTAGGAATCAGATAAATATACCAATATTCATTGCTATTGGAAGATTTAAACTTTTACATTTAATGTTTTCACCTGGAACTTATTTTGACATATTTTGGAAAGTATGCATCTCTTTTGATTCTATTATTATTAAAATAAACGTCCCATCAACATTGATTGAACTCTATCCTTCCTGATTTTAAAGGTCATAATTAACAATCTCCAAATATATATATGATTAGTTTCTTCATGGCTCTGGCAGGAAGAGAGGAAGAGTAATTAATGTGAAATAGGCCAAGAATGTTTTCCATAACAATGGAAAAGGCTTTCTTTCTCTTCTTGAAAAATATATTGAACTTTAGATTGTCTTTCACACCTTCCTTAGTTTTCATTTCTATAATATTATTCCTTCCCTCTTCATATTGTTTGAGAGTTTCTAAATGTTTCCTATACTACTAATGAAATTTTCTGCAATATCCTCAAGCTTTTTATCTATCACATAGGAGGTAGGAGTAATGCTCCTACAATCCCACGGTTCTCAGATTAAAAAACTTGCTGCTCAAGTCTAGATTTTACCAATTTTATTTTATTGATTTTATTTTTTTAAGATTTTGTTTATTTATTCATGAGAGACACAGAGACAGAAGCAGAGGGAGCAGCAGGCTCCATGCAGGGAGCCCGATGTGGGATTCGATCCCGAGACTCCAGGATCACGCCCTGGGCCGAAGGCAGGCGCCAAACCGCTGAGCCACCCAGGGATCCCTAGATTTTACCAATTTTAAAATACTGCTGTCAGTGATAATGGAATACAATATATTTTATTATGTACTTCTCAGGAGTGAATTTTGAATTGGCTCTCAAAGACAGTGTGGTATAGTCCTCTCTCCCATATATAATTACCTGGAAAAAAAAAAAAAAAACCTCAAATTCTGTTTTTTAATGCCCTAAATTTCTTATAATATTATGCATTTTCCCCATTCCTATCATTTTAAAACTTTAGTCATCATTTTAATGGATACCTGCATGAGAAAAAAGGATGGAAAAGGAGGCAGGCAAGATTAAGGAATAATCCATAAATCAGTTAAAAACATTTTTAAAAATGTATCAGCTGACTTCAAACTTCTCAGCAACAATGAAATCAAGAAAGGACTATATAACAGCAAAGACTCCAGTCCAGGCTCTACCAGTTATTAGATTCATGACTTCAGGTGAGCTATGTATTTTTCCTAGTGGCATCATCTCGGAACAAGGATAATACCAGCCTTATAGAGTGATAGCAAAGCTTAAATGATACTGAGTACATAAACCATGGAATACAGTAAATCATACATATGTTATTAAATATAGGATTTCAAGGATTGTAAAATACACCATTATTTTATCTACTACTAAGTAAAGGAGCAAAAGATTGTCAATTAAACTGTGACATAATGCCTTAATGATAATCCTAAGTGACAATCCATCACACCAGCTTCTCATTTGCTTTGAAATTAATTTCAGCTACACCAAGATTTTTATGGCAGTTTCTCATACTTTCATTTACATTCCTTTGACTGTGACAGACAATATTTATTGCACAAAAATCTGTAATAAATAAATAATTAATACACTCCAGTCCTCTATTTTAGGGTTTTGTCCTTTCTTTAATAACATAAGGCACTTTGTTTGTATTTGCAAAAAAAAAAAAAGAAAAAAGGAACTATAATCATTCCTCCGACAAAATTTCTGCATTAATATCAAATTCGTGCCTCTCTTCTCTATAACTTTCCTTATATTCAATAACTTTTAACTGCTAAATTAGTGTGTAATTATTTTAAAGATATTTGACATGCATTTAAACGCAGTATGTGCAGTAACACCAATGCATACACTTAAATGAAGAAATGGCTTAGAATTGTGACCAAATTTGTGTATGCCTAACAAAACTGTCACTTGTATCTCAAAGTACTACCTCAAAGTGCTATCCTAAAGTTGCTGTATGAAGTCATTATAAGTTTCACTGGAATTTCAAAATTGTTAAAATACTAAAAATGTACATTTTAGATTGCTGCAATATACTCAGTAATACTGAGTTGCACTGTTATACTCTGTGTATAACATAACACTGAGAGTAAAAGTTTATGTTCACAATGATCTTCTACCCATTCAAATTTTAATTTTTTTGAAAGGCCTCAGAAAATTTCATGCAGATGAGCAAACTCTCAAAACATGTACCTACTACATACTGTTTTCTATGAAAAAGATTACTTGAAGGTTATCATCTATGAAATACTGTGGGTACAGCTATACAATGAGATATTATTTAACAATAAAAGAAAAAACATCAATTTATGTGAAAAGACATGACGAATCCAAAATGCATATTGCTAACTGAAAGAAACCATTTGGAAACAGTTGTATACCATCTGATTCCAACTATTTGCCTTCTGGAAAAGGCAATAGAATTGAAAGAGTAAAAATATCTGTATTTGCCAGATCTGTAGAGTGGATAAGGTTAAGTTAGAGTAGATCATGGGTATTAGTAAGGTAGTATATAGGGTACTTTTTAGGGCAGTGAAACTATTTTATGTGATGCTTTGACGGTGGGTACACAGCACTATGGATTTGTCGAAACCCACGTAATGTTACAGAACAAATGATGGGAATTACATCATTTAGATGATCAAGGGATCCCAGGAAGGAATGCAAACTGTGACAAGAGAAGTTGACTGTATTACAAAAGTATGAAACAACCTCACTAAAGAACCAACAGACATAAAAGGGTGTAAAAGGTCCTGACCTAAGTTATTTTGAAAATAAACAGTCTATACAATTAGAAACAAAAATAACTGCATATGTGTTCTGCTCTAGTTGATAAAGTTGAACTCTGATAGAGCTAGACATGTGTACTGAAACTGAGTAATTAAATGTCTGGTAGATAGTGTGAGACATTTCTCACTGCTGGACTAGAACTTTTTAGATAGGCAAGAAGAGGCTAGAATGATCCACATGTCAAAGGATTAGAGTTGGAAACATCAGTATGAACTCATGTTTCACTTAATATAGTTACATATAGAAACATTTATAAATGTGCACATATATGCAGGTTTTTACATACACATTTCCTCAGTCTGTTGGTTGAGAGGACCTAGAAAAAAAAAATTCACACTCCAACAGCAGTAAGTGCACTAGCACCCAGATTCTAGTTTCTAATGCCACTCTCCAATAAAAGGAACAAGGGTTCTTTGGAGAACAGCTGATTCAAGGATAGGCAGGAAACATAAAAGATCAATCTGAAGCATCCTATAGTTCCAAACTGTTATGTAAAAACAAAAACAAAACACCAAAACCTTTATTTCTGAAGGTATGTGAAAGGGACACAGGAGCCAACTGAAGGAACTCCCAGGGACCAAAGCTAGAACAATTTGAGTAAATAAATAGCACTGGATTATAACCCAAAGTATGAAGCAAATCCATACTGCTATAAGTGACTAAATAAATAAGTGAATGAGGGAGGAATTAGACAAATCCCCTTGCAAAATTTCAAATAATTTATGTAAATATTCTGCCTTTGCAAAGGGAAGAAGCATAAATCCCCACCTCTTAAGTGTGAGCTACACATAATAAAAAAAATGAGCAACTTTACAAACATTTCATAAGCCTGACAAAGACTACCTCACCCGGGTGATCTAAGACAACAAGAATAGTGGTAAATCATGTTCACAGTATGTACCTATGATGCTTAGTTCTAGGTGTCTATCTGGTTCAACTAAAGTAACCATTTAAAGACATTTAATCAAACACTAATCTAGGCATTGCTGTTAAGGTATTCTGTAGATGTTGTTAACACCTACAATCAATTGACTTTAAGGCGAATACTACCATATAATGCAGGTCGGCCTCATCTAGGCAGCTGAATACCTTAAGAGAAAAAAACTGAAGTTTCCTCCAGAGAAAGAAATCCTGCCTCAAGATTGCAGAATCAACTCCTGCTTGAGATTCTAGCCCAGGGACCTACCCTACAAATTTCACAAATTATGTGAGGCAATTCCTTATAATAATTCTCTTTACAGAGATCCTGTTGGTTCTGTTTCTCTGGAGAACTCAGTACCTTTGATATGATCTGATAAAAATGGCACTTTATCTCCATGTACTTCCTCTCAAAAACTCCAACCTCTATTTGCATAAATAGAAGAACAAGAGGCAAATTCCAGTAAAGGGATATGCTACAAAATACCTGGCTAATACTCTTCAAAATTGTCAAGGTCAAGGAGACCTGGGTTACTCAGTGGTTAACCTGCCTTCAGCTCAGGTTGTGGTCCCGGGGTCCTGGAATTGAGTCCCGCATTGGGCTCCCCAGGTTTCTCCCTCCGCCTATGTCTCTGCCCCTCTCCGTGTGTCTCTCATGAATAAATAAAATCTAAAAAAGAAAAAAATGTTCAAAATTGTCAAGGTCACCAAAAGGAAGAAAGAAAAGAAAAAAAAAATCAAAGAAACTGAAATAGCCAAGAGGAACCTAAGAAGATATGACAACTAAATGTAATGTGGTATCCTGGATAGCATCATGGAACAGAAAATGACATTGGGTAAAACTAAGGAAAACTGAATACAATAGGGCTTTACCAATGGAGTATCAGTATCGGTTCATGAATTGTAAGAAATGTACCATACTAACTTGACATATTTAATAGGGAAAACTGGCTGTGAGAGTACACGGGATTTTTCTGTAGTAGCTTCTCAATTTTATGTAAATTTAAAACTACCCTAAAAAGAGTCTATAACAATCTAGTCTATTGAGAGAAGAAACAAAAATAAGAATTCAAAATCTGGGAGACAGTGTTATTATTGGTTTCTCATTTAGAAGTATAATATACAAAATTTTAGTTAAATAATTATTTTAAGTAGTTATAAAATAAAACGTAAATACTAAAGACATGATAAAGAAAATGTGCTGTGTAAAAAAAATGAACAATAACAATTTAAGAACAATTAAATACAGGTTGAACATACAGGTATATAAGTGTAAGAGGTAATGTTTGGGGAGCAGAATAATGGGAAAAGTAAAATCTTGCTAAATCTGCATGCAAAAAACAAAAGATTCTAAAGATTCAGTTTTTCTTGAATGTGAGAATTTGAGAAATATAAAGGTTGCTTTTTTCTCCAAATTGTTACAAAATTTAAAAAGTAGGGTAGTGTCTATAAGAAAAGGAAACATCAGCAAATATTGAAAAATAGAAAGCAAAATAGAAATGACAGCTATGGGATCAAAAGTAGTAGTCGTGAAGATAAACACAGAAGTCTAAAACTTGTTAAATTCTTTTTTTTTAAGATTTTATTTATTTATTCATGAGACACACACACACAGAGAGAGAGAGAGAGAGAGAGAGAGAGAGAGAGAGGCAGGCGGAGACACAGGCAGAGGGAAAAGCAGGCTCCATGCAGGAAGCCTGATACAGGACTCGATCCCAGGACTCCAGGGTTACGCTCTGGGCTGAAGGCAGGAGCTAAACCGCTGAGCCACCTGGGGATCCCAAAACTTATTAAATTCTAAGACTATAAATTTAGATTAGAATTCTACTTTCTGGAGAAATGAATAAGTTAAAAAAAAAAAACAAAAAATATTCAGAATTATAAAACAAATTAAAAATTATCAGAAAAAGCCTGTAAGAGTATAATGAATTTCCAAGGCAAATTGGAAATGTAGTCAGAGAATAAAATGTTAACAAAAAATTATTTTAATTAATGAACATACACTATTTTCTAGTGACAAGTCAAAAATCTATTGTATACTTCTTAAATGATATAACCTACTGAAACAAATTCAGTACATAAAGCCATCTGTAATTTCAATTAAATGCTTAAGCATTCAGATACTGTATTAGAAGTCTAAAACCTTCCTAATGAGCACCTCTCCCAAGACTTTAAATGCTCTATTTTTCTTCTGCATACCAACCAGATGAAGCCATACATTAGTTTGCCACCTCCACTGCTTCTTGTTGATACAACATTGCTGTTCAAGACTGACTCTGCCACGTCACTGCTTAGGTTCCCCTGGTTTTTGGAGAGTATGGCATGTTCTTAATGCACACAACTGGGATGCCAAGGGAAGGGACTTCAAACATCATTCCAGAACATATCTATTGCTCTAGATGAGCCAGCTGGGAGAATCATCTTGTGTCAAACTCCCATCCTGGCAGAGAAGCCCTCCAAGGCAACATTTTATGACAAAGATTTAACTTCAGGCTAGCATAAGACTTTTGATGTCTGAAATCACTATAAACAAAAATATAAGGGAAATATAAACAAAAAAACAAAACCAAAAAAATCCTAACCAACCAACCACAAAACTGGAAATAAGGTAAAGGCCATGAAAGAGGCACATGACACAAGCACCTAAACAAACACATAACATGCATCCACATGCACACAAGCACACACACACGACTACTAGGCATATGGGATAATGTTTAACCACTGTGGTAGAAAAAAATCCATGAAAATCATAAACATACTGTTATTTAGCAAACTGGTAATTACCTGAAAAATAATACTCAATTATGACAAAGATCTGGTGAGATAGGCAGTGTCACATTCTGCCACTGGGTGTGAACTAAGAAGTTATTTCTTTGAGCAAACTGGAATATAGGTCTAAAACCTTGATAATGTACATATGTTTTATGAAGCCAATGTTTAGAAACCCATCCTATGAACGTAGTTAGCAAGATACCAAATGACTAAATTATAAGGCATTTATAGGAGTATTTTTGAGAATAACAGAACTATGGAAAACTAATTGGTTGAAACTGAGTCCTCAAAGATCGAAGACCCACTGGTGACATCATTTTCATTGTTTTCCATTTTTTTTTATCTTCACCACTCTTGTTTTGTTGTTGCTTAGGAGTTAAAGGTTGAAATACATAAATATTGAGTATCATATATATGTTATGTTTACAAGTGTAGTCTTAAACATATGGTGGCAACAGCTACAGAATAATTGAATGAGAGCAGATAAACAGTTATGTTATAAAGTCATACTTAAAGGTAGTATGACTTATTAAGTTGTGTTATGATAGCCAATGTTAAAGTAATTTTGTCCATCTCAATGGAATTTGGTATCGTCTTAGCAAAATTTAATATCACCTTGGGCTCAGGATTGCATAAAAATTTCCTACTGCAAAAGATGTTAATTATATATATATTTTTTACTTTTGAAAATGACCTTGTGATAGGTTTCTCAGAACTATATTACCCTCACAAGATGGGGAAAATGGCCACTACGATCAATAATGCCACTAGTGTAACTCCAGAGAATTCTCTAATATGTTCTAGTCAAAGATGTAGAGGTCACTGCCCCTCATAAAAACAAGATTTAGCAAGGAGAGGAATGGATGAATAAATACAGGTAACACATACTTATTTTTTTCCACTATATTATTCCCAGTTTTACTTCAGGTAGAGCACTCAATTCATTACTTAGCTTTCACTGTAAATAAGGACACAAGTTGGCTAATATAAAGTTGAGTTTAGGGATGCCTGGGTGGCTCAGCAGTTTAGCACCTGCCTTCAGACCAGGGTGTGAGCCTGGGGTCCTGGGATTAAGTCCCACATTGGGCTCCCTGCATGGGGCCTGCTTCTCCTCTGCCTGTGTCTCTGCCTCTCTCTCTTTCTGTGTGTCTCTCATGAATAAATAAATAAAATCTTTAAAAAAAAAAAAAGTTGAGTTTAAAAGCCATGTCTAGAATAATATCTACAAGTTATTATTCACTTGATAACAACTTTTTGAATAAATAATTGGTCCCCATCTAATATTTAAGATATAGAAACTATCATGGAGAGGAGAACAGAACAGTGTGGTTTCACATAAGAGTCACCAATGACTGGGATGTAGGCTGGGATATAACTTTTTCTCCTCCTTCCTAGGCATTTCTCTTCATGATTATTACCAATAAAATAATCATTCAAATGTATTTTCTCCACAAGAAAAGCTAACAAGGTCAAATAAATATGGTATTATACAATGCCCATATGAGACATGTGTTTGCTGTGAAATAGGGTGAATTTTGCCTTACATCCCATCGGAGCTCTCTGTGAAAGAAGAGTCTCTGTGGATCCCTAAAATGTATTATTGAGAACAGCCAAAGGTATCAGGAGCTCCTGTAACCATATAGCATAGAAATCAACTTATCCTGTATGTTCTAAATTTTCTGCAAATTTTTTCATATATAATCATAAAGAATATAAAGCACATATTCATTGACAAAAGCCACTATACTTAAGGCCAAACATCACCACCCAGCATGATGTTTAAGTATATGAGAATAATTCACTAAATGTCTACCTAGAAAATACAACTAATATGGAATTTTAACATGAAATGAACAAAGATCTATGTTTTATCTGGTCCTACACATGAAAGTATCACTTGAATGTTTTTCTATGCTGTTTTAAAATTACTTATTCTAAAATTACATAATACAATAAATTAGACAACTTTAATTTCATCCTAAAACTGCAATTGCAATAGGAAATTCAAAATAATAGAACCAATGCTTATTATTTCAGGAAAAGTAAGAGAAAAGCATGGCATAATTTTTTAAAGCACTGGATTTGCAGCCAGAACATGTAAACATTAAAATGTTTTCAACTGCTTACAGCTCATGTCCTTGGGTGCATCACTTATTTTCTTTAGCCCTTGTTTTTATCTCAAAACTGGGATAATATTAACATCTCCAAAGTCTCGTTGAGAAGATTAAGTAAAGGAATTTGTTTTAAAGATGTTTAGCTGACGGTATTTCTCAGAAGCAGAACTCACAGTGTTGGAGAAGAAAAATGTACATTGGTTCAGTTAGATTAAATAATTAGATTCACCAGGATGGAAATTGGTCACAAGGACTTGGTGGAGGAAAAAAAGAGGAAAGAGGAAACTTCAGAACCACAGATTTCTTGCCACCTTAAGAACAGGATGAGCAGGGAAGCCCCGGTGACTCAGCAGTTTAGCCCCTGCCTTCAGCCCAGGGCGTGATCCTGAAGACCCGGGATCCTATGGAGTCCCACATCAGGCTCCCTGCATGGAGCCGGCTTCTCCCTCTGCCAGCCTTTCTCTCCTCTCTCCTCCTCTCTTCTCTCTCTCTCTCTATCTCTCTCTCCCTCCCTCCCTCATGAATAAATAAATAAAAATCTTTCAAAAAAAAAAAAAAAAGGGGGGGGGGGATTCCCTGGGTGGCTCAGCGGTTTCGCACCTGCCTTTGGCCCAGGGCATGATCTTGGAGTCCCGGGATTGAGTCCCCCATCGGGCTCCCAGTATGGAGCCTGTTTCTCCCTCTGCCTCTCTATGTCTATCATAAATAAAAATAAATCTTAAAAAAAAAATAGGATGAGCAAAGAATACAGCCGAGTTTGGCAAAACACAGTAGAAACCTAATGACAGTGAACTGTGCACATGCCATGGTCACCATGGCAATTAACTTCCACACTGTAGAAATGGTAGAATTTTATGGAAAAAATGTCAATGCATTAGGAATAGAACAATGAGTGGTCTAACTAGCTCCACCATGAGCAAAAGAAATTGGGTTTTATGCAATTAGGCCTAAGAACATGAAGGGAAGAATTTGCATTTAAGTTTAATTTAATTTGCAATTAAGTATTAGGTATAAAAGATTGAAAGTAGGCCTATGTGCTCAAGGCATGGCAGGCCTATTGTACTTCCTGCTGTCCATCTGCAGAATAAATAATAAGCTGACTGTGTCTCTATGTTGTTCCATATTGCACCTTCCCCCTCCACTATCAATGGTTATTAGCACTGCTGCTTCTCTTTGACCTGTGATGTGATTAAGGACTGAAGAGAGAAGTTCTCCCACTGGCAATGAAGAAACATCCTACCATGTTGTGGAGAGGATGCCATACAGAGGATTCCAAGCAGCCTCTAGAAGTTGAGACTGCCCCACCCCGCAAGCCAGTTTGGAGCCCACAAGAAATTAGTGACCTCCATCCTACAGACATAATAAATTAAATTCTGCCAACAACCAGAGAGCTTGGGCAAAGACTATAAGTCTTAAATTAATTCATCGCTCTTGCCAATACCTTCATTTGATCATGCTGAGCACAGAACTCAGCTATACCATGCTCAGACTTCCAACCTACAGATTTGTGAGATATCACACTTGTGTTAAGCCCCTAAATTTGTCATAATTTGTTATAACAACCAGCAATAGAAAACTAGCACAGTAGCTAAGCCTATGTTATAGATACACAGTAGATAATATATAGGCTTTTATTACCAAGTGATGAGTTGAAGAAACAATGTACAGAAAAATCATGAAATACAAACATGTATTCACACAGATTAGTCTTTTATGCAAGAAAGCAAAATGAAATTATTTCCTCTTTTCCATCAATGGTACAGCAATGTCTGTAGAGATTATTAATACCTACAGGTGCAATTTCAGAAAAAAAAACCCACAATAGACAAAAGTTCTTTAATTCCTAAAATACTGTCATTAGTAATCACAAGCCGTTACTGAATACCTACAGAAGGCCAATAACTGTGCACATACTTCTTTATTTAATCTTCTCATTATATCCACAATGTAGGTTTTTCTCCCATTTGGCAGATTGGAAAACTGAGACTTAGGGAATTTAGTGGCCTACTTAAAGACATTCAAGTTATTAAAAATAGTCAATAATCAATCTGTCAGACTCTAAATCACTTATGTTTTTACTATACTACCTATGATAACTTTGCTTTAAGCCTTGAATCAAAACTGAAATACAAATATTAATGGAAAATTACTCTGTTACTTACATTAACATAAATTTAAAAAAAATTTGGGAAGCATCAACAACTTAGGAATGTATATAACACCTTCAAGAAAAAAATCTCTCATTGTAATTTCAGGAGAATCCTGTAAGGTAGTCGGGGTGGGTATTATCAGTTTGCCTGTTTCACACGTAAGAGAATTTAGGCTTAGAGTGCTATACCTAACTTGACACTAGGTGGACATGATGCTAAGTGATAGTATTAGACCTCAATCTCATGTCTTCTCTTCAAATACAGAGTCTGCTTCCCCAAAAAGGGATAGGTGCATGGAGGCAGAGGGCTGATGGGGAAGGATGCAGAAATGGTGAAGACAGCACCCACCTACCTCTTAGTTCTCAAAAGATCATCCCCATGATGGCGAATCTACAAGACTAGCACACTGAAAACATTCATGGGCCTAAATATCAGAAAACATAAAATTTGTCCTATACCTGTGATGCAAAAAAGCTATAACGTCTGGTGCTTTGAAATCCATCACAGCTGTATAGAAAATAAGCATATTAGACCACTTTCATTTGTGATAATCTACTTTCATTTGATAAGAATTGTTGTGAAAAAAATTCCCAGAGTTATCCTGTGATTTTAACACTTAAATCTTTTTTTTTAATGTGGACTCTTTTTCTACATCTGTTCATCTGACATCATTTTGGGAAATATCAAGAAAGAATAAGCAGAACTAGAAACAATTCAGACTTCTCCATTGCACTGATTAACACTCACTAATGGTACTGATAAGAACAGAGTATTCAATCATATATCGTATTTTGCTAGTAAGTTATAGTTAATAATATACAAGTACCATGATAACATTATGGAAGTAAATCCTATTTCTAATAAGTACTAAAGCATAGTCAAATGCGCTGTCAACAATGTTGTCAATTAATTGTCAATTACCAGTGTCAAGGTAAAGGCGAGCTGTTTGTTTTCTGATCGAACAGTTCATTGAGAAGATTGTTTTAATTATAAATCTCTCACGTCCTTCCACATTAAGTGTCTTACTGGAGGTTGAATAGTCATTAACGTCTTACATAGTCGAGCCTTTGCAGCAATTGTTTAACAGCTATTTTGCAATTATAAGCAGCACACTAGTTAAACAAAATTAGAGTCCACAATTATTTTTGTAATGAATTGGAAATATAAAAATACATGTAACTCTCTGGAAGTCAAAGCATACTTAATTCTCGTTAGCTTCCCACGGAGTGAAGGGTTAATTTATTAAGAAATGTAGTATGATTACAGTAATTATTGTGTATTGGTTCCTGGTAAGTGAGAGTTTCATGAGTTTTAAATCCAGCAGGGTAGCACATTCATGTGATTCTCTTAAAACTCCAGAAGGCATGTTTTTATCTCTTATGTGCTATAATACTGTGGATACACTTACCTTTAACTAATGTACTTTCTGAAAAATTAAGGACACTGAGTTTATCACTAAGAAACAAATACATTTTGGGCTCAGAATATCAGAATATTAATCCTGAGGAAGAACTTTTTTTCTTTTCCTTTCTGTAATTATATCATTATTTTAGGCTTACTGTACTATAATAAAATGAAATCATAATTTTTAAAAGCCCACTATGATTACTATGCTTATTTCAATGCACGTAGCACTTTATCAGTTCCAAGCTTGATAACACAATTGGTGCTATCTTGATAACACAAGAACAAAAATGATTTTTTTAATCTCATGGAGTATTCAAAAAGTGCTACAGAGCACAGAGGCCCGTAGACAACTCAGGCCTAACATGAAAAGTGTTATTTTAATTCCTTCAACCTAGGAACCTATATGCTCTTACCTCAAACCTTTCTTTCTAGAGAAGCTGAATTTGGCCACTTTACCTAAATTATCCCCGCCCAGTTGTCCTCTGTCACATCAACTCAGAGCAGATAAAATTTGCAATCATCATCGGGGTGGGGGGTGGAGAATATACGTTTATTATTGACGACCCCTCTAGAATATAAGCCACGGAAGTCTGTTGGGTTAACTTCTGGACTTCCAGTACCCCATATGGGCTGGGTGTATAATACATTTTAATACATAGATGTTAAATGGATAAATTAATAACTTAACCAGTAAGGGTTTGTGGCTTCTGCCTTTGCAACCTGCCATCAATCTAGAGTAGTGGCAACAGTTGAGCCTGTAATGAACTCCTTGAAGATAAGTATCAGCTTCCCTCATGAGGCATGTCTGAGAACACCTGGGCAATAAGGGCAGAGTGCATCACTCATTAAACCACACCGGAATGTGGCTGTTAAATACTGCAACATCATAAAGCTTGTTACCGGTTGCAGCAGAAGCACAAGTCATCACGACATCTAAAATGGCAACCAGGGGTGCAATCCAAAGGGATGTCTCTACATGCTAAGAATATAAAAGAACTGCTAATCCTGAATCTCTCCACTCTTTTTTATCCTTATACAAAATACAAAACATAAAGATTAACAATAAGCCTGACTTATCTTTGAGGCAATTCTCAAGGAAGAGCCAAAGCAATGATTAAAGTGAATTTAATGTCATTTTACTCTCTATTCACGTGAACCAACTTCTCCATATTTTTTCCATAGTTGAGGTGACAGGATTCACCATCAAAGATAAATAAAACAGGAGAGTGCAGGATCACACATGTTTGGAAATAAGATCTAAGAGAAATTTGCATAAAACGAATAGTACCAAATCATCAGGAGACATCAAAGAAAGCCATTACCAATCTTCCTGCTTGGGTACTCAGCAACTCCCTCCTTAATGACACGTAGGGTCTATTTGAGATCAGAGCCATTTGTTTATTTGTCTTATTTTTCCCATGATTCTCTTGCCCCTGAGGGCAGTTCTGTGCCTTACTCCTCAAAGGTGTTATTGTCCTATGTGGGGTGTACATTAAGTAGTTCCTGAAATATGTTAAAATCTCCCAATTTCATTTTACAAATACAGAAAGTATTCCATATAGCAATATCACTGGTTACAATAGTACAAGCACAAATAATTCCTTGAGGATTTTCCCCCATGCCCATTTCCATGAGCAGCTAGGAACAACACATAATTAGGTCACTTCAGAACAAGGCCTGCCTAGATTGGATGATTAGACAAACAGAACAAAAATTAGTCCAAAATACTAATTATATGTCCTATTGCACTTACACATTATCCAGAACTTGTACTATAGAGCAAGCCAACTGCTCGCTGGTTCTAACCATTTCACACTTGGAACCATTCTCGTTATCATGTATATTGTTTTGAATTAGACTTAAATGAAATGTACTTATATGGGCCCACTGGAAATACATATGTATTCAACTAAAGAGTTAAAAGCCTCACAACAGAAATTTATTTGGCAAAGAAGGAATATATATATATAAAATATACATATTACATATATAATGTATATATGTATATTATACACATATATCATTCCTGTGGGATAGGAAAAACAATTAACAATTTTCCACTGCCATTTGGAAAACAAAATGAACTGAAGAAAAGGAGAAAAGTGGTAGTTAAACATGTTATGTGGAAAAATTACAAAAGCTAGATTGTAGTTTCCTTCATCAACTAGTCTACAGTAACTCACAGATTACTAACAACTTATGCAAGTTTTACATGCTTAGTCCATCTGCTCTTCATTAAAAAAAAAAAACTTGTCACCATAGCAACTGCCACATGCCATGGTATTTATGCTGCATCTGATGTACAAAGCATAGTTTGTGTAGGAAGGAGTGTGTGTATGTATATGATGCGGCAGCTGTCGTCTCTGCCATTTTGTTGCTGCTCTAGAATAAAACAAGTAGTGGTTAGGAATACTCATTTTAGTAGTGATACTAGTGCTCATTTAACTAAATCCTGACCCCCCCCCCCAAAAAAAAAAAATTCCTTACCTAATCATCACCCTGGTCTGACATGCTTTACTGAAAAGAGACTGTTTTAAATGGTTGTTTAAAGAGAAAACCCCACTTTCATCCTCATTTTTAAAGACGGACTTAATACAGCTGATTCATTTTTCTAAAACAGCCAGTGACATCTTTTGTGTGAAATCACAGTATATATTGGCCCTATTCGATAATGGCATTTATCTCTTAGTTACATTCTCTGCAATAAATGTGCAAAAGATGTCTCAGTTCCTTTGTTGTCTCATAAATTTTTTTGTAGACAAATTGCTAGAATTCAATTAGACCTAAGATAGAGCTTGGAAATCATAGTTGATGCTGCTGGCTTAATTCTCCACTCTGTATTTTCTTGCTGACATCTACCAGAGAGGTTGGACACACCAAATAAATACTTGCTTTTGTTTTTCAACAGGTAACTGCTTAGAGTACCAGCTTTTCTTGCCTCTAGAGATGTCCACATGATACAATTCCAGCCAATAAGAGCTAATGAGAAGTCCCCTGGGGCTTATCTGAGAAAGCAGTGCTCTTTGGGGGGAGGGAAGGGAATTTACCAGATTCTACTAGCACTCTCCACTCTCCTAATTTACAACTGGTGTTTTAATGGTCACTTTGCAATGGAGTAACAAGCACATAGAGCAAAAGGATAGCAGAAGCAGATATTTTATTCTGGCATGGTGGCAATGCTACACAAGCTTCTTTGTCCCGATTTCCTCTCATCGACAATAATTCAGTGTCATGGTTTAGGCCATCGTTAGTGATATTTTGTTACTTACAGATGAATGCATTCTTAGGTGATACAGAATTGTTTATTCTGCAAAGAATGCATTGCATAATTTCTATCTTGATAAAACAGAACCTACTCTATTTTAGAGATTATTTTATTTGCTGAAAAACCATACATGTGAAAAAAGACAGGACATATTTTAGATCATGCCCTTGATTCTTTCTTTGATAAACAGCTTGTGTTTCAATAAAATGAATAAAAACTTAGGATGAAAAACCAAAGAATTCAGTCAACCTAAAATTCCAACCAAATTACAATCAACACTTGGGAATCAATGGAGATTGAAGGTGCTTTCTGAAGTACTGGTTTGGCATTTTAAATTCAATTTCAATAAAAAAAATTTAACATCGCAAGATGGCTTATGACGTCCACAGCCTCACAAGAATCATTTCCTTTAAGAAATAGAATATTATTTGCTCTTTAATGCCTAGTTCAACCAGATCAAAGTATAAGGCCCAATTTTCCAAATGTTACACACACGTTCTGAAGAAAAGATACAGACCCAATAAGCATTCAGGTGAAGCTTCAGTGGCATCCAAACCAACTTAATGGAAAACAGCTTTTGGTTTCTTGCTTTTGATAAAGGTTAACATGCTTTATTAAGCAATATATGTTATAGTACTAAGTTAAAATAGTTTTAATATATTTAATAAATATTTTTTAAAAACATAACTAATTAGCTAGCAGTAGGCTGAAAACATCCAAAAGAGGAAACTGAGCACAAACTGTAGCTAATTCTCCTCAGAAACTCTTCTGTAATCAAGACTTAGCCTTTTTTCCCAAATACACACCAGAAATCCTACAAGTTATAAGGAGATCCAGTTAAATCTAGAAATAATTTCCAATGATCAGAAACTCCAAGGTGTCTTCGATTGCACATTCAGAGGCAGGGAAAGAGTAATTAGAGAGGAGAGAAAGCAAATGGTCCACAGCCATAGCATACACTTTGTCCACCGAACTTTCCTATGTTCAAATTTCAAAGTATCTGATTAATGAAAAGATGTGTGTTCATACAGTAATGTCCAAGAGCCAAGAAATATTGCCCACTTAGAAAATTTGATCTATGCCCAGGATAGATGAAGTTGAAAATATATATAAATGAATAAATCTAAATTTTTAGTCATAACAAATTTATACATTTAGTTTGTTCATTTATTCAAACAATCATCCATTTATTTATTCAATAACTATTGACCTTTCTAGGAAAACTACTGTAAGCCCTGTTTAGAATTATTTCCTTCCCTAAAAAGTTGCCATCCATTTTTCTGAGACATAGTAAATAAATAATTTTGAAAGTTTAGATCTTTAAATTCTGTTGCACATATAAGGAAAAACAGCATTTATTTTTGCTTTGTAGAATCAATATCTCCCACAAGACTATAGCTAATGAAGCATATTACTTTTCCTATCCTTTATTTATACAATTTTATTGTAACCTAAATTAAATATTAAGAGAAAAACTCGGGGTAGTATGAAACAGAACATAATTTGTCAAAGCATTCACCAAGTTGTAATGGATTCACTGCTAGAACTTGCTGAAATCTTCTCTTGGATGTCCAAGCAAGAGCAAGCAGCATGCATACACAGAGTGGAAATACATTAGCCAAGTTTATTAAAAAAAAAAAAAAAAAAATCTGTGTGTGTGTGTGTGTGTGTGTGTGTGTGTGTGTGTGTATCTTACTACAGTGTATACTGCCAGATGGAATTTCAGGTGCCTACATCATCATAGCTATTATTAAAGTATCCTTTGTGATGATACCTCAGGTAGTCAGGACTGTTATGCAACAGGGAGTGAGGGAAACATCTTAGGTTTTTAAAGCTATTAAAATTTCTTGCAGGTGTGTTTGAGAGAAGCACAGCACAAATTCACTTGCACACTATGAGGATTAGAGACTATGCAGCCCATCCACAAGGGGCAATTAACACAAACAGTGTGGAGGAAGAAACAACCAGAGTTGCAAACTAAACAGAACTTACATTGTACTCGCATACCCCAATTATATTGCAAAGCACAGATGTTTAATCCACAAAATAAATGATATTGGCAGTTTTAGGCTATGATATAATCCTACAGGGTCTACCTTCCTAAATACCCACTTTCTACTGATCCCCTTGTTCTCAAGATTGTGTTTTCTCTTTTCTCTGTGATGTGAGCCTATTAAAAATATGAAGTTTTACTCACCTACTTGTTGCAGCTAGCAAAAGCCTCAATATGCTACATCTGGAGTAGAAATTCTTCACAGTCACTTCAGTTAAAGGTTTACAGCATATTAATTAAAACCTTTCTAAGGTCCAAAGTTGATATTTATAAAAGGCTAGCTCTTATTTATGATACTGTTAACTTTAAAAACAAAATTGCCAGTCATTTTACCAGCAGAAATGGGTTTATACGGGAATGAGAGAATGGCAAGCCGAGACAAACAGACCACAGCAAAACTATAGGCAAGTCTGCAAAATACAGGAGAGGGACGCTCTTTTATGAAGGACAGGGGGAAGTTGGGAAGGCCTCCTAAACAAAAAGGCCTTTGGCCTAAACAAGGGAGCGCTAAGTATTATGGTTACTCATTGGCTGAGTTGCCACTGTCTGTCATTGGCTGAGCTGTTGCCAGGGAAGCAGGAAAGCCCCGTTTACTAGTGCTGGGATAATGAAGTGGTGTGCTCTGCAAGGCCCATGTCTTTCTGTTCTGCAACTAATGACCTGATTTTTCTGATCTGCCATTTATGATGCATGGTAGGGCATGAGAGCTCCCCTCCTGAACCTCCCAACTTCATTTAAGTGAGATTTTCCCCTTATTAATTTTTATAATACAGATTAAAGGTCATTCTAATTAGCCCCAACACCAGTGCTCCAAAGAAAAGCTGATTTCCACCAGTAAGTGGTGCCTAAGTCTATCTATTTTATAAGAAAACTCAAAATCCGGGGCACCTGGGTGGCTCAGCAGTTGAGCGTCTGCCTTTGGCTCAGGTCCTGATCCTGGGGTCCTGGGATGGAGTCCCGCATCAGGCTCCCTAGAGGGAACCTGCCTCTCCTTTTGCCTATATCTCTGTCTCTCTGTGTGTCTCTCATTAATAAATAAGGGAAGGAAAAAGGGCAGGAGGAAGGGCAGGGGGAAGGGAAGGGGGAAGGGAAGGGAAAGGGAGGGAAGGGAAGAAAGATGGGGATACCCGGGTGGCTCAGCAGTTTAGCGCCTGCCTTCAGCCTGGGGCATGATCCTGGAGTCCAGGGATCAAGTCCCACATCAGGCTCCCTGCATGGAGCCTGCTTCTCCCTCTGCCTGTGCTCTGCCCCTCTCTGTGTGTGTCTCTCATGAATAAATAAATAAAATCTAAAAAAAAAAAAAAAAAAAGCAAGCTCAAAATCCTAATTTTTTTCCCACATTCCAAAATGGGTCATTCCAGAAGAACAGCATGGAGAGTAGCTTTGACTACCATACCACACCTGTCATTTAAGAAAGCTACATTAATAAATAACACCTTAAAAATTAAATTACTAAATAAGAAAGAAATGGAAAAAAAGATTAATAGGTCTTCCCCAAAATTAGGCCCCTAAAATCAAAGAGGACCCATAACCCGTGATGATTTGAAAAGACTATTAATGCTTGAGTTAATATATAATTATCAAACCCTTTTATTTGTTTTTCTCCCCCATGTACAGCAGCCAGTTTCACTGACAATTTTCCTGCTCTGAGAATTTTTCACCTTTGATTAATGACACTTAATAAAAATTCCAGCTAGTTGCAATGAAAAGAAAAAGAGTCACTTGAACCAATGGTGAAGTACCGTATAGAGCTAGGCTAGGAAAGGTTAATGGCATCATTACTTAGGTCTTTGGAGTACACATATATCCTCCCTCAGATAATGTTAGGCAAGTTGGATAGTGCATTAACCCTTTGCAAACTAGAGGGGTACTTTGAGAATTGTTCATTTTGAAAGATAATAGCTATAAATACAGCCCTTTTTTTTTTTCCTCAAAGGATTTCTGGACATTACCATGCCATACAAAACAGAATTAATCAAATCCAATAGGATAATAGTAAAGAGGAAAAAAAAACGCTTCAAGAAACCAAAATCCAAGTCTGGGTGCACAAAGTAAGTATAAACCAATTATCTAGGACAAAAAGTAACTATTCTTCATATCCTCAGCCTGCCAGGAATGCCTCTTGAGAATACTCAGACTTCATACAAAGAAATGGACAACTTCTGTACAGTGCCACAGATTTCATAGAAGTTTTTTTTTTTTTCCTAAATCATCCCTTGATACTGCATCACGGTACTATTCAAATATATATATATATATGATTAGGAGAAAAAAAACTTCTATGAAATATATATATATATTTGTATATTTATATATACACATGTGTGTATCTCTGGGTTCATGCATGTCCCCAACCTGCCAAGTTCTCCCCATAGTTCTCCAGAAGCTGCCTTTCTTTGCATAGAGTAGCTGACTACTCCCCCCACCACGCTCCCTCACAGCTTCCTATAATTCTCATTGCCAACTTTCTCTCTGGATCACTGTCCCCTTTCCTTAAACAGCAGAACCTTTACTCAGTAAATCCCATGAGTATGATGCAATGCCCCTATTTAAATGTGGAGAGCTTATCAAAAATTAAAAACAAAAATAAAAATACACACACACACACACTGCAGTGAAGAAAACTGGCTATTCATTAACCAAAGTTCACTGGGCCCCTACTTTGTAACATTCATTGTTCCAGGTGCTTGGAATGTACCAATACACAAAACAGACTCCCCAAAAATGCCCTTGTGAAATAGACATTATAGTGGGGGAAGTAGATAATTAAAAAGAAACATAACAAACAGTTAAAATTAGAGTGCTACCGTTCTAAGTGTGAGAGGAGATAATAGAACTAGGTAAGGGCAATTGAAAGTGACAGGTAAACTATTTTTAATAGGAAGAGGTTGCTATTTTAATGGGCTAGTTAAGAGGGCTTCCACTGTGATAGCTGACTTTAGCCTTTTACTCACCTACTCATAATCATTTTGATTAGCTAGGAAACACCTTTGTTGGCTGCCTCTCCATTTAGCCTCTAGGAATTCCATGCTCTATTAGCCATCGATCTGTAGACCAAAGTTATTCTAGCCCTGTTGATCAGTAGACAAATTGTATCCATCTCACCTTTGATAGTAAAGTGCAAGGTTGAGGCTGTTCTCCTTTAGCAAAGTAGAGGACTGCTTCTGCTGACCTGTAGGATTCAGCGACATCTGGGGATTAAAAGTTTGCAAATACATCTCCTTCCCATTCAGATCATAAGTCCTGCTTCTTCTCCACCAGCATCCTGACTTTACCATAAGATCCTTACTTAAAGGATCTTAATAGAAGTGCATTCAGCCTCTTTTGGACCTCTGCCATCCTTGTAATAATTCGGGAGCCTGATTTCTAGTATATTAAACCCTCTAGATGCAGGGGATCAGAATTTCTTTAAATACTTCCATGAACACCTTCTGAATTTCATATCTAACTGTATTATTTTCAAGGCCTCTAAGTCAGTTGAAAAAACAGCTAACTCTACATTAGTTATAATTGCCATGCCCCTTTATTGTTTGGGTGCAAGAGCTGTTGCAAAAGCCAGCATTTTTCTCCCTGTCAACCTGACCAGTATGTCAGTCCTCCACAGTGATAGTCTAGGAAATTGTGACAGTACAATACACAAAAGATTTTCCACAATCAACTCATTACCAACAATTGGATCCTAGTCATCTTCTGGCCAAGGGATCCAATGCAAAAATCATACCCTAAAACCCTGTTTTCTAGAGCCAAGTCTGCTATCGCCTTTCTTAGGGCTTCACTAAAATCAGACCCTAAGGTAAGGGCTTATGTACCAGAAGTTGGAAGAAATCCCAAGAATAACTAGGAGCGTCTGGAATATGAGACACAAAAAGGAGAAAAACCAATAAAGAGTATATGAATGAGTGAGGCATTGCTGTGGACAAACAGGGGTCAATCCTACTGGGAATTCTCTATGAACCCATGGACTGAGTTGAGTGTTCAGGGCATTTTTCACCAAATTCTAACCCCACTGGTTGGAGATACCCGTGGAGCAGTTAGCTTTTCTGCACAAGGTGGACTGTGGCTACTGTGGTGAAGTAAGTTTCAGAGAGCTATAGAATTCCTTCAGGAAGGGAGAAAGAGAGCTGTAAACCCCTGTGAGATTAAATTGCCTGTCATGCTGGACAGTCTACTACACCAACAGATATCTTTAAGTGGGTGAATGGATTATGGCTCAGGGCAGCAATTGAATCTGCAGAATTGCTTATAATCTAAATTTAAACATGCAATATTAACTTAATAAAATTTAGTATTTTACCAATACCTTTCCTTTTCTCCAGGACAAATTGAGGATGCTGCAACATCTTAAATTCTTCTATTCAACTCAAAATGTATAAGCTATTGCTGTTACATATATTAAGTCAGAAACATATTAAAACCTATAAAACTATTATTGTTGTTGTTTTAACCAGCCAATATGTATTAGGTTTACCTTCACATTTAGCATCTTTTTCCCCACATTTCTGACTTCTTGTCTGGGATTATGTTCTTTCTACTTAAAATATATTCTTTAGAATTTTCCTTAGTACAGCCTGAAAATAACTAATTCTTTTGTTGTGCGATTGTTCATTTGAAAATGTCATTTTGCATTCATTTTCAAGGGTGTTTATACCATTGTGCATAAAATTCTAGTTTTGAAACTGTTCTTTTTTCTAGTACATTGTAAACATAACTTTTTTGTCTTCTGGTTTCCATTGTTGCACTGGAGAAGTAAACTCTCGTTGTAACCACTGTTTATTTAAAGATAATCTCCCCTGCTTTAAAATTTGTCTCTGGTTTCCTGGGGTGTCACTATGTGTTTAAAAGGAGACAAAAATGTTTTCCCACTTGTGATTCATTGGGCTTTTAAAATATGAAGATGGATGTCTTTCATCCATGCTAGATAGTATTTTCAGATATTTTCTCATCCAATATTCTCTATTCTAGTCTCTCCTTTCTTCCTTTCTGGGATTCAAATGAAATGAATATTTGATTTTCTCTCTGAATTTTCTGTTTGTCTCTCATCTGTATTTTTCATCTGTATATTATTTATACTTTTTTCTGAATAGTTTTTTCTTATCTATTTCTAGTTAACTAATATCTCTTCATCTGTGTCTATTTTCTTAAATCCAAACTTAGTTCTTAAATCATTTCATCATAATTTTATTGTATAATTCATATTTGTTTTTGTTTTAAATTATTTATTTTTAAGAAGATACTGTTTTTTTATAGCATTTCTAGAGTCACAGCAAGATTAAGGGGAATGTAGAGATTTCCAACATGCCCTCTACCTCCACACATGTATAGCTTCCTCCATTATCAACATTCCCCAAGGAATGGCATACTTGATACAAATGATGGATCTCTATTGACACATAATTATCCAAAGTACATAGTACACAGTACACTACACGTTAGAGTTCACTTTCGGTGTACCTTCTACGGGTTTGGACAAATGTGTACAAGAGTATTTTCACTGCACTAAAAATCCTCTGTGCTCTGCTGATTCATCCTTCCTCTTAATCCACAACCCATGGCAACCACTGATCTTTTTAGTGTCTTCATAGTTATACCTTTTCCAGAATGTCATATAGTTGGAATTATATAGTATGTGGTCTTATTAGGTTGGCTTCTGTCCCTTAGTAGTATACATTTGATGTCCCTCCATGTCTTCTCATGACTTGATAGCTCTTTTCTTTTCAGTGCTATATAATATTACCTTATCTGTCTGTACTACAGTTGGTTATCCATTTATCTACTGAAGGGCATCTTGGTTACTTCCACATTTTGACAATTATGAATAAAGCTAATACGAACAATTCGTGTAGGTTTTTGTATGTACATAAATTTTCAACTCCTTTGGGTACATATCAAGCAGTGTGATTGCTGGACTGCATGGTAAGAATATTAGTCTTGTAAGAAATTACCAAACTGTCTTCCAAAGTGGCTGTACCATTTCGTATTCCCGCCAGCAATGAACGGAGTTCCTTTTGCTGCACATCCTCACTAGCAGTTAGTGTTGTCAGTAGTTTGAATTTGGCCATTTTATACTGGCATCTCTTATGTTATTTTTAGTTTCTTACCAAATTTTTCAATCTTACCTCCTTTATTTTTAAACCATAATTAGAGTAGTTGTTTTCTTGTCTGAGACTGAGAGTTCCAAAATCTCATGTCTTTGTGGACCTGTTTCTATTGTATGTTGTTTCTGATGTTTTGTACTTGCTTTGTTAATTTTAATTGTATAATATGTTTTATTTAATAAATTATTGGAAGATGATTTTGATACCTAAAATGATGGTAATGTCTTTCACAGATTACCTATGGTAGCTTCTGAGAGTTGTTAGAGAGATTTGAGGTTTCCCTGACCCTAAGTAATAAAATTCTGGCTGCAAGTCCCTATAATATCTAATTTCCTTCTGGTTCACACTTCCTTGAAAGCATAGTTCTTCATGAACCCAGTGTTAACTGGAGACTGGAGTATGCATCCTCACCAGAATCTGAGGATCACCCCAGACCTATGAGACCACTAAGGGAACAAGTTAGTTTTGCAGCCGCTCTTTCAGAATGGGAAAATAATCCCAAAGCAAAAGCAATTTTGAGCAGCTTATCTGAGTTGTCCAAAATCTTGGCCTGATTATTCCATATTATCTTACAAGCTCTTTACTACTTTCAGAAAGATGTCTTTATAAAACTTTGACCAGGTTCTTCAGTTTTTCTAAGAAAGAGAACTAGTTTGGGCCAACTAGCTATTACTGGAAGTGAAATTCTCAAAATCATGTGTTTTTAATTTTGATCAGAGAGCCTTTCATAGGAGTATTTTTATTAAGCCAATATCCTTTAATAAAAGAAAAGATTAATAAAATTCTAAAAATATCTGAAGAAATACAGAGTTTCACTTATTTTTGGTCACTGTATGGCTGATGCTTAGACACAGAAGAAAAAATAAGTATACTACTAAAGTACAGAAAGAGTAATTTTATTGAGAAATAACTGACATAGAACATGTTGATCTGATGTATTTAAATATTGCAATGTGACTATCATCGTAGTGTTAGCTAACATCTCCATCACATCACATAATTATTTATTTTTTGTGGTGAGAACATGTAAAATATAGCCCATTAAAAACTCTGAAGTACATAATACAGTACTGTTCACTATAATCACATGCTGTACATCAGGTATCCAGAACTTATTCATCTCCTAACTTCAGATTTGTAACTTTTGACTAACATCTCCCTAATTCTCCCACTCCGCAGTCCCTGGTAACCATCATTATACCCTCTCTTTCTGCAAGTTCAGCTTTTCTAGATTTCACATGTACGTAGTATCACACAGCATTTATATTCCTGTTTCACTTACCGCAGTTAACATAATGCCCTCAAGTTCCATCTATGTTGTCACAAATGGCAGTATTTCCTTCTTTTTTTGTGAGTGAATACATAGTACATATTATTATACATAATATATATATAAAACATCTTTATTCATTCATCCGTTAACAATTTGGCTGTTTCCATACCTTGGCTGTTGTGAATAATGCCGCAACAAATACAGGGGTGAAGATATCCTTTTGCTATCCTGTTTCCATTTCTTTTGGATATGTACCCATGAGTAGGATTGCTGGGTCATATGGAAATTCTATTTTTAATTTTATGAGGAACTTCCATACTATCTGTTCTCCACAGTGGCTGAACTGATTATATTCCCATTAACAGTGCACAAAGGTTCTTTTTTCTCCACATCCTTGACAATACTTGTTATCTTTTGTCCTCTTTATGATGGCCATTCTAACAGGTATGAGGTGATATCCATTGTGGTTTTGATTTGTATTTACCTGACAATTAGTGATGTTGATTTCATGTACCTCTTGCCTATTTGAGAGTAATTACTAAATTTGTCTACTGCCATTCCCCTCTGAAGTTGTGCTTTGTCAATTTTGGAACTAATCAAACATTCATTTGTAAATCCTAAATCTCTTGTTCAGCTGTGAAATGTATAATTATTCCACTGAATTGACCAAATCTGCTCCCTGTACAATGCAGAGTGAGCAGAGGCCTTAGGGAGAAGAAACCTAACAGAATATCCTTAGCTTTAAATATACAAAAACATTCTTTGACTCTAAGTAAATATGCAACGTTAGACTCAGCCAAGAATATAGGGCTGTCTTCATTTTAAGAAGAAATTGCAGGCATTATTATTACTACATATTCAGATCTCTGGACATCTGCAGCCAGGCAGAATGTGACAATCTGCCTGGTAGGAATACAGCATATATAAGGGACAGCTTTGTGAAAAGTCATAATGAATTAAGACAGGCCACAGAATTTGCCCCCAAATATTTCCTTTACTGATATTCAATGGGTCATATTTTATTTCTTCAAAGCAACAGATTAGTGAATAAAAATCATAAGTACTGTTTTTAAGTTGTTAATGTGTTTTTGTCCCTATTAAATATATTTACATAGACAACTTTGTCTAATTATCTACAAGGTGCAAAGAAACGGCCTAAATCAAAAAGTTGAAGTTTTACTTAGAGGAGTCAACATGGCTAGGGCATGTTCAAAGATTAAGAAAAAGAAGGTACAGATGAATACAATAGACCAGAGAAAGAAAGCTCAACATCATGCAGTCCCTCATTTCTCCATCAATTCTTCCATGTGAAAATATGTAAATGGGTGGAAAAGCAACAAAAATAAAGAAAATGTTCTGAATGAAGACTAAAAGTGTTGAGGTAGTAGAACCATTGGTGGTTTGCAAGGAATTAGAAGTGGGGAAGAGAGAAGAAAGCATGACAGTCTGATGAGAGAGGAAGAGAGCATGATAGTTTAATATCTTACAAGCCCTAATAATGAAGAATAACAATATCATTCAAAAATATAGCAAAGTCAGTTTGGGAAAATAAAATAATGTGCAATGATTTTCGTTACGGAAATGTGAACTTTGTAGGACAACCATTCTGCAATGAATTAAGAAATGAAGATCTGCAGTTGGGTCAAGATGTTGGTGATATGCATGTGGCATACATACACATATACATAGAATGTGAGAGTACATCACTTTAAGGGAGCCATGTCAAGAAGAAAGAAAACAGAGCTAAAGATGATGGAATGACTCCTATCTCAGACTTTGATTCCAGGGAATATGACCTTAAGACAGATGCCTTGTATGGGCAGAGTAATACCAAGAAAACAGGAGCAAAAATTGTCAGAGATATATGGCTGTATTCCAGAAATGATGAGAGAGAGTCTTGATTGAGGGGAGAATGGTCACTGGTGTCAAAGGTAGTTATAAAAGACAAAAACAAAAGTTAATTAGAAATTTTGGATGACATTTCTGACTTCTGAGAGGGCAATTTCAGAAAGGATACCTTCCTTTCTCCCAGGAAATTTTTATATTGAAGGATGAAAAGATTTTGGATGACTGCTTGAAGAAATTGCAGGATCCAAATCCTTTCATTCAAAATATATATGTATCAGGCACCTGGGTGGCTCAGTCAGCTAAACGTCTGCCTTTGGCACAGGTCATGATCTCAGGGTCCTGGGATGGAGCCCCACATCCCCTGCTCAGTGGGGAGCCCACTTCTTCCTCTGCCTCTTCCCCTGCTTGTGCATGCTCTCTTTCTCTCTCTAATAAATAAATAAATAAAATCTTTCAAAACAACAACAAAGTATATAATTAAAATAGAAAATCAAATAAAAAACAGAGAACACAATTGCTTTGTCGAGTGTGAGTACAACTCCATAGCATTTATGCCTTCTTCAGTACCATCTCTTTCTCTCCTCTCTTCCACTGGTTTAGAGGAAGAGTAATGAGTATTAGGGAGGTAAGATCAAAATAAATAGCAAGAGGTATGAAAATTCTGAGAGGGTTTGTGTGTGACAAGGATCTGGGCCTCACCAGTTTGGATATTCTCAGAGAAATAACAGCTCAGTAAAGGCCCCGGGGAGTCCTATAATTCTGCCTAAATTACTTAATCAAGCTAGGATGTAAGGTTAACTTTATATTAACCTTTACTAAGATAGAATATGGACATCTAGGTAGAAATGGTGAACCCCATTCTTTGAAATAAAAACAAGGGAACAAAGTCAAATGTATCTTTCAGGTTACATCTCAGATGGCAGTTAGAAGCAATATTAAAAGGACACCTGGGTGGCTCAGTGGTTGAGTGTTGGCTTTTGGCTTAGGGCTCAGGATCAAGTCCAGCATCAGGGTACCTAGAAGAAGCCTCTGCCTATGTCTCTGCCTCTCCTCTGTATCTCTCATGAATAAATAAATTTTTTATAAGAAAAAATATTAAGCTCTCTATACCTTTCTTCTTGTTTCTTATAACCTATCTATGACCATGCAGCTGAAATGAAAAGGACTGACATGCTTATGACACAGGAGCTTCGGAAAAGGGGCTGCTGAACAGCAAGGTTTGGAGAAGAACCTCTATGATACATCACATATTGACAACTACCAAAAGAATGGGGAGTCTGATGTAATGTTGGGGCCAGTGACCCCAGAGCCTCCTGAAACGGAGACGGTGTGTCACCAGCCTAAACTGAAAGTACAGTACTGGGCTGAAGCACTTGAAAGTGAGGATATGAGGCCCTAGTTGGTCTTGTTGAAAGTAGGGAGATAAAAGACAGAGGGGTAATGCCAGAAAATTTGTTGGGCTTGATGACCATCTAGATATGAAAGGCAGTTACTGAGAAGGAAGATCAATGAAGAATAAAGATCTTCATACCTTAGTGTAAAGAAAATTTTAATTTAAACACAGTTTGGGGGGATCCCTGGGTGGCTCAGAGGTTTGGCGCCTGCCTTTGGCCCAGGGCGCGATCCTGGCGTCCCGGGATCGAGTCCCGCGTCGGGCTCCCGGCATGGGGCCTACTTCTCCCTCTGCCTGTGTCTCTGCTTCTCTCTCTCTCTCTCTCTCTATCATAAATAAATAAATATTTAAAAAATAAATAAATAAACACAATTTGGTGATGAGTTTGTTTGTTTTAATAGTACAATATCATAAACTATAGCCAATTATGAGTTCTATCTAAATACTTTTCTATTTATATTTTTGGGGGGTTTGTTTGTATCTTTCAATAGAAAATGAGAATTCATGAAGAAGGAAGTGCAAAGCTGGAAAGCTTTTGAATCCTAAACTCCTTTAAGGGAAATTCTGTAAGTGAAAATTTGGAACTATGCTGTTTATGTTCAAGGTCATGCATTAAATCAGTTTAAAATCATACAGACTTATTTTAGAATGCATAGGGTCATTCCTAGTGGCTATAAAACCATTAAGAATTTACCAATAAAACTGTAGATACTGTCAACTGATCTGAATAAAGAAGAGCACATGGGCCTCAATACAATAGTTCATAAGGAGTAGCTGATTTTTTTCTTTCTTAGAAAAAAAGAATTATTCTGGAGTATAATAAAAACATTATCAGCTGTATTTTCTTTTTTATACAACAGAGGTTCTAAGGGCTTGGAGGACAGGAGACACCGCTGTTCACCTCTTTACCACATCACCATTAGCCACTCCAAGATTGCCCTGGATAATGCAGAAGAGGGTCAAAGGCAGAGGCTTCTGAATTCATCATGAATTGATTCACTCTCCCAGCTGAATACATCTCTCCTGCCTCTAGGACAGCATGTCAGCAACAAGGAATCACTACAACTGTGATTTCCCCTTTATGACCCAGGCTTGGGACTCAGCCCTGCCCCAAAAGATGCAGAAGGGTACAATGTAGGTGAAATGAAGCAATCTCGATATTCTTCCCCAGAGCAAGAACACAGATAAGGGGCAATGATGAAATGCCTGAAATAAAACTGATAATACATCATTAGAAGACAACACTAAAGTGAATAAGCATAAATTGATTACAAAGGCCTTAGACCCCACAAATGAGTTCTATTTCTAATTAGGAAACATATCATTTGATATTTAAACAAAGTGACTGAGTTCGCTTTTTATTTAGCAGAAGAATATCACCTCTTTCCTAGAGGCCCCTCAGTGATCAGTTTTAAAATAACCAGTGTTCTTTCTCTGGTCTAAGGGATCCATTATCCCTTAGTAGTATGGCATAATGTAGTATGATTATGATTGTATGATTCTGACCTATTTCATAGCCTCCTTAAGTAAATTCTTCACTGTATGCAAAAAGGATCAATAAAGCAACAGTGGTTAGGACTAGAAGGGTAGGCTTGTGGCTATGAGAACAAGAACTCCCTGATGATATGGCTGCTCTCCTACTCTGACAGGTATAATGCTTCCAAGTGGACCATGGACTTGCTAGCTAAACCTAGGGGATAAGAGAGCAGGAGACTTGGAAATGTCACTGTTTCAGGGAACCTCCTTTACACTTGATTTATACATGTAGATGGACATGAATTAATATAAAACACTCTTGTATTCCCTCTACTTCCTTATTCTGTATCCCAGATAAAAAATAAACAGGGGTGGCTTCATGAATTTGTAGCCTGTATACTTACATAGGGACCCACACATAGAAGGGCTCATATTTGATTCAATGCTCTTGAAGTTCATAAAAATTTTTGAACAAGGGCTTCTGCATTTTCATTTTGCATCGGGCCCCACAAATTATACAGCCAGTTATGGGAGGGAAGTTGTGGAAATTGTTAAATCTGGGAGCAGGAACCATGTCATTCATTGGCTCAACCCTTCCCCTCTCCTCTCTTCGGGATCAACCTACTTGGAGGGCAAATGGTTGGTCGATTTGCCACTTGTAGGAAGCTTATTGGTAAAGGAAATATTCTTGTGGGCAAGATTATGGTTTTCCAGGCTGTCTCTGAAGGGGTGGATAGGTCTGCTTAATTCTGGGGACATATTAGTCATATGCCTAAATCTTGTTTTCCATTAGTGCTATTACTATCGAAACCGATACTTTTATTTCTCTCTACTTGATCTTTTGTAATCTCTCATTTAGTTTAGAATTCGGGTAGGTGATAGAATGGTACAAACACCAATGATAACTACATGTCTTTGGCAGAAAGCGTTTTCCATCTACTGAGACAGCTGGTAGCCTTTCAAGAGTGAAGTATTCAGTTATAGACCCTTGTTCTTGATGGGAAAAAGATATGAGAGAATGGCAAATGTGGCTAGAAAAGAAGTATACACAGATCCCTACACTCAAAAGCCTCTGCCCTACAGCTCGAATAGAGATTTGTTTAGATTAATGAATACCATCTTTTAAACTTTAAATATACCTTGAAGGAGTAAGTTCATGAAATCTTCATAAGGTGGTCTTACTTAAGTACTTTAATCAGATTCGTATCCTTCTCAGATAAACCAACATGCTGAACTGGCAACTTTAAGTAGAAAAAAATACATTTTTAAGTAGTAAATGGGAAGCATAATGTTCCTGGGAATCAGGAAGAAGGTTTTCACAAGATTGGGAAGGGAAGATGATTACAAGGAGAAGACAGCCAACCTTACAGTTTTTCATAGTGCCCTAGTGATCTCAGCTTCCTACCCAAATCCTCCAAGTACCTGAAAATCGTCTTCTTTGAGAGCTTTTCTACTATTAACACAGGTGGCCAATAGCATAAACTACAGAAAAATCAATCAATCAGCAAACTTTTTTTTTTTTTTTTTTTATGATAGTCACAGAGAGAGAGAGAGGCAGAGACACAGGCAGAGGGAGAAGCAGGCTCCAGGCACTGGGAGCCCCATGTGGGATTCGATCCCGGGTCTCCAGGATCGCGCCCTGGGCCAAAGGCAGGTGCCAAACCACTGCGCCACCGAGGGATCCCAATCAGCAAACTTCTAAACTAGTTGGCACCATCAATCACCACCCAGAGTACAATGCATTAAAGACCACTACTTTCAGAATATCAAGTCTCTGTTTTACCCCTGGGCTGATGCAACGTCTTTGGCCAGATAAGAGGGGTGGGGGGAATGGACTACCAGGAAATCTTAGAATGACCACAGAGCATGAAGAGAGCCTGTATTGTCCATTTCCTAGCCTTAGCTGGGGCATTCAGTCCCTGAGTACTGATGATCTGTAGCACTGGTGAAACAACGTGGATAAGCAATCACATAATATATTTTTATTTAGATTTATCTAATCAATCAGTGAGAGAAACAATTCAGCATTCCTCAAGCAATTTTACACATAACCCCTATTCATTGACCCTACGTCATCAGTATTTTCATCAAGAATCTTCACAAACTCTCTAGAGGAAGCCATAGCTTTAAATACTCTTGACTTCATCATTCGGTCTAAATTTTCTCCTCATAATGCTATTACCATAGAGTGGGGTCCTATCCATAAACTCACCTGGAGTAGCACTATGTGAAGCTATTTGGTCACATGCCTTTTTGTTCTTGGTTAAAAGGACAGAACCCATTTCACACATCTAAGAGTCTTCTTGCTTTCTTTCTCCACAAAACTCTTTCCTTCAAGCTGGGAAAATCTGCACAATTTCTCCCGAGTAACAAAATGAATCTCTTGATGCCTCTCCATCCTGTGTGTATCACAGATCTAAAAATCTTTGCTAAGCATATATTACCTTTTTGTTTGCTTCTTTTTGTTAAAATACTTTTACATTAAATGTAACGAGTCAAACGACTGACAAATATAAAGAAGCGTTATTTACCTCAAATTGTGCTTTTGTGAAACTGGCTGTTTCCTCTCTGGTCACCAACTTCAAAAATATGGTGCCAAACTCAGCCAAAGTCTCCTCTTTTCAGTGAAGCTCATTTCTGTCTGATTGTTCTGTACATCATGAACATATACATTCTAAAGTCAAATTCACCTTAAAAGACCAAATGCTTTCCAATAAGTCAAATGATGTTTCTGTGTCAACACAGTTCCTTTCTAGAATGTGATCAAAAGGAGCACATCATTTGGCTTCAGAGATATACCATACACTCCCAGGTATCCCAAAATCATCTCAGGGCTACCCAGATCCTTTTTTTTTTTTTCTACCCCAGATCCTTAAGATTATTAGTGAATGACTCCAGTCAGAGTACAAGAACACTTCCAGTGGAGGTCACTGTATATACAAGAGTGAGTAGAAACTATGAAGCTCTCTCATGGTTGCTTGCAGGGGTTTGATTAAGGACATGCTGAAGACATCAAGAGCCACATTTAACCACTATGAAAACATCTTCCAGTCTCATCACTCCAAATGGGAATTAAAACTGATTTCAGGAAGCTCCTAAGGAGACAGCAGCATATGCCTAGATGATATGTTATTAAAACAAAAGCCAGAAATTTCAGGAAAAAACAGGTCAGGTTCCTTTTGTATTAGTTTTCTGTTGCTGCATAATAGTACCACACAGTTAGTAGACTAAACCTTCAATAAATTTATTATCTGGGGGCACCTGGGTGGCTCAGTAGTTGAGGATCTGCCTTCGGCTCAGGTCATGATCCCGGGGTCCTGGGATCGAGTCCTGCATCAGGCTCCCTCTGGGGAGCCTGCCTCTCCCTCTGTCTATATCTCTGCCTCTCTCTCTCTCTCTCTCTCATGAATAAATGAACAAAAATCTTAAAAGAGAGAGAGAAGGAGAGAAAGTTCATTATCTAGCAGTTTCTTTCGGTCAAAATCCTGGCACATTTTAGCTGGATCCTTTACTTAGGTTCACAAGGCTTAAGGCAAAATGCCTGCCCGCTGTATTCTCATTTGGAGAATCAATTAGGAAAAGTTCTGCTTCCAAGCTCCCTCAGGTTGTTGGCAGAATTTGTTTCCGACCGAGATCCCTATTTTCTTGTTAGTTGTCAGCCAGGAATTATCCTGAAACAACTGGAAACCAAATTCAAGTCCTTGCCATGGGGCCTCCTTCATTGACTACTCACAGCTGGCTATTTGCTCCCTCAAAGCCAGGAGGAAAATGGCTGACTTCTATCTGGGACCTATAAACTCTCTTTAAAAATCTCACCTGATTAAGTCAGGCTTAGCCAGGATAATCCCCTTTTGATTAACTCAAATTCAACTGATTAGGGATCTTAATTACATTGGCAAAATCTCTTCAACCTTTTCCATATAATGTAAACTAATCATGGGAGTGATATTTCTTTTACACATAGGTGGTATTTTCATTTATACATTGAAGGAAAGGGGATTTAGGGCATGTACACCAGGAGCTTAGAAACAAGGCCCATATTATAATCTTGCCTACAACATCCACACACCATTAGTCTGCTAGCATCCCAAGACTTTTAAGAAAGAAATAACAAAAATAGTAGGCCTACCTCTGTTACCTACAGATATGATCAACTGGTGTGCTTAAGGTCTGTAAGTGTTGGAAGACTGGGAAAACCACCATTATTATTTCTCATTCCTAGGACTTCCTAACCAATGTGAGAAAAGACAAGAACTAAGTGGGACCAAAATCTAGCAAAATCACCAATGGTGATACTAGTTGGAAACATAGCAGAGTCTCCTTATCTCCTGTCTTGATTTTAGACTTTGGTATTCCTCATCTGTTAAGGGGTTGGGGGGGATGGCTAGAAGATAATGGTATGCTAAAGCAGATTCTGTTTGCCTCTTTTCCACATGAAGGGAACTCACTCATGTTTTACTGATACCTAAGAGAAAATGAGACAAGAAAGACATGGACTTGGCTTGGCACTGTTTAAGCTTCAAGGTACTGGGTCTACTCTAGATAACAAGGCTCATTGGTCAGCATAGACTACATTACAAAGCAGGTACAAGAAATCCCCAAATCTCAGTGGCTAACATACCCAAGGATACTTCTTGTTCATGATACAATTCTAACACTGGTGAACAGGGGTTTTCTATTTATCAGTCACTCGGGGACCCAGGAAGCCTTTTCTTGACCTGTGATTCTTCAGTCACTGAAGCAGCAAACAGAGGAGGGTGGTGAATCACCCATTGTTTCTTAACACTTAACGTGCAAAGTAAAACATATAGCACTTCTGCTTAATTTTTATTGACCTAAGCAGATTGCATGACCACAGAGGGAGGTAGAAAATGCAACCCTACTATGTGCCTTAAAGGGGAAAGAACCAAAAGTATTTGGTGGACAGCATTAGCAGCTACCACACGCAGCTTAGTGAATGTCACTCCTCTCCCTTGGATGGCACTGGAGCCAAGGAAGGCCCCAAAGCTATTTATTCCAACACTGTCCCCTATAAGAGAGTAGAGTATGTAATCTCTTTTGGAAATGTAGGGAAAAAAGAAATAGAACCACTTCCTCTTAATAGTAAGTACAGGCAACAAAAAACGCTGTGAAATGGCCCTGTACTGCCACACCTCACCTTCATGGACACTGCTTCAGTGAGAAGCTAACAAATACAACTCACTCGAGGCTGCCTTGCAGGCAGCTGAGAGTGGTCCTAACCCCACACGATGGGCTCCAAATAGGAAGAGGGAGACTGCGCCTGCCACATTTTAAGAGGCTGCCTTCAAATTCAGGCTGCGTGTCTGGAGTTGCTGTGCCGAACAGGATCTGTGAGCTGGCTCTGTGCTGGGTGAGAAGTGTAAAGCCTGGTGCCAGAATGCGAGTGCACATCAAAATCCTGGCACGGGTGCTCTTTAGAAACGGACAGAAGACCAACTAACATACGGCTCATTCTTCTCACGTCATAAATGGAAGGCATTAATCACTGGGAGGCCTCCCAGAAATTAAAGTTCATCTATTGGTTATGGGGTGTCAAAAGGCAAATGTGGAGTGTTTTAAATTTGCTTAGTTTTCCTGCGATATAAAATACAGGTTTCAAATGCTGGCTTTATCATCAAAACAGGCTCCTGGCCCTGCCAAAGCTAACATAAAGAACCCAGAACTCCACACAGGTTTCTCATTTATAGCATAATTTCCTCCAAAGACAGCTATTTTAAAATGTAGATTAACCCTTAGTGTCTAAATTTTCCAAACTGAAACTTTGAAACAATGAAGTCCCATCTGGCAGCACTGAAAAACCAAGTGGCAAAGGAGTCGCCTACAGCTCTCTACAGTGAGGGCCAAAGTCCATTGCCTGGCTCGCTGACTATCAACACATCATCAGGCGCCACGCTCCATCCCTGGAAAGTCCTCCCATGGAGCAGTAACTGTCCATGCTCTCAAGCTACGAATTATAATCATTGGATAAAAGAAGAAAGGAATTCATAATCTGTTTTTTCTTCTTTGACAAAGTACTGAAGTGAGTGTGTATCATTACCACATAAGTGAAACAATTCAACCAAAGCAGTTAACTCCTTAAAAGTGATCATCATCATTCTCTCAGCAGACTAGGCTTCAGAGGATAAATATAAATACATGCAAACCAATTGCTTCACATTCTCTTCACTTCACAGAATTATATATTTCTTGATCTATTCTAATAACTTAAGCTTAAGAAAGAAGTGATAGTTTAAGAGGCCACAGACTGGGGTGCTTGGTTGACTCAGCTGGGAGAGCATGTGACTCTTGACTAGGATTTGTAAGTCCAACCTCCACATTGGGTATAAAACCTACAAAGAAATGAATAAATAAAACAGTTTTTAAAAGATTTTATTTATTCATGAGAGACACACACAGAGAGAGAGGCAGCGACACAGACAGAGGAAGAAGCAGGGAGCCTGATGCAGGACTTGATCCCAGGACCCCAGGATCATGACCTGAGTCAAAGGCAGACACTCAACCAGAGCTACCCAGGTGCCCCGATAAAACATTTTTTAAAGAACAAAATAAAAAAATAAAGGGCTGCAAACCAGTGACCTGCATTTGTGTGTGTGTGTGTGTGTGTGAACATGTATGCTTACCTACACAATGTCATTACAAACTAAATCTGAATGACATGATGTGGAGGCATAAACTCTCAATTTTCCACAAACCTTACCAGTCTTTATTTTTTTTTTTTTGAGAGATACAGAGAGAGAGAGAGAGAGGAGCAGAGGAAGAAGGAGAGAGAGAATATTAATCAGGTTCCACCCCAGCCTGACCTGGGGCTTGATCTCATGACTCTGAGATCATGACCTGAGTGGAAATCAAGTCAGACACTTAACCAACTAGCCATCCAGGGCCCCCTAGTTCTTATCATCTTAAAGTCTGACTTACTCAATAATGCTACCTGTTCTAGTAAAGAGACATTTGAATATGTGTTGTCCTATTTTATTTTTTAATTAGTCAAGCAACATTCTTAACTTTTTAGTATGTTAATAAATTTTATTTTGTGAATCATACTACATATATATTTAACTTACAAAATAATAAGCTTCTTAAAATTAGTTGGTTTATTTCAAACCTTTAATTTTAACAAATGGTGAAATAATTTTTTTTTTCAGCAGAAAAATGTGCTCTTTAATCCCCAGCACCTATTTTCCCCACCCACCCCTACCTCCCGGCTGGCAACCATCAGCCTGTAGTAGTTCTCTCAGTAGGTAATAGTATGTTTCTTGGTTTTCCTGCATGTGTGTGTATACTTTAAAGGAACTTAAAAGGAAGACAGCAGCACATAAACATGCCCCAGGACTGTGTCTACCTTTGAGATCTTACTGAACTAAAGATAGAGTCAAGATAATACTCCATGTGCAAAAATGCAAATGACTGGTCCTTATGTTCTTATTTGGACCATTCCCACAGCATGAAATTTCATCTGTGAAATGGAATAACATTGTGTTGAAGTTTAACAAGATAGACGTGAAGGATCTAAACCCAGTAGCTGACACATAGTAGGCACTCTATAAGCAGCAAGGATGGTGACGATACATAAGCTGCAGAGTGGGTTTTAGACAGAGAACTGACTAAGAGTTTAGGATTTAGAGTCTGCAGACCTGGGTTCAAATCCCTGTTTCACCATTTACCTGTTGTGTGGCATCATAGGGGTATGTATTGTGGAATGAGCAGTGTGTGAGATGTCCCAAAGGAGAGGAGTAATTAGAAGAAACTTCACTGATGAAAGGAGAAATAAGAGCAGTAAGGAGGTATATAGTCTCTAAGGTTTAAGATTTAGAGGCATAAGACCATCAGAAATTCAGGAAAGATAAAAAAATTTTTTTTAATTTATGATAGTCACAGAGAGAGAGAGAGAGAGAGAGAGAGAGGCAGAGACATAGGCAGAGGGAGAAGCAGGCTCCATGCACCGGGAGCCCGACGTGGGATTCGATCCCGGGTCTCCAGGATCACGCCCTGGGCCAAAGGCAGGCGCCAAACCGCTGCGCCACCCAGGGATCCCAGATAAAATTTTTAACAGAAAGGTTATCAATACTGTCAGATTCCATTGCATAATAAATCAGATTACTCAACAGACCTGTAGAAGCTGAAACAGAGGACTTTAAACCTAGGCCCTTTTTTGGTATCACTCTCTGAATCTCTACCCTGATGTGCTGTTGAAGTAACACTGTAGTAGTACAGGTTCCTATGAATTCTAAACAAGGCTCAGGACTCAGGAGATTTTGGTCTTAGGGTTCAAACACATAACTAAAGGAGCTGACACAAGAACCCCAAAGACTTCACTCTCCTGAACCATGTCTGTGGAATCAGGCTTTCTCTAGAGAAATCATTTTCAACAGGCACCAAACATAATAAAAAGCTTCAAACTGATTAATAACTAACAGAGTAATTGCTAAAAAACACCTTCTTCCTCTCAGCACTGAGTACTTGCTGATAAAAAATATTTTTAAAACAGAACATTTAAATACAATCACTAATGAAATATAAATAAGATAAACATCTGTCATAGAATCATCATTATTTATTTTCCATGCTTGTGAATTTATCCCTGCCCTTTATTTCTCTTCCAAATATTCATTCTACATTTTTTTTAAGTGACTGTCTATCATTGGATTAAATGTAAGCCTTTGGAGAATAGAAGCTGCTGCCACATACCTTTCTTTACACACGCCTCTAGTGAATTCAATATTTTGACCTTATTTGGCTTTCCAATCCAGTGAGAAGTAACTTATTTTAAATAAAGGAGGAAGTCAACTTACCCTTAAACCCAGAGGTTAATCTCCATGTAAGCCATCTTTGGCATATTTAATTGGTATGGGAAATTTTGCTAGGACAACTTTTGCTGGGGCTTCATAGAATGCTCTTCAGAAAGCCCACTTGGATTTCACGAAATCTCCACAGTCTTCTTGCTCAAAATAACATTTGTAGGCAAGGGGTTATGTTCATGCATTGTGAATACAGGGTTTTCAGAGGTTAATATAGAAATATTGTATAAATTTCAGGGGAAGATTTCAGTTCCTAGAATAGGTCATTTTTTGTACCAAACTAAATAGGTTCCAAATAGTAATTTCATGTAAGTCTTTATTTGGCAAATATTTACTGAGCCCTTACCATGAGCAGTAGAGGGAATATGGAGATATTAGACATTAACAACACAGGTCTTCAGGCAGAAGGAAATTAACAATATTGGGGGTCAACCATATGCTTTACTATTAGATTAAGGATGTTTCTACCAGCACACTAATGTAGACAATACAGGGTTGCATATACGTTTCACATAAACTCTGTAGCTATTTAATACCTGGTATGAGTTCAAAGGATTCGAAGTCATTTGTGGCTGATCATAGAGGGCTTCATGGAGCAGTTGCTGTTTCTATTTGGGAAACCTAAGATTATAGTCAATGTAATTGGAGGCTACCCAAGGAGATGGAGATGGCGTAAGCAGTCACTAGAATCTGAAAATCTATATATGTTTAGGGAAGGAGTGTAATTTAAGTTCCCTAGAAAAAAGAATCTTCTGGGGTGCTGTCATAAGGTGAGGTTGGGAGCATATGGTGAGGTCTTTAATGACAGGGTGAGGCTTTTTATTAATTTGGGAGAGAGGCAGACATTATAAACGTTTGATAATGACATGTTTTAGGAAGATTAATCCGTCAGAGATGCATATGAGAGATTGCATTAAGAAAAATTGGGGGGGTAGTGTGTCCTATTGGAAGGCTAATAACTAAATAATCTAAGCACAAAAGATTAAAGATTTCAGTAGGATATTGATTTTAAGTTTCAGTATCTGGGAGTATAAAGGCAAAATTAACAGAACTTAAAGCATCCAAAAAAAAAAACAGGTTGGAAGGGCAGTGAGTGCAATTTTAGGTAAATTGATTTGGAGGTGACCTCAGCGTATATACAGAGAGAAGTGGTGCTTAACTAGGGCATGTCCTATACATACTCAAAATGAGGCTAGCTCCATCCCATTATCTGCAACAATGAGCAGTATTACAAATTTCCACAACCACCACATACAGCAACACTGATTAGTGGTCTTTGGGCATATTCCTTCTTCAAGTTCAACTGCTGAAATGGAAAAAAGTTGAACTTCAGTAATTCTTTTGATAAAATTATGAATATGTACTAACGTTGAAGGAGAGCAGCAGTTGGTTTCATACTTTTCAGAAATGCATAAAAGAAATAAATAGAAAAACACAAGTCTTTCAGGTCTGCTTGATTTGTTATTGTTCAGATGGAAAAAAGCTGTAATTATTTCATCTAGTTAAAAGAGAGGAAATAGTCTAGGGCTATCCTGAATAAACCAAATTTAGATAAACTGTCCAAATAAAAGGAAACACAATATTGTAAGTTAAAATTTTTATACTTCCCAGCCAAATAGTTTTAAAAATTTCTGTATCATTGCAGTTTAAAAAATACCCAGATGCTAGGTGGAGAGGTGCCTTCCCTCACTGGCCATATCCTTCCCACACCCCATAGCATCTTCATTCTGCCTCCTGCTTCCCCCTATATAGGTAGCACAATATGAATGACTGGTTGCAATATAAACATTTCACATATTAAGTAGAAGTTTAGCCTCATTCCCTGTCACTAACTTCACTTGTACCAATATGATTAAGTAAGTTACTATTTGCTTAATTAACCTCTGGATCTGACTCCTCATAAGGATTTCATAGTCTGAATATTTTTCAACAACAAAAACAAGGGTAATAACCTAATGATACACATAGAAATCACTTTAATGCATTTACTCATATAGGTATCATCACAATGACAAATCCATACAGATTAAACAAGACTGAACAAAGGGTAATTTGCAAGCACCTTCCAACAGAAAAATTAGTCATGCCTATTTTAGCTAATGAGACATACAAACTAAAGTCATAATTTGGATAACTAGAGTTTTGAAAAATGCTACCTGAATATTTCAGGAACCATTTTCTTGGTAGTAGGCATGAATTTTCTGGATAGGTATGACATTTCTCCAACTTTACTTGTTGTGAATCTTCATTTTTACACTGAAAACCCTGTATAACACCCCAGACTCTGTCTATAGTATTGTTTACCCTAAACATGTTCAAATCGTGATTGATCATATATGTTTAGCCCTCTGGAGGAATGGAGACTGAGAAGTAATCTTACAAATATATTGATATTGGGGATCCCTGGGTAGCTCAGCGGTTTAGAGCCTGCCTTCAGCCCAGGGCGTGATCCTGGAGTCCTGGGATATTTTTTAAAAAAATATTGATATTAACTGGTTATGAGAGTTACAATTTTGCTTCAAATGTCTGTCACCAAATTCTCCATCTGAAATTACTCATTTTAGTTAATGATATCATCCTTTTTTTTCTGACCCAATTTCATAAAGATAAAATATAAATAATATCACAAATTCTCAGCTATGTTTCATTACACCCATCTCTCCAGTTCCACTTTACTAAAGTGGAACTAAATAAAATAAATTTAGTTTAAAACTAAATAATAACTAAATAAAATAATAAAATAAAAAAATAAAAATAAAATAAAAACTAAATTTATTTATACTATTCTTGTTTACTCAACTCATACATACAATTTCCAACTGATCTTATTGCCACCGGACTCTTCCCTCTCCAGATTTTTTATTTTTATTTTTTTTAAGATTTTATTTATTTATTCATAACACACACACACACACAGAGGGAGAGACATAGGCAGAGAGAGAAGCAGACTCCCTGCAGAAAGCCCGATGTGGGACTCGATCCCAGGTCTCCAGGATCACGACCTGGGCTGAACTGCTGAGCCACCCAGGCATCCCTCTCCCAATTTTTTAATACCTATTTGCCAAATTAGTCCTCTCAAAAAATCTGTTTAATCATGCATTTCCAGAATTTACAATAATTTCTGGTACTTATTGTATGTAAATCCACAATCTCCAATAATCTGGTCTCCCTATATAACTTTTTTCCAAGACCTGGCAGCATGTGCTTTCAACTCGAGTTTGATGAGTTTCATTCATATTTTCTTCCTCTTCCCCAATCAAAAATCCCTCCCATCCTTAGGCCTCATTTCAAATATGTTCTCCCTGGAATGTTCACTTACCTTGCACAAAGTTTCCTCCTACTGTCTGTTTCACTTATCCTACAATTTTGGATTCAGCCTTGTATTATTTTGTAATTCTTAAATGGAAATGAGTTCTTTCATACACAAAATCAGCTGCCTTCATAAAGAATAGCATGTCACATTTGTACCTAACACAACTCAAAACAGAAAGATGATCATATAATGGTCATTCAAACCATTAGTTAGATAATTTCAGATCATATGCTATTCAGTCTGATACTGATTTTCCAATTTTCCAAGTCCCTATTTTACTAGTTGGTATTAGTTATCTCATTTCCCTCCATTTGTTTTTAATTCTGTTTTTTTTTTTTTACATCAGTATTATTTATTTATACTATTCTTGTTTCCAGAAAATTTCAAGGTGGCTTATAAGAAAACATGCTGGTCTTGCTCTACACATTAGAAGTAAATAAGAAAATAATTAAGAGAAGAATATAAAATGCTATCTAAATTCAAATATAAATAAATAAGATATAACAAAGTGCTTTAATAATAAGCAGATAAGCACCACGTTAAATTTTTCAACTGGTTGAGATCTCCATGCCTACCTGATTTCTTTTCTTTACTTTGTAAGTTTTAAGAACATCTTCCGTGGGGGTACCTAGGTGTTTCAGCTGTTTAAGCATCTGACTTGACTTTGGTTCAGGTCATGATAATCAAGGTCATGAGATGGATCCCTATCTTACGTTTCCCACTCAGCAGGGAGTCAGCTAGAGATTGATTATCTTTCCCTCTGTCCTTCCTTCTCCTCCTCCCTTCACTCATGATCTCTCTCTAAAATAAATAAATCTTTAAAAAATACCTTCCAATGTATGTGATTCAGTAGTGTTTTATTTTAGTATTTTTATTTTCGTGTTTTAATTTTTAAAAAACTATAATTCCAAAGAATTTTTTTAACTCCAAAGAATTTAAGAGTCAGATAGTTCTACAAAGATCATTATGAAAAATAGCAGACCCCTACCCCTACTCCCACATTTTTCCCTCCTCGTGGCAATAATTTTTATCCCTTTATCTCTTTAGCCAATTATGTTGTTATTTATCATCATGTCTCCAATATGCTTTTATTAGTAATTTAGATGATTAGTTTGATAGAACTCACTATATCTCTAAGTAATATGATTTTTTTTGCTAATTTTTGAGTGAGTTTTAGGTAATATTTATGTACTTATATACTACATAAGAATAGTATTCCGAACTCTCTCCCCCCACCTCCTTATTACTCCCAACTCAGAATCATTCCATCTATTTCCTACATCACCTTAGTTATACTGTAACTTGTTTAGATTAATATCCAAAGTATATATTATTATGACAATAAGTTAACTCAAAGCTGATCCACATAATAGACTTACTATTTATAAGTTTTCTTTTTCTGTACTTTTCCCTATACTTATTAGGTATTTCTGGTTTTATTCATTGGCTTGGTTCTAATTCAATTCCAAACTCTTTATCAGTACTAAATCTCCACTCTAGAGGATCAGATGCATCAGGTGTTCTATCACTGTCATCTACTTAAAAAGGAAGTTTTCTTGGAGCCTCTGACCTTGTTCTTTCTGAGCAGATTCCATGGACAGGTAGTGCACAGCTTTCATTCTAGGGGCTTCCCTTCACTACCCATCTATGTTAGGGGCTGTCCAGCTCTGCAAATCTCATGTCTTCATTTTTCTTGTTTTTCTCCTTTGATTAGTGGAATGCACTCTCCCATATCTTATTAGATAAAGAGATACATTACTTGAGAAAGTGAATAGCTGAAAATATCCTTGACTTTCCCATCATTGATATCTTGGCTAAACGTACACTTCTAATTGGAAATTATTTTTCATGAGAATTTTTGCTGAAGTCAGTTCTCTGTTGCCTTTCATCTTTAAACATTATTCTTGAAAAGTCCAGAGTTATTCTGATCATTTATAGTGGATCTGCGTTGCTTTTTTTCTTCTTCTTCTCCTGGATTTATATATTATCTTACTCATTTGTGTTCACAGGAAATTTTGTGATGGCATGCTTTGGTATGACTCTGCTTTCCATCTTTGTAATAGAAACCCAGGAAAGCACTGAAGTCTGCAAAAAAATTTTCTTGCCTTATTCCAAGAAAACAATATTTTACCTCCTTATTTTTCTTAAATTTTCAATGGAATAATATTTTTCAGATATTGGACCTTCTGGACAGCTCTTCTAAATTTCTTATCTTTTCTCTCCTTGCTTTTAGTCTTATTAGCATTTTGTCTACTTTCTGGGAGATTTTCTTAAATTTATTTCCCAATGCTTTATTAATATTTTTTCTCTCAAATTTTACATTTTCAACTGCTGTTTTTTTTCCTCTGTCCATTTTTGCAATACCCTATTCTTGTGTCACGGTTAAAATATATATATATATTTATTTATTTATTTATATTTTATTCTTCCTCATCTGTTTCCTCTCTCTTTTTCTGATAGTTTTGTTGTGATTCCTGTATTGCATGTCAGAGGCTAACATTGTAATCTTTGGTTGTCTGTCAATATTTTTAGGTAATTTTATTAGTTCTTTTTTTTTAAGATTGATTTATTTATTTGAGGCGGAGGTAGAGAGCATAAGTATAGGAAGGGGCAGAGAGAGAGAATCTCCAAGCAGACTTCCTACTAGGGGCTCAATCCCATGACCAATGAGATCATGACCTGAGCCAAAACCAAGAGTCAGATGCTCAACCGACTAAGCCATGCAGGCGCCCTAATAATTATACCATTTCTGTTTCTCAGTTTCTAAAGCCACTTCAAGAAAGGAAGTACTTGGCTTCTGATATTTAAACTCCACTTTAAAGATGAAGAGTAAAAGAAAAAAATAACAATATATATTACATATAACTATACCCAGATAAAATTGAGAGTCTAGTTGAAAAAGATTAAAAGAGAAGTCAGTAAAAATAAGCCTTTTTAATAATTAAAGTAAATTAGTCATTTGCTGCAATATTTGGGAAAACTTTTTACTGTAAAGGAGAAAGAGTAAAAGATAAATCAGTTTTCTAACCGCCAAATAGTTTGCCAGATTAAAAAAAAGTAGAAATTTTTGGCCCATATTGTGCTTTCAGAGCAAAAGAAATTTGTACTTTTCTCCAAATGTTCTGTAGGAATTTAGATTAAAGTTAGAAAAATAAAAACCTCATTCACAACTAACTAATTTTAAAAATCTATTAATATCTAGAATCTGCATATTCTTTAGGAGATAGGTAGATAGAGAGATAGGTAGATATACAAATACATAATTTTATTCTTAAAGGCAACTCATCACAATCTCTAGCACATTACCTAACTAGGCAGGATAAATAAGCAGATTAGTCATATAAGCACTATAGATAATTATTTTCAAATCACCTCATAAAGAGTAAGTTCCAGAATATAAAAAAGCTTAAACTTATAAAAATTAATTTTAATTAAATTATTTAAGTAGAATTTGTGCAAGTAAAATTACTAGATATTATATTTATAAGAAAATTTAAGAAAAACTCTATTTTTTAAGAAAATTATTACTTGAGACTTGGATTTAAAAATCATTCTCAAGCATACAAAAAACCGTAACAACACAATTAAAAACTGAACAAACTGAGTTAATCAAAAAATTTTAAAAATCACTAAACAATACAAATCCCCCTCCAAAACCCAGTAAGCCATGTAGAAGAATCAAAATTAAAATGGTTTGTCTACTAACACAGTTATTCTAGGAGTTTGTTCCTTATATGATTTCTCTTTGAGTCATAAGCACAATAAATATGAAAAGACTGACAAATTCACTTTGCTAAATCCCAAAGAGTTTACAGGTATTAGCTGAAGAATTTTTAAACTTTAAAGTAATGTTTGTAAGGGGAAATAAATAATATGTCTTGGATTAATTCAGTTGGATGTGGATTTCTTTCCAAAATGTTCAACAAAATTGATCAAAATGAAAATAATCTTAGTTTTAGTAAACACATACACAGTAAATGCTATAAGAAGCAATAGCACTGTATATAATTCTGAGATATTCAATCTTCTATCAATGCATACGTCAAATACACAGCACTTTATCTTAAAATATACAAACCTCCAGTACCCTCCTCTTTAAACTTCTCAACCAACTTTAACTTCAAACTTAGTTACTCAGAAGAAAGTCATTGTCAAAAGGGCAAAGGACCCCAGCAAAGTGTAGCCCTGTGACAAGAGGCTTTCTCAGATCTAAATGAACAGCCTCAAACTCAGTCATCAGGCTGTGTGTTCACTGTCACAATCAATGCTGTTTTGCCTCAAAGAGTACTAGGACTGACATGAAAAGCATGGCCATGCTGAACAACAGAGCTGAAGATAAGGCCCTTCTCTGAAAATAACTGTCTCCAACAAAATACATATAGTTCATTTGATTGAAGGCTGGGCATTACATAGAAAGGGAGTCACGTTAGAAAGTGAGAGAACTGAATTCTGGCCAGTAATTCTGGGACTAAAACATTGAACCGGTCTATGTGCCAGTTTTCTCATTTTAATGGATTATGGTGGATCATGAAATCAGGTTGAGAAGTTGAATGAATTATAGAAGAAATTCCTATTAAGCCAGAATACATTTCAACAGCACACTTCATTGTCCAAAATGTCATTGCCAGGGGTAGTCATACTAAAAGAAACATGGCAATGAGAAAAATGAGATGAGGGGAGGGGACTAAAGAGGAGGGACAAGAGACCTACCTGACAGCCAGTTGACCTCATTTGTGGAGTGTGGAAAGGATGGAGATCATTTCTCAGTCCAACCATCAGCCATCTGACACTAGGAGGCAGAATGTAGTGGTTTTCCTTACCAGGACTCTGAAGGTGAAACTATCAGTTAATCAACCATCTTTGATCTAGATATCTACCTAGACATAACTTATTTATTACAAGATCTCTTTCTCAAGCTATATGGAATAACATTCCTCAAGAAGAAACATTTAGTTGAAACATTTCAGACTAAATTATGAAGTAAAGAAATGCTTCTACTTTGATTTTTTAACTCTCTTTACAGACACTATTAATCTTCAACTTTACACAAAATTCAAAGTTATGACTTTATAATTTAAATCAAGTGTGCTTAATGTATTTTCATTGATCAGATAGACTAGAAGATGTTAAAAATGCAACTTTGAGGGGCACCTGGGTGGCTCAGTCGGCTAAGCATCTGACTTGATTTCAGCTCAGGTCATGATCTTAGGTTGTGAGATCGAGCCTCGTATCGGGCTCTGCACTGAGCGCTGAGCCAGCTTAGAATCTCTCTCTCCTTCCCCCCACTGCCTCTTGCCCCTTCTCTCTTTCCCTCTCTCAAGAAAAAAAAAAATGCTACTTGGAAAAAGACAAAAATAGATTCACCAAAGGATATACAATAAACTTTTTCACAGATTGCTCATCATACCATACAAAACAAGAAGGTATTGTCATTGCAATATCTGCATGAGCATGAAAAGAATAATTCCACCAGATTTTACACCAGAATTTTAACAATTCTAGTCATGGGAGGTATTGTAAGCCATGGTTTCTGTAAATGGTACAATTTTATTTTTTGTTGCCTCTTTGTTTTGCAATGATATTGGCTATGTGCCTGGTGCCTTTTATAAGAATACATTTCTAAGTAATATTTAAATAATTTAGCTTTATTATATGGTATTTACAGGAACCATAATAGATATTCATTTAAAACACCATTTAATACTGTATGCAATCTCTAGTTCCTTCCCCCTTCCCTTAATGGTCAATGGAAAAATCACTGCAAAATCTGAGGCATTAATAAATTGACTAGATGCCTCTTTTCTCTTTCTCTAAGGTTAGCTAACTTGTTTTTAAATTCAGCATTTGTTAGGTTCTTCAATTCCAAGATTAATTTTTTTGTTGCTCTAATGTAATGTTGCATATTCATTTGCAAAACAAAGACACATGGGCAAAAACTTCTGCAATATTGTCTGTCTAGGGACAGCTCTGAGGATTACAATATGCTCAGCTCTCAATTTTTTGAAACAACTTAGGGATGCAATCTTTAGTTGAATTTCAAAATGGATTCTAATTTTTACATGGATCCTTCTGGCAAGGAAATTCTGGGTACCTTAAGGAACTGAAATAAAAAGTATAAAGCATAGATTCTTGAAATCTCCCCCCCTCCATCTAGATGAAAATGAGCATAGGAAAACATACTGTGATAATCCAAAACATTCATTATGAAAATCATGGAAGATTTGAAACTCTCTCTGCAAGCTGCATTTGATTACAAACTTCTCTTGGGACTATGCCTAGGTATTCTTGGGCTTGTGACCAGACTACATTGCTTAGCCTACCAGCCATTACTGAACATGCTTTAATATCACTTAATGCCACAAGACCTCTACTATGGAAAAGTCCACATTTGACACACTTTCTATATATGGCCCTGATGTTTTTCCCTAAAATTTCATATTAAAGTTGGTAGCATTGTTATAATGCTCACTGCCCACAGCTTCTGAAAAACTGCTGCTCCTTTTAGATTTCTGAAAGCAACACTTCTTTTTTCCATTGGCACTCCATTAATATTAATCTCTCCTTGCTCTGTACCCATAGGTATCTGATGGTAACACGAGCTCTATTCATGCCTCAAAAGGAAATGCCCTGAATCTCATCCAGTAAGAACAGTAAATGAATGGCCTGGAATGAAAAGGAGGCTGCAGAGAGAAAGATGCAGGCAAAAGGGAGAAGCAGGTTATAAAGAATATATTATTTGAATTATGCTATATTGAATCTTAAGACCATGTATATTCATCAGAGAGAGTATATATTCAAAAAAATACCTAAGTCAAAATAGCTTTTCTCAGGCAGAGTATGGTCTGGGGCATGCAATTAGAAGAGTACCCAGTCCCAAAGAGAAGTTGTAAAGAGGTCTTTATATTCATGTGGCAAGGGGCAAGAAAGGAGAAATTTTAGATTAATATTCCTCTAAAACAGCACTTTCATGTAACTTAATATCTGTTTCAACTTCAGTTCCTCTTTAATTCTTAGAGTATGATGATAAACTCCTAACTCTAATATTTGAGATCCTCCTTAGTTTGACTCCAAACTACTTTTCCAGTTAACTTTACACGTCATGACAGCTAGACAATTCTACAACTTTAATATTTTTGTCTCTTCATCCCCTCTAAAATATCCTCCCCTGGCTTCTTTACTTAAGCAACCCCAATAATCTCTAAAGAAAGTTAAAATTCTTCTTTGGTCCTTTTCCTGCTTACCTCAACTGTATTTATGAACTTTCTTCATATGATCTCACCTTCTTCTAACATCCTTAAAACTCTGTATACTATTTATTTATTTATTCATTCAATAAATGCTTATTCAGTTCCTACTGGTACAAAAGGACTTATCTGTACAAACAGCAAAAGTATAGTCCTCCAAGATTACAAGCTAGAGACATAAAATGAAGTCATAGACAACTACAATTCAAAACATAAAAGGCATAGGGAAAGCATAAACAGGGTGCTATGGAATGCCAGAGAAGGAAAACTACATTTAGATGGAGGCAATAAATATAATTTTGGCAGACATATTTAAAGTATTTCTTGAAGGGGTGCCTGGGTGGCTCAGTCGTTTAAGCATCTGACTTTATTTCGGCTCAGATTTGTGGGATGGAGCCCCTCAACAGGCTCCATGCTCAGCCTGCTTAAGATTCTCCCCTCTTTCTCTCTCTCTCTCTCTCTCTTCCCCCCCTCCCCCACCCGCTGCTCCTCCCTAATTGAAAAAAAAAAAAGTATTTCTTGAGTTCACTGTTCCTTGAGGTACTTTTAATATACTGCAGTATGGAATTATATTTTCACCTTGCTTACATTCCATCTCTGATTTGTAAGTTCTTTTAAGATATAGGGACTGTCGGGGATCCCTGGGTGGCGCAGCGGTTTGGCGCCTGCCTTTGGCCCAGGGCGCGATCTTGGAGACCCGGGATCGAATCCCACGTCGGGCTCCCGGTGCATGGAGCCTGCTTCTCCCTCTGCCTATGTCTCTGCACCCGCCCCCCCCCCCCCCGCCTCTCTCTCTCTGTGACTATCATAAATAAATAAAAATTAAAAAAAAAAAAGATATGGGGACTTTCTCAGTTAGTTTACCTCTGGCTGAAAGTAACAAGAAATCCTGATTCAATTAGCTTAAATAATAAAAGTTTATTTAAGAAATTTAGGAAATCCAGACATAGCATAGTTTCAGGATTAGTTAAGAGATCAGGTACAAAGTAAAGATGCTCGCTCTCATCATTCCTTTCCAACACTGTACTGGGAGTTCTAGCTAAGGCAATAACATAAGAAAAGGAAATAAAAGGTATACAGATTGAGAAGGAAGACATAAAACTCTTTGTTTGCAGTAGACATGATTATCTATGTAGAAAATCTAAAAGAATAAGAAAACTTCTGGAACTGGGGCACCAGGGTGGCTCAGCTGATTCAGGGTCCAACTCTTAGTCTCGGCTCAGGTCTTGATCTCAGTCAGGGTCCTGGGATTGAGCCATGCATCAGGCTCCATTTCAGTGGGGAGTCTGCTTGGGGATTCTCTCTCTCTGTCCCTCCTCCCACTCTCTTTCTCTCCCTCTCTCAAATAAATATATCTCAAAAAGGAAAAGAAATAAAGAAAACTCCTGGAACTAATAAGGAATTATAGCAAAATTCCAAGTAACAAGGTTTATATGCAAAAGTTAGTCATTTGTCTATATGCCAGCAATGAACAAGTAGAAATTGAAAGTAGAAACAGAGTATCATTGGAGCACCTAGGTGGCTTAGTTAAGTGTCTGCCTTTGGCTGAGTTCATGATCCCAGGGTCTGGGACTAAGCTCCATATCAGGCTCTCTGCTCAGCAAGAAGCCCTTTTCTCCCTCTCCCTCTGCCTGCTGCTCTGCCTACTTGTGTGCACTCTCTCTCGCTCTCTCTCTCTCTCTGTAAAATAAATAAATAAAATATAAAAAAAAGAAAGAAACACAATATCATTTAGATTAGCACCCAAACAATGAAACACTTAGTTATAAATCTAATAAAATGTGTACAAGACCTATAGGAGGAAAACTACAAAACTCTGATGAATGAAATCAAAGAAAAACTAAAATGGAGAGATGTTCCATATTCGTGGTAGAAAGACTAAGTATTATCAACATGCTACTCCTTTCTAATTCAATCAATCTATAGATTTAAAGCAATCCCAAACAAAATACCAACAACTTATTTTGTGGATATCAACAAACAAATCTAACTTTATACAGAGAGACAAAAGACCCAGGACAGCCAACCCATTCTCGAAGAAGATAAAAGGTGGAGAACAGACACAATGTAACTTCTGGACTTACTATAAAACAACAGTAATCAAGACAGTGTGGTATTAGTGAAAGAATAGAGAAATAGATCAATAGAAAAGAACAGAGAGCCCAGAAACAGACTTACATAAATATAGTCAACTGATCTTTGACAAAGGAGCAAAAGGCAATATAATGAAGGAAAAAATAGTCTTTTCAACAAATAATGCTAAAAAAAGTAGACATTCTCTTTATTTTTTTTTTAAATTATGAATGTAGGGGGGGAATCCCTGGGTGGCTCAGTGGTTTAGTGCCTGCATTTGGCCCAGGGCATGGTCCTGTAGTCCTGGGATCGAGTCCCACATTGGGCTCCCTGCATGGAGCCTGCTTCTCCCCCTGCCTGTGTCTCTGCCTCTCTCTCTCTGTATCTCTCATGAATAAATAAATAAAATCTTTTAAAAAATTGAATGTAGGCACAGAACTTACATCTTTCATAGAAACTAACTTAAGAATGGATCACAGAGCCAAATCTACAATGCAAAACTATCAAACTCCTAGAAAATAACATGAAAAATACAGATGATCTTTGGTTTGGTGATGACTTTTTAGAAGAAACATCAAAGGCACAATCCATGAAAGAAAGCACTGATGATCTGGGCCATATAAAAATTTAAACTTCTGCTCTGAGGAAGACAGTATTAAGAGAAGAAGAAGATGATCCACAAACTAGGATAAAATATTTGCAAAAGATATACCTGATAAGCAACTATTATCCAAAATATGCAAAGAACTATTAAAACTCAACAATAAGAAAATGAACAATCTGATTTTAAAAACTCACCAGAGACTCTAGTAGCTACCTCATCAAGGAATATATACAACTAAAGAAGACATACAGATGCTAACACACACATAAAAAGATGCTCAACGGGATCCCTGGGTGGCGCAGTGGTTTAGCGCCTGCCTTTGGCCTGGGGCGCGATCCTGGAGACCCAGGATCGAATCCCACGTCAGGCTCCCGGTGCATGGAACCTGCTTCTCCCTCTGCCTGTGTCTCTGCCTCTCTCTCTCTCTCTCTCTCTCTCTGTGACTAAATAATAAATAAATAAAAATTTTAAAAAATAATTTAAAAAGATGCTCAACATCACTAATCATCAGGGAAATGTAAATCAAAAGTATAATGAGATATCACCTCACAGCTGTTAGAATAGCTATTGTCAAAAAAGAAATAACAAATGTTGGTGAGGTTATAGAGAAAAGGGGAACCCTAGTGCACTGTTGGTAGAAATGTAAATTGGAGCAGCCTCTATAGAAAACAGTAAGAACTTTCCTCAAAAACTTAAAAATAAGACTATCCAACAATTCCACCTCTGGGTATTTATCCAAAGAAAACAAAAACACTAATTTGAAAAATACATGCACTTCATTGCAGCATTATTTACAATAGTCAAGATATGGAAACAGTGTTCATCAATGGACGAGTAGATAAAGAAATTTTAATAATTGTAACATATATATGAATATACATTATATATATATGATGAAATATTATTCAGTCATAAAAAGGAAAGAAAGTTTGCCATTTGTGACAGTATGGATGGAACTCATGGGCATGAAGGTAAGTGGATTAAGTCAAGACAAAGAAAAATAAATACCATATGATTCACTTATATATGGAGACTAGAAAATAAAACAAATGAACAAACCAACAATTAGCAGAAACAGACACATAAATACAGAGAACAAACTGATGGTTGCCAGAGGGAAGGAAGGGTGAAGGGGAGTGAGAGAGGGAGGTACAAGCTTCCAATTATGGAATGAGTAAGTCATGGGGATGAAAGAGCATAGGGAATATAGTCAATGATATTGTAATAGCATAGTATGGTGACAGATGGTAGCTATACTTGTGGTGAGCATAGCATAATGTATAGAGTTGTTGAATCACTATGTTATATGCTTGAAACTAATGTAACATTGTATGTCAACTGTACTTCAATAAAAAAAGAAGATATATGAATTACAACTATGCATATGAAACGACGCTCTACATCATATGTCATCAGGGAAATACAAATTAAAACAATATGAAATACCACTACACACCTGTTTGAATGTCCAAAATCCAAAGCACTGACAACACCAAATGTGGATGAGGTTGTGCAGCAGTAGAAACCCTCAATCATTGCCGGAGGGAGAGAGGGGTGGGCAGGAGGAGGGTATGCAAAATGGGACAGCTACTTCGGAAGACAGCTTGTTGGTTTCTTAAAAAACTAAACATAACCTTAACATATGATACAGCAATCATGTTCCTTGGCATTTATCCAAAAAGCCTGAAAACACGTTCGTACAAAAACCTGCACAAGGATGTTTACAGCTGCTTTATTCATGATTGCCAGAACTTGGAAGCAACCAAGATGTTCTGAATTAGGTGCATGGATAAATAAACTGTGGTACATTTAGACAATTGAATATTATTCAGTGCCAAAAAGAAATGAACTATCAATCCTTGAATAGACACAGAACCTTCCATGCATAGTACTAAGTGAAAAGGTTACATCCTGCTTGGTTCTAACCATATGACCTAGAAAAGTCAGAACTATGGAGACAATAAAAAGATCAGTGGCTGTTAGAGACTAAGGGCATGGGAGGGCAAGGGTGGGGCAGGGTGTTCTTAGGAAAGTGAAAATACTCTTCATGATACCATAATGAGAGCCACATGTAATTATACCTTTCTGCAAACCCATAGAATGCACAACACCAAGGATGAATCTTAATGTAAATTGTGGACATAGGATGATTATGATGTGTCTGTGTTAAGTTCATCAAGTGTAACAAATTAACCACTCTAGTGGGGGGATGTTAATGGAGGAAGGCTATGCTTGTGTGGGGACACAGCTATATAGGAAATCTCTGTACCTTCCCCTCAATTTAAACCTAAAACTTCTCTAAAAAAAATAAGGTCATTAAAAAAGGCCATTCACAAGTGTTTTATATCAGTATCAAAATTTTGCATGAGTTCTATGAAATAGATTATGGATTTTTGTATATTATTAAAACTCTTCAATGAATTTCCACTACATTTAGAATAAACTTAAATTCATTAATGGAACCTAAAATAAAATGCTGGTCATTTCTAACCTCTCGTTTGTTTTTGGTTTTTTGGTTTGTTTGTTTTTTAAGATTGATTGATTATGTGAGAGAGAGAGCGTGCACATGAGAAAGAGAGAGAAAGAAAGAGAGAGAGTACACAGAGGAAGAGGGAGAAGCCAGCCCTCTGCTTATCAGGGAGCCCAATGTGGGGCTGGATCCTAGGGCTCTGAGATCATGCCCTGAGTCAAAGGCAGATACTTAGCTGATTGAGCCACCCAGGCACCCCATCTCCTATCTCATTTCATACCACCACAGCTCTTGGCTCAAATCATACTAGCTTCTTTCTTTTCTTGATCTGTACTAACCCATACTCCATATTGAGTCTTTGCCCTTGGTTATCTCTTGGTTTGGACACCTGTACCCCCTCAGTGTTGCACAGCCAGCTTCGAAGAGAAACAGTGCTCTCACATCATCTCTGAAACAGGTTTATCCTAACCACCAAATCTAAAGCAGATTCCCTTAATCTTTATATACCATATCACTGTTCATTATCTATTATCATCAACTTTAAAAATGACCTTATTAACTTTTCTGCATACTCTTTTATCTTTGTCTATGTCATTTCTCTGTAATATAAGCCCTATGAAAGCAGGGATCTGGTTTATCTTATTTACTGCCTAATTTCCAGCCCCTAAAGCAGTACCAGCATAAACTAGTCACTGAACAAATATTTGTTGAATATATAGGAATATCTACTTTCCTGTTTTCCCTAAAAAATATGCTTAGAGGAGGATGGCAAATGTAAAGTAGAAGCTGCTGTGTAGAGACAAAGATATGAATTGTCTTCTAACATTAATTTTATAACATTTTTCACAATCAACATTGTATTTCTGAATTCTTTTTCTACTACCTATTTCTATCAAAATAACAAACACTATTTTCAAGTGAGCATATCTTTTAACAGCATTTTTACCCTTCCTTGTTTGGGAAAAGACTCACCTACAAAATGCAACAGACAGAATCCTTATAAACTTACATGTGCTGTTGTTTCCATCCTAATGCATTTTCACCCTGCCATGGAACATTAAATATAAGAAAGTCATGGAGGACCAACAGGAGGTATCGGGAACTAGTTATCGCGCATTACCTCCATAATCTTCCACTAGCCTGTATTTCACTCTATCACGATTCTTCAGACCATGAAGGATTCTATGTGTTCATGAATACTCTCTGAGTTGAGCCAAGTCTTAGTCCCTCAGAAAGCAGAGGCTGAAACAAAAATTCATACACTACTGTTTAATTGGAGGATGCAAACCCAGGGAAGCATAAGTAAGAGAGAGGAGAATGAGGCTAAGAAGAATAGACAAGCTAATAATTGGGTATTTTATTGAACTAGTATCAAGTGCAACTGGTTGTTGGAAGACCCTACACACTCACTATCAAAATGGAAAGTCTCTCTTGGTCTATGAAAGGGGAAGATTTTATCTACTAATGGTCCAAGATTTGCTCTGCAGAGTAAAAAGTTCTGTCCCCTTGTCCTCTGCTCCTTCCCTCCTTCCATCTGTACATCTGAATTATACTTGTATAAGTGTTCAGCCAATCCACTGGGGTTCTATACCTCACTATCAACAAGAGAGCCAGCTCTCAAGAGGAGAGAAATCCTCAACATGATCATAAGAGGCTGTATGGTCAAGTGATGTCTGCACATAGTCTGTCGGAGCTCAAGCAGAACTGGTCTCCTCTGTAGTTTGAGATAGGACAGGTTGCCAAAACAATGGAGACAAATAAGTCCTATAGATCTCAAGTGTGCCTGGTACTATTTTCAATCCTGAGTAAATAATCTTATCATAAATCTAGGAAAAAGCCATAATTATTGAAACTGAAACAGAAAACAACAGAACAAAAAATATCTACCTTTAAGGGAAAAGGATCTCTATTTATTGGCTAACGGTTTTGTGACAAGTATTGTGCTAAGCATTCATTTAAGCACTTTCCATGTTAATTTTAGGGCAGGTTACAGCACTGTCCTGCTGTTGAGCCATACTCTCAAAGCTTCAAGGAGTCAGAAAAGCTTTGGACTTTGGGCTGCATAAAGGAAAATGGGGGGAAAAATGAGAAAATAGTAAAGCAGGAAAAAAAAGTGAGAAGAAAGAAGTAGTTCAAATAGCTGGAGAAATTGTCTCTAATCACTTCAGGAGCTATTCAGAGACATTTGTGCTGCTATTCAGGCTTTGACCTTAAAAGAGGACCTAGCCAGAAGAGGACAGTGAACAATCATTAAGAAGACAAGGACAATTCAAATTAAGTACTGAATTCCAACAAGAAAACACAAGTAAACCGTAATCAAAATAACTTCAAAAACTTGATTAAAATCAAGTACCATAAAAGAACCACTAATAAACACAAGCCACGATATTAAAGAGGCCTGAATGCCTTGCATAACCAACTCAGGATGGTGAAAGACAAGATTCTTATCCTGATGTTTTTTCATAGAAATACCAAGCCAGAAGGGATTTTGGTGATCATGGGATCCCAAATCTTCAAATACAGAGAAGGAACTATAAACTTGAGGGAGTGACTTGTCCAAAGCCACGTAGTAAACTAATGGCTCCAGTAAGACCAGAACACAAGACTCCCAGTATTAATGTCAATGCCTTTCAACAACCTCAGGTGATTTAAACTTTCCTAGGGAAAACACAAAAATAAACCTTTTCCTCCACTCAAGAAAAAATTAAATTAAATTAATAAACAGGGTGAAAATAGGACTTTCAATTATTAAGTTATACATATATGTGTGGATATATATGTGTGTGTGTATATATATATATAAATAATAATGTTTTAGGCAAAAATACACATGCAAAGAAACGTGTAATACTTTTTGATATTTGAACACAAATTTTTCTTAGTCATAAAAAAAGATTTACTGACCTGATAGGAAATTACTATCTAAAATCAAACCCACAAAGAACCGTTGGCTACTCGTTGCTTTGTTTCATCCTATTCAAAGGCTTTCATAAATGCTAAATCTATATCTATTCATAGAACAATGAATTGCCAGCTTCTGCTCTAATGTACCACATTATCTACATTGACCAGATCGCTGCAGAATCTTGGCAAGGATTCCTTCTGTTAGAAAACTAATTCATTGCAGTCAGACACATATTTATGCTTTATTTATGTCTACTGGACAAAAGATTATTAAACAGAAAGGATGTTAAGATTACATTAAAAGGTCTGACAGAAGGCAGAACTTTAGGATGAAGACTGTCCTCCCTTTAACTCAACCTGATGCAGCTCTCTGCGATGAAGCCCTCCTGACACAGCTGGCTAGTTCAGTGATCACATTTGTCGGGAAGAAGCAGAGGGTTAAAGACTTAGAGAAAAATCTTGCCCTCCTTTTAAACAGGATAATAAACAACCTTATTTTGTTTTGTTTCAACACCTTGGTAGTGCTTCTACTGTTCTAAAATCTGCCTATGCCGCAAGGGTCCTGGAGGTAACCTGCTGCCAGTGAGGCAAGTGGCTTGATTTGCATTGACTCTGGGTGACCTCCCTGCAGGCAAAGCCCTGAGGATACCCTCCTGCAAGTACAGGAAGAGCTTAAAACACAGGTCCTGCCTGTATGATAGTTTTAAATTGACAGAGTTAAGAGAATGAGAAGCAAAAATTATTACTAACATGATTCATTTTCTCCCAAAGCGCCTCAAGAATCTCCAGAAATATTTAGCAACACTCCCACTGCATTTGTATTATTTAGATTTATTTTACTTGGAATAAAGTCATTTCTTTCCAACCCACATGTCCGAGGTTTCTCATTATCCTCAGAGCAGTCACATGACAGATGGTAATGGTTTCTTCTGTGCTGAAAAATGTCAATTGTCACACTGTAGAGAGATTTTACATTGTGTTCGAAATCTGCTGAAGGGAATGGTGTCAGTCTTTCAACTACGGCAAAAGGCTTGACCCTACTATTTCATCTAAAGATCCAGTACTCACAGCTGAAAGTGATGTAGAAGGATGTGACTGCATCTGAGATATCAGGGAAAATATATTATTTTTTCTTCTGGTATTTGGGTGATTCAGAAAAGAGCAGTGTGTATGGGGGAGGAATTGTTTTGTAGCTGTTGTTATTGGTTTTATATATGTTTGTTTGATAGGGTACTTGCTTGTAATTTTTTTCCTGAATTGTGTGCAAAATTATGCGTATAAACAGGAAGTATTTTAGATGAGGACTATTCTACCAAAGCACACATAGAAACTTTTTTTCCTGTGAGTAACAAATCTCTACCAAGGACCCTAGCAAATGTCTTTGGGAGTGTACCTTTATGGACTTGTTACTTTTATTTCATCAATAGTAGAATCACAATAAATTTTAACCACTAAATGAATGCTTGTAAAAATTGAGACAAATCTAAACTGTGAGTTTCACTTGACATCAATAGGAACAGAGAACTAAACTCTGCAGTTCTAGGTAACCAGAGGGATAACTAGGGGCGCCTGGGTGGCTCAGCGGTTTAGCACCGCCTTCGGCCCAGGTCGTGATCCTGGAGCCCCGGGACCGAGTCCCACGCTGGGCTCCCTGCATGGAGCCTGCTTCTCTCTCTGCCTATGACTCTGCCTCTCTCTCTATCTCTCTGTGTCTCTCATGAATAAAGAAAATAAAATCTTAAAAAAAGAGAGAGATAACTAATTTCACCACTCACATATTTCTAAAACTGAGACAATTCTGCAAGAATATTCTACTTAATCACATTCTTCCTGATTTAAATTGAATAATTTAGTTCAATAAATATTTCTTGAGCATATATTGAGCCCTAATGATAGAAAGATGAGTAAGATCAAGTAGGTATGCAGGTCACTACTATAAACCAAGTACTATTTAAAGGCATAAGCAAAATGTTTTAGGACCAGCCAGAGGAGATGGATTGATCAGCAAAGTTTTCATGTAAAAAATAAGATTTTAACCTGCATCTTAAAAAATAAGTGTGGTTTCACCAGATGGAGGTAGTAGATGTGGAAGATAATTTTCAGTCATGGTAAGAATGTGAAGGTGTCAAAGTATATGGAATATTTGGAAATATTTGGAAAATGTAAGTGATTTCTAATATAATGTAAGAGATATGATGTGGGTGAGAAGCCAGAAAAATTGTGAAGAATTCTGATTTCATTCTATACGCAGGGAGAAGCTTGCCAAGGCATTCTCTGCGTACTCAGGGGTTTGTTCGTCTTAAGCAAATTCATCTCAGCATTGGGGAAAAAACCTTGAAAGTATTGAAAAAGATCGATTTGAGGGGAGAGACACTGGGTCAAATAGCCAGTTAAAAGGATTTTTATGATATTTTATAATAGAAAAGGGCCTGGACTAGAGGAGTTATCATGTAAATAGAAAGACAAGGTTAGAAAGTAAAAGAGAGAATATGAAATGAACTGGATGTGGGATTTGAGAAAGAAATGAATCAGAACCTTTAAAAAAAGGTTCATAGGTAGCAAGAAAATTAACCAAAAGAGCTAACATAGAAACAGTATTCAGACAAGTTACAGGGTTTGACAGCGGATAGTTTGAATTTGAGAGACCCATTGCAGAAAACTTTGACAACTTTGACAATTACATAATACTTTTGTCTCTATGAGTGAGTTGGGGATTTAATTTGGGGGTCATGAACCCGAGTGGCAGTGAAGGCATGGGAGCAGATGAGGTCTTTGGAGAGGTGAACTAAGTCAACACCTAAGCAGCTGAGCTAAGGAGCAGCTGGCTCTTCACCAGTGCATCCCGGTCAGTACTACCCTGTGGGGCTTGACAGTCTCTGTCTCCTCAGGCCATTGCTGACTTCTCGGCCCATTTCTCAGCCAAATCCCTGCAGATCATATGGCATGCAATCTTTAGTAAAAACCTCAGGTCCTAATGAAGTTTATATCAATAAACTGAGAATAAAAATAGAAGGTAGGATATTCCCCGTTAGCAATTTTATCCCTGAAAATTACATTTCTATATGCTTTGAGTTTTATCATTGAATTAGGCATGTAAAATCTTTGCCCTTTATGAATTTTGATCATCAAATTATATACAATTTTTTTCTGTTGAATATAAATAAAAGCATTTCAGATTGTTTTTAGCAGATAATGATACCTTAAGGCTAATATTTACTTAAGTCATTCTTACCTCAACAGACACTATAGACGGTCTTAAAAGCTGGTGAGAAATCTGTCTACATACTATACTGTTTGGCACCATTTTCCAGTGTTCACTGTTGATACCTTCTTTAGAATTAGATTACCACTTTGGTTTAGCACATTACCTACTAAAGAAGCTAAACTATGTCTGAATCTATTTCTTCTTGGCTTGGGAAATATTGAGTATAGATATTAAATTCAAAATTTCCTTTCCTAGACAACCAGATGAAAAATTGGGGGAAAAATCAGTATAAAATTTTAATCAATGTTTAATTAAGCCAATTAAATATAATTTCACATACGATCATTAGTTACCCATGTCTAGCTGTTCCTTGCAGTAATTCTAAACATAGTATTTACAATGCTAAATGCTATCTTACTTTTGTGGGTGATATGGGGGAGTAGGAAAGGAACGAAGTGATGTGTGGATAACTGGAAAAAATGCAGAAACCTCTGTGGTTTATGATGTGTTATAACGAAGAGTTTTTAAAATCTTTCTACGGTATTTCTTCTAATGAGAAAATTATATTCCAGACAAAGGGGCTAACATAAATTGTCAGAAAGGTAAGAGACAGCACATAGTTTGTTGTGCAAACAAGAAATAAATCATAAAAATCCTATAGTGGCCTTCTTAGAGCATTTAGTGGTTTCCATGTAGCCAAATCTCTAAGAGGGAGAAGGGACTCAGCCTTTCTTACAATGACCAAAGGGAAAGTACTAGGGACCATGAGCAGTCTCTGTTGGTAATCTACTAACATCTACCATATTTACCTTTGAAGAACTGACCTCAAGTTATTGGAGTTGCTTTGCCATCAAAGATAAAGAAAGAGAGACACAGTTACCTTTTATTTAAAAAAAAAAAAAAAAAAAAAGGAGGAGGATGTTGAAAAGTTTTTCCTTGGGCCCTGAATTACATAAGCTCATCATGAGAGTACATGTTTAGGGAGATCTAAACATCTGTGTCAGCAAAAAGTTCCCAATCCCAAGTATCCGAGGGGCCTATTTCCTTAATAAATTGTATGTGTGTGTGCACACCCACGTGCGTGCACACATGTTTTTATAACCAGTGGGGCATTCTAAAACATAACAAGCCCAGGTCTAGGGTTATACTAAACAGAAAAATGCCATTTCAACTTTATTTTATGAGTACCATGCCCATAGGAAAATATGCTGAAACAGTTTTGGTTGAAGGTTTCAAAAGAATATGCATAACAGAATATACATAAAAGAATAAAGATTAGATAATGTTTCAACATAAGATACAAAATGATACACATGGTTTTGTAAGTTAAAATCCATTTCACCAGATCTATCTCTTTTATATGAAAAAACTTATGTGGATATACATTCCAGAATATGTAAGCCACATACAATTTGAAAAAAACCTATATTTATACATTGCAAACAACAAAAAAGACATATTTTCCTTTTGTCTTCTGTGAATTCATTACAGTAGACATCATATAATGCCAGGAGACCATTGTTTACTTAGTGGTATTGAAAAACAAAATTTCAAGAATATTCTTCAAGAGGTATTTATAGGGATGCCTGGATGGCTCAGCAGTTGAGCATCTGCCTTTGGCTCAGGGGCGTGATCCCAGAGTACTGGGATCGAGTCCCACATCGGGCTCCCAGAATGGAGCCTGCTTCTCCCTCTGCCTGTGTCTCTGCCTCTCTCATTAATAAATAAATAAAATCTTTAGAACAAAAAGAAGTATTTATAACAAAAAGTAGTTTGATTCAGTAATAACTGTAAGGTTAAGCTAGTGTCCTTTAAAGCATGTTTTATTTATTTTTATTTTTTATTTTTATTTTTTTTTAAGATTTTATTTATTTATTCATGAGAGAGAGAGAGGCAGAGAGACAGGCAGAGGGAGAAGCAGGCTCCATGCAGGGAGCCCGACATGAGACTCGATTCCGAGACTCCAGGATCACGCCCTGGGCCGAATGCAGGTGCTAAACCGCTGAGCCACCCAAGGATCCCCAGCATGTTTTATTCTAGTAAAGGACATCATTTCAAATAATATAGAATACAACTTGCACGTTCTAATCCAAAAAAAAAGCTATGCAATAGGGTGGAAAGTAATTTAACTAGGAGTCTGGAGTCACCAGCTATTGCCCCAAGAGGGTCAGTAAAGCATTTATCTCTGACACTAATTCACACACTTGATCTCTCCTCTTTAGCAGGGCCATCAAGCAAAAGCATCTGTTGTCACTATTCTAACACTGAATTGTGAGATCAAATACTTAAGATTTGTTTGTTGAAAAAAAATAAATTAAAGATCGATCTATTTTGACCGCTGGACCCAGAATTGCAGAATGAGGAAGCTTACACTACTACTGGATAATTAGTTGTGTTTGTATACATTTGATCCAGGTTTGGGAATAATTCAATAAAAATAGGATCTCATTATACTATCCAATGTAACCTTTTGAGAGGATTTGTATCTCTTTTGGTTTTCTAACCAGCAGGTATCCAGACCTGAAATAAAGGACCTGCAGTGCTATGGTTAACTGTAACTTGAGAGTGATGTGATAATAGAATCCTAGGTAATTAATCTGTATTTCCTTTACTAGTTCTCAAATTTTTGTTACACTGCAATGCATTTACACTCCTGATTCAGAACTTCCAGTTCTACTCCTACTGTGAAGAAAAAAAAAAGTGCATAAGCTATCTTGGGATTTTCAAAACGCTGTGCATCTTGTGCCTGTACAAATCATAAGACTCTTTGTCTGAACCTCATGTTACTTGCATGGAAAAGCATGAGTAAGTTCTTCTCTCAAGTTTTAAAGAAACATTAACATACATATGCTTGAAAGGAAATGAGCCACGAATTACAGAACTTCCCAGCCTGCAGTCTTGTCCGGTCCTGGCTCTCAGTTCCTTCTAAAACTCTTTGCTTCCCTGAAATAAATGTCATGTGCAGGTTTTGTTCATCGCCAAGCAAAGGTGTCCCACAGCTTTACAATAGCTTGCCCTGGCTTAAAACAAAATTGCCTGTGTCAGGATAGTTTCAAATGTTTATGTTGATATGACTCAAGCCCAGGCACTATTTCTCATTTTCCTTCCAATGTGTTTTTCAAAACCCAGGGCATAGGTCTGCCTGAAAGTTGGAAACATTTTTGACAATAATTTGGAATTTCCTCTCCCCTAATGTACCAGATTCAAAATGAATTATGGAATCATTTTAATAGAAGGTAGAGAGCTCCAAAGCAATTGCCTACACATGGACTGTCTTATACCACAAAACAGCAATATCTATAGTTGGCAGAATAATTGGCAATGATGGTTTTTACAGAAATGTATTGTTGCTATTCAGCTGAAAGAAAGAAATTTAAAAGAGTAAGATTTAGACAACCCTTAAGAAGAAGAAATAGAATAATCAAATTCAATATAATACTTATATATATTGGCAAATGTGAAATGTTTTCAAAGTCTTCACTTTCCCTTATGGGGAAAAAGTTTGCTTTTGCTTACACATTTTTTAAATTTTAAATAAAGTAACTCAAATATTTTTTTAAAGATTTTATTTATTTATTCATGAGAGACACAGAGAGAGAGAGAGAGAGAGAGAGAGAGGCAGAGACAAAGGCAGAGGGAGAAGCAGGCTCCACACAGGGAGCCCGACGTGGGACTTGATCCCAGGACTCCAGGATCATGCCCTGGGCCAAAGGTAGGTGCTAAACCACTGAGCCACCCTGGGATCCCTTATCTCAAATATTTCAATAAAGTTGCAACTTCTGAATCAGTTCAAACTTAACGAATGCCCATCACTAAGAGAGAGAAGGCAAAGTTATTAAGATTACCTTCAGTATCTCAAAATGTAATTGGAAAGACAAGATAGACCCTATGTATTAGTTTATACTTGAGATAATTATAAATAGAGTTGAAGGACTGTGTTAGGCTCTCCATTTACATCTCAAAGTTAAGGCACCAGAGCTAAATTTCCTTGTTAATTTATAATGAACATCCAGTCATAACATTCTGCCTATTATCTAGGAAAACTTGTTGCCTTTCCCTAAGTTATAGGCAGGTAAGATGTAGTTTGAAATTCATCTAATCACATCAGAAGAAACCAAGAATTCAAGGTTAGTCTAGAAAGACCTAGATTTGTCAGTATTCATGGGTGGATTGTTACCAGATGGAAAATTCACTAGAATAAAATATAAACTACTCCCAGGATAAAGCAGCTGAATGTAGTGGCAAGATGAGTTACCCATTCACCACTTCCCCTACTTCTTTGTCATGTTATGGGTATTCATAAGGTCCAATTGTGAAAGGGATGAGATCTAGAGAGGAATATGCCATGGTAGTCTAAAGGAAAGATCTCAGAGATCTTGGAATATGAGGCTTTAAATTATATCCTCAATGAACAATATATTTCTTAAGAAAAAAAGGAAATATGGTTTTATCATTCAATTAGTCAACAGAAAGGACTTCATCATGTAACACTTGCAACAAAAAGTCTGGATTATCTAGTTTAGATAAGAAGTCATATGCCAGTCAGCTTTATCAGTTTTGATGTTTGAATGCCAAAATTTACTTGACTCAAAGAGGTTTGTTTTCTTTAAATTCTTACTAAAATCTCTAATAAAGTTGTCTTTCACTTTTCTTCTTTTCATAAAATGACATAATAAATAAACAAAAGAGGTCAATTGGACATAGATGATAAATTACAATGTCTCTTTTTCCCTGGTATATTGCAGGTTAAGGACAATTATATTGCAGATATACATAATTCTTCAAAGTTTTAACAAGGTTGGCGTTTCTTTCCAAGTGACTGCCAGGTTTTGTTTTTTTTGGGAAAACAGGAGAGCAAACTGCAACTTCAATATCATTACATTTTGCAAAACTAAGCATTTGAAATGGAAAGAAAGATAACATATTTAACGTACATGGGAAAGAATGAGATAGAGAACTAGTATTGGGTGGGCAGGGGAATGATGAAAGGTAGAAATAGTGAACCTGACCTGATGAGATTTTTGACATTTTAAATGGAATATTTGGAAGACACTGGAGATTTATGGGTTAAGCAAGGCCATCCATAGATACAAGAATCTCCTCATAAAAGGAATGCTTGAAGTTGACAGAAGCAGTTTCAAAAAAAACTAGGCAGTGGTATGCTAGACCTCATTTGTACAACCTTGTGAAGACAAATGTTGATTTTTCAGAAATTTTGCAGCCAAGTATTAGATGGCCATTATAAAATTAAATGACAGGGCGGCCCGGGTGGCTCAGTGGTTTAGTGCCGCCTTCAGCCCAGGGCCTGATCCTGGAGACTAGGGATCGAGTCCCACGTTGGGCTCCCTGATGGAGCCTGCTTCTCCCTCTGCCTGTGTCTCTGCCTCTCTCTCTCTCTCTCTCTCTCTCTGTGTGTCTCTCATGCATAAATAAATAAAATTTATAAAATTAAATGAAATTAAATGACAGAAACATAATTAATGAATTATATTATAAGCAAAGGTAATACACATTCAAAATCATCATTTTCTAATTATTTTACTTTTTTATTATCTATGCTCCTGAGATTATTTATGTGTATCTACTACTGTACAATCTATATGTACAGTGTATGGTACAAATGACAGTTGTGTGCTCTTCCCAATTCTTCACTTAGCGACATAAAGTTAGTAGTTTAAAAGCTTATTTTTATAATAGACTGTTGATAAGATTTCAGCATTATTTGATAAAGTAATCCCCCAAATTAGAATGAAATCTTTATAGGAAAAGAGGATCCACGTTACAATTAAACCCCTCTGTAATAGTTTCTGGTTAGACTTAATGGTAAAAAGTGAGGCCTCCTATAAATGGTGATTGAAAATAAAAGCCTAGAAGTATCCACATTTCATTTGATTACTATTAAAGAGCCAATAGACTGTTTTCCTTTCATTAAGGGAGGTAATGTTCCTGAGGAATTAAGGAGTTTCTTCATCAGTTCTTGGGTTGCTTATAAAGTTCCTCTGCAACAACTCATCAAATGGTCATTTATACCCACTCTAGAACAAGTATGCCAGAGACCTGCAGAAATGATGCTCTCCTTCTTTCCAATTTTCCCTAGGTAAACTACAGAGCAGGCCCAGTTTAACCCCAAAAAGATCAGATTTTCAAACAAGTTTTAAAATTAAGATTCTTCAAAAAAAATAATAATAATAATTAGAAAGGGTCCCCACCCTTTTGAAAAGGATATAAACAAATTTCAATGTTGCATGTTAGAAACCCTGTTAGAAAAGATGTATCTTAACATGATAAGTAAATGAGATGAAGGAGAGAGTCTTCAAGTTACTTCCAAACTCACACAGGAACCCAGTGCAATTTCACACCTGTGGTATGGAAATGGGCTAAAGGTGGCAGGAGGATGTTGCAAGGACCTACCAGCACACTCCATTCTGTTTGCTCAAATTCCGCTCCTGAAAGGCAAGAGATCTCTCTCAAAAATTATCAGCACAGACTACAGAGATACAGAGATATACATTTGAGAGTTAATCCAAGAATAAGAACAGCTAAAACATGAGACAATATTTCAGAAAAGATCTGAAGACAATACAAAAAAAAAATATTGTTTTCTTACCTCAGAAGAAGTCTCAATTATTTCGAATAGGAAATCATAAAATTTAAGTTAAGGAGAAAACCCAGAACATATTAGATCATTCAGATTCTCTTAAAAGAGACAACATGTACCAAGAGATAAAAATAAAGATGAGAAATCCTTCCAAATTCCATAGGCCTATTTAGTCGGCAGGTGACTTTCCAAATGTTGCTGTTACATTCTGTATATATGTACTCTTAGCCTGAAAAGTAAAAAAAAAAAAAAAAAAAGAAAGAAAGAAAAAGAAAAAGAAAAAAGAAAAAAAGAAAAGACTTCAGGACTTAACTTGTTATAACACCAAGTTTTTTAAATCACGGAAAAAGTTGCTGGTAACCTAGTTTTCTTATACCTCACAATCCCAACTAATTTGGTGGAGTTAAAGGGTGTTACAGTAGTAACTTATTTCTGATAAACTCCAAACACCTATCAAATTCTTCTTTGACCAAAGCAACACAATCTTTTCCTCAGCACAAATTAAATCAAGCAAATCACAGAAAAGAAAAAAGAGAGCATTATCCCACCTCAAAGATAAAAATGCATGGTGGATAGATTGAAAGAAAAAACTGATAAGGAAGGTAGGAATCACATAGGGGTAAGGAGAGAAAAGGAAGTGCTGCCATAATAAAAATGTTAAACTTCCAGAATTCAATGTAGTCTTTGCTGACTCTAGTTGGTTCAGCATATATAATTCAAAGGAAGAGTTCTGAAGAGGTGTGGAGAACTTTAAACAAAGGATGCTTATGTGCAGATTCACATGATCAAAAAGCATTCACTCCAGCACTTCATTAGCCTCTTCAAGAATCTCTTCTAAGGCTGAAAGTTAATAATAATAATAAACTTTATTCATCCCCATCAAGGCAGGTGTCAGTACTGCTGTGACTGTGACTTCTAGAATATTGCCCCCACTCCTCCCACACTGCCCCACTCTCTCCACCTCCTACCACCTCCAACACCCACTACACCAAAAAAAGGTTAAAGTTAAAGAAGAATGTGTCTCACCTGACTGAGTGTCTGTGAATTCCTGTGCTAGAATTTTTAGTATTTTACCAAGAAAGAAAGTTGGTCATTTTGAAATATATAAAATGCAATCCTATTTAGAGCAACGGTGAAATCAAACATTGTGTGCTCACTGTGAAGTTTGCAACATTTGACAAATTGTAATTCTGTTCTTCGCAAACTTCTAAACACTTCCTGCTAAGTGACAACAAGCTTCAGCAAGTTTCTACAAACCTTCTGCAGCTTCTTCATCTCACTATAAAGAACAGATGCCGTTTAGGGGCTGCTGTGAGCTCTTCTGTTCTCTGTACAATATGTACACGTACAAAAAGGAATTCACATTCGATGAAAATGTGATAGCCAAGGCCTCCAGAAAGCTTTAGCAGTAAGTGCACAGCACTCCAACAGCTGGCCTAAATCAAGGGCTCTCTGTCAATCACTGAGAAATGTGACAGACTTGTAACTTTGTGGCAAAAGCGACAAAATTTACAGTTTTAGAGAATCACATCAATAACAAAATAATTTGTGTTGTTAAAATATACAAAGATGCTCCAAATTGTTTTCTAACAAGTTTAATGAAAGTGAATGTATATTTTCATATTTAATATTAGAAAAACTAAAAAAGTAGGTAAATATAGTTCTAGTCATTTTCATGTAAATCATTAGAGAAAAACATATATGTGGCACTATTTCGTACCATAAGAATTAATGCCAATAAATTCAAGTTCTCAAAAAGGGGCAAATGCATTCTGGGAAATTCAATGAGTTTACTGTGTACTTGATTTTCAAGTTTATTTTTTAGTAAATTCAATCCCCCCAAATATAAATCAACTCACAGAGTTCAAAAGTAGATATTTGCCAACACAAAAACTTATTTTATAACATTTTATATGGCTTTTATTATGCAATTTAAGATTTTATCCAACAGCCTTGTAAACAAGGCTTCTGTCAGACTTCGTGATCTATTCAATAAAACAAAAATCATTCCTAGTCTAAAACAGTGCTTCCCAGACATTCATGTTCTTGAGATCTCGATCTTAAGATTCACCTGTGATACTTGTCAAAAATAGCAATTACCAGGCCTCTCCCCTAGAAAGTCAAAGGAGCAGATTTGGATTGGAGCTCTCCAGGCAATAATTACAATCAGACAAGTTTGTTACACAGTACTTTTTAAAGAAAAGATTGAGAAAACAGTTTTCTCAGACATTTACCTGTATACAAGTCTAATAATTTTTAGCACTTTAAGGACAACTAAGAGAAAACAAATACATAAATCAAAAAGCCAAAAAAATAAAATAAACTGTAACTATAGTAACTGAAATATTTCCATACTTAAATTTAAGTAAGAAACATAGAAAAAAGAATAGGGAGTTTAGAAATCAAGTCAAAAGCAGGGGGGAAAGGAGTCTTTATTAAACATACATATCACTTATGTTTATCATGTAAATTTTGATACAAGATGTTCCATATATATGCATTATATATGTATAGGTACCTGTACATATATACAATACACATATATAATATATATATGATACATATATATGGCCCATCTTATACCAAAATCACTATTATATCTATACACTATCATATAGTGTGTACATATACTATTATATATATAAATATATAGTTTTAATAAGATTAAATTAGTAGATACTTATACTATCTATATGCATATATATATATACACACATTATATTAAAAAATTTAATTTTATCACTAAGACTGTATGATTTGGGGTGAGAAAGCCAGTATTATGAATGTTTTGTCCCCCAGGAAATACATTACATGTGTGATATCATAAATCCCCCTGTACTATATTCTTTGTTTTTGCCTACACTAGATTTCATTAATTGGCATCTTCTAGATTGCAATTTTGGTCATAACTGGTAATAATAGCTGTTATTTTGGTTCTAAAACTTTGATAAACATTTTGATTTAGTGCTTTCATTAATGTTAGTTTTGTTAATTTTAATTAATTAATGTATTAAATGTGAGTGGTGACACGGTATAGTGTTCTATCAGTTATTTGGCCTGTGATCTTTAGCAAGTTTCTTGATGTCTCTGAAGTTCACTCCTCTTGATAACAGTGCCTGGCTCTTAGGGTTGTTAGGAGGAATAAGTAAATTAAAAGATTTAAAGTACTGACAGTAGTGTCTGGCCTATGGTAACTGCTTGATAAATATTAATTATTACTAGTAAAAGCAAGATGGCATCATGTCTTCTCCAATAACATGGTCTCTACAGTGACCATAGAATTTATCACAAAACAGGAAATTTCTAATAATAGCCATGACACAATAATTTCATGAGGACAAAGGAAAACCTGAACAGTAACAGGAAAACTCCTTAAATTTCAATAGATATGCTTTAATAATTCAAAAAAAAAAACAAACCAAGTAGAATGAATTTATGATAAATTCAGAGAACTTTAGAGCTGGAAGAGACTTTAGAATCATAGAGCATCATTTTGCTATCTTATAGATAGGCAATTTGAGGCCCAGAAAGCAGAAAGGATTTAATCAAAATCTTGATGAGAAATTGGTTTCTAAATCTGATAGGTAGATGGGGGAGAGTGACTCGGTTTGGTAGTTCTGTTTGTCGCAAATTATCTTCCAAAAAATAATTCAGTACAATATTTTTGTTTTGTTTTTCCTCAGAGGGAAGCTAACAAAATTTAAACAAAGAACTAAGTTTCTAGCCAAGTAAGCTGGATTTTATTGTTGAGGGTCATTCCCAGGAAGAAGATGGATAATGGGGAGAAAACAAAAGGAGATGGTACCATTCCAGGTTAAGTGAATACCTAGGGCTCAATCAGAATCCCTTGGGGCTGGGGTGGTGGGGTTGGGTATATTTTTACTTGTCCTTAGGTAAATAAAGTATGCACACTGAAGACAGGCTTGAAGGGATTCTTTTCCTTTCTTAAGGCTATCATATGTTAATCTTCATTTTGTTTCATTTTGTTAGAACCACTCTTCCCTACCCCCAACTCCCTGCTGTGTTTAAAGTTGATTCTCCCTCTGGTTGCAGAAATAGAGCTGGCGGCCTAGGATAAACCAACTCTTATGCAGAAAATACCTTATCAACAAGAGGATGCTGCAGAAATGGACACACAACTCTGGTGAGGCCAATCAGAGCCCAAGAGGTTGAATTCTCGGGCTTGGATTTCAGTTACTGGCACCATCTCTTTTACTGAGCTAGGGCATTATGGAATAATCCCAAGAATGTACCACTCCAGAGGAAGTGAAATGCAGAGATGAGCCCATGTGACATGGTATGAACCCCAAATTTAAGCTACATTTGATATCAGAAAGTTTTTAGAGCCAATCAATAGTATTTTGCTTATGCTAGTAAGGACCAGAGTTTTGTATCATTTACTAACTAACCTGTAAATGTACCTAAGTCACTTCATTGGATACTAAGGTTGAGGCCCTTGCCTGTGTTGAGTCTGGCACTGGAACCAGAAGAGGCCCAGGTCTGCAGATAGAACTCACCAACCCATGGCAAAGGAGGAGGGAAATGAGACAGGACTTAAACACAACCAAAACAATGGTTCTCAGCCTGGATGCACATTATTATAGTCACCCACTGACCTCTGAAAATATACTCAGCCCGTCCTCTAACAAGATTCTAATTTAATTGATCTGGTGTGGAGTCCACACCTCAGATGATTCTAGTGTGAGATCAGAGCTGAGAACTATGGCCTAGAATCCCAAATTCATTCGGAGAATTTCTCAATTCCTGATGAATAATGGGGAGTCCTCTAACACAGTGAGAAAGAATCTGGGCTATGGCCTCATGTGGGCCCAAGTTTGAATCTTGCAGTGCTTTTTGCTAGTAAGTTTGCATAAATCTCTTTAACTCTTGAAACATGAAGTTAGTTTGGGTTTTGCCCCGTTTTAATTGTATAGAATGGGAATTACACATTCACACTGTTGTGAAGATTGAATGAAATAATTTAGCTCTGTTAAAAATATATATATTTATTTATTTATTTTAGAGAGAGAACGTGTATGCAAGCATGGGGGGAAAGAGGAAGAGGAAGAGGGATAGAGAATCCCAAACAGACTCCCTGTTGAGCTCCATCCCAGTACGCTGAGTTCACAACATCTGAAACGAAATCAAGAGTCTGATGGACGCTCAACTGACTGAACCACCCTGCAGGTACCCTGAAATAATGTAGTTCTTAACACAGGGCTTGACACATGGTAAGCACTTGAGTGTCAGCTATCTATGCTGGTGAAGGAAAAAACAGCACAACAAACATAGGCTGTGCAGGCTGCAGCATCAGACCTCTCTACTAAACAAGTACTCAGTGTTTAGCTTTGGACAAATAATTTTCCTTTTCTGAGCTTCAGTTTTGTAAGTTATTCATGGTACAATGAAATGAAAAGATGTCAACATACATCTTTAATCGGTCACATACATCAGATATGGTAAGTGACAGTGCTTAGAACAGAGTAGTCATTTAAGTATTATGTTTTACTTAAATTACAAATACAAGAAAATCACAACTTTTCTGATCATAGGAATAAAAATGTAAACTTAAGTGAATAATAGGACGTTTCACATAAGCATGAGAAGCACATACTAGATGTGCTTGATTCCCATGGGTAGATTCATACTTCTGAGATAATTAACAGAAATCACAGATCACCAGTGACAGAAGGTACAAAACAACAGCACACAAATAAATACAGTACAAGAGAAGTTAGACTGACTTTCCCAAAATAACAAGGTCAGGCTGAAGGATGCAAAGTACATAAGAACACTTCTTGCAAATGAACGGGGAAAAAAAAAATACCACCACAGGGTGACTTCTCAACCAAGCTTTGGTAATCTGTCCAATTGAACTCTTTCAGACATAACAATCCCTTCCCCTATCTCCATGGTGCCAGTTATAGGGAATGGCTGAATGAATTGATTGCTTAATGAGTAATAAAATACATAAATGAGAAAATACACACACACACACACACACACAGGAATAAATAAAATAAATACTGAAAATCAGCTCTAAATAGAAACATTGGTTGATGGCAGTTCCCTGTAGGTCCATACTTGTAGGACTGAAACACTGACTTGCAGCAGTTTGTATACTTTTTGGAGTTCAAATGAACTGGAAGCACACCTGTCACTGCCTGCCTTGTTAAAGCATCTGATAACCTATATAATGAGCAGAAGACTATGAAAGTACATCCAAGCTTAGAAGTAGAAGCAGAAACGTGATGGAATTAAAAAAATAGAGGCAAATAATTATTCGTTAAATACTCTATGCCACTCCAATGTGAAAAAGGCCAGGACTGAACAACACAGACATAATCCTGACAGGCAAGTTTTCAGAGATGCAGGTAGACAAGGAGTTTGCTCTCCAGAAGTGGGGTGTCAGCTCTGGGATGAAGGTTGGTGACTTCTCCAGCAGCATTCACAGGAACTTTGGATGTGTCAGCCAGGCCTGTGTACTTTTTGCACTCAGCCTCAAGTCTCAGTTTTGAAATGTGTGAAAATCACCAAATTAGACAGTGTCATGTGAAACTATGAACATTTTGCTTCTTGTTTTTAATTATTGGAAATTGTAATTGACCTGTGTAAGTGATGTCTGTTGCACTGCTTAAATAGCTGAGCTCTGATGCTAACTCCTTTCATTGTTAATGAAGAAACGAGTGTTTCTTTCAGTAACCTGAGTGCGAGAGACGTCAACTATGAAAAACATAACATTTTTATCCCTGAAATAAAGAATAATTTTTCTGCTATATATATATTTCACTCTAGCACCATGTGATCTACAAATCTGGTTTACTTCACTCCTCCGAAAATCTCACGGATTAGAAATATTCTTGTTCTTTCTTAATTACGTCCCTCATTTCCAAATTAAGTCTATCTTTTTAATAATCAATTTGCATTCAAGTTTTGAGTTCCTTCATGGCAGTTTGCCAAGAATGAAAGAAAATATTGTTGGTTAAAAAGGCTATAAGTGAAGCTAAGGAAGCCTCATTTATTTTTGTCCATTCTTACTCTTTCATACTTCAGGAGGGGTTTTTCTTAATTTCTCTTCAGTCAGTTCATCTTTCTTCCTTCCTATAAACTTTAGGTAAGACAGCCGGATATCTTGGGATTCTGCATCTTCTACATCAGCAAATCTCAAAGTCTGTGCTATGAAAGGGGTGTGATTCTCTTTAATCACAGTGTTACATAACTCTGCAGATTCTCTAAGGTGTAGTGATATTTAGAGGTGACAGTAAAAGCATTACAATTCCACCAAGTGTTATACAGAGAAACCATGCATGGGGAAGGCTGAACCCTTTTAAACAGCTAGTAGGAACATAATGAACCATTTTTTTCTCCACAGCATTTTGATCAAACAAAAATAGCTAGCTGAGATTTTGGTCACAAACTTGAGATGCTGTTAAAATATACCTATTAAGCTGACAAATAAACCCTCATACTATTTATGGATGTTCAGTACTTTCATAGAATATACATTAAGTAGGAATGAAAAAAATTCAAATGGACTAATGTGCAGTAGATATTTTTAGCTCTTCTTTGAATGAAAAACACATTGACACGTTTAGGAATGTGGCTAAATTCCTTGCATTATTTTTCTTTTAAAGTTCCTAAAGCTGTTTTTCACCATGACATGAGTAGTAGAGACAGTAGTACAAAGAACAGCAGCAGCACTAGTAGTAGCAGCAACACTAGTAGGATTTAGGTAGTGTTTCTATAAACAAACATTACTCGTAATATCCTTATGAAATAAATAGGTTATAACTGAGAAAGCTACTGTTACACAGGTAAGAAAAATCATGTCATAATGAAAATTTAAAGATGAATATAGCATTTTATAAACTTCTGACTTTATAACGTTTCAATGGGAACTCAGAAATTATATGATAGTCAAATATACCAGCGTGGCTTACTAGTAGATCTCAAGACTTATTAAAATATAGTAATTAGGATAGTTGATAGTAATTAAGTTGTGTTGATGGGAGGATAGACAATCAGACCATTAGAAGAGAGTAAAGAGTTTATGAGTAGACTCACAAATATAAGCACACAATTCATGACAAAGATGGCAACATAGAACAGTAGAAAAAGAATATTATTATCAATAAATAGTACTGATCCAATTGGAGATCTTTATCAGAGAAAAAATAATTTTTGATCCCTATCTCATTCCATGAATGATTACCTTCAAATCATGGATCCCAGTGTGAGAGGCAATAAACAATAAAGGATCTGGAAAATATATAGAATATCTTCACCACTTTGAATACACAAAGACTTTTTGAAAAGGGCTCAAAAACCCTTAATCATAAAAAAAAGATACAGAAAGGAGGCTATGTTAAAATTAACAAATTCTTTTTTTAATCAAAATACACTAGTGAGAGTGAAAAAGTAAGCCACAAAGCAGACAAAGACATTTGCAATACATAAATGGCAAAGGACTTGAATACAGAAGAAACGAGATCTACTACAAATTAATATAAAAATACAAATAATTCAATTTGAAAATGGGAAATATACACAAAATAGGATACTGAAATAGGAAAGGGTGCCTTTTATCAATCATCAGGAAATTCAAATTTAAACCACAATAGGATGCCATTACAGCACCAGAAAGCTAAAGTTAAAAGGATTGATGATAGCTGTTACTGCTAAGAATGTGAAGCAACTGAAATCATAAATTTATCTTGGAAATGTAAGTTGGTTCAACCATTCTGGAGAACTACTTAGAACTTTGTACAAAACTAAACACATGCATACTCAATGACACACTACTACCACTCCTATGTACATTCTAACTGAATGCACACCTTGGTGCACTGAAAGACATGTTTAAGGATGTGTATAGTAGCATTAACAAAAACTCAAAGTGGAAACAACCCAAATATACACTGTAACATGGATGAATTTTGCAAACATAATATTGTTCAAAAATTGCCAGACATAACCAGTTTAAGACAGGAAAATCTTATGATACTTAAAACCAGACAGTTAGTTACCTCTGTGAAAAGAGAGGATTTCCGATAAGGAAGAATTTATCGGATGCTGGTAATACTTTATTTCTTGGCCTGTGAGACAGGTAGCTCCATGAGTGTGTCCACTTAATGAAAATTTATACATTTGTATATTTTTGATATCTGCACTTTATTGCAAGTTACAGTCCAATAAAAAGTCTATTAAATAAAAGTATGCATTTAAGAAATAAATGAATTATCTTAAAACTGGAATAGAAGATAAATTACACCTAGCATAATTCATCCTCCATTCAAGAAAAGTGGTAAATTATAAAGTAACAACAACAAAAAAAAAGCATGCAGTGAGAATGAAATATCAACAGAAATACTAATCCTTGGGATCCTTCTACCAAGAACTGATTCCTGCAGTCCCAGAGTAATGTGATACTAGATGTGTGTAATCTGCTTATGCATTTTGCTAACCCCTATTGACCTCACAAACCATGTTGGTATTGCTGGGGTAGGAATATAGTATCTCCATATCATACTTAGGAGTAAATTTTCACATAAATTTATATAATTCAAAATTCTTTCAACTTTACAATATCATTTAAAATCTCTTTTCATTTCCAACTTTCCCCACCTCCCATCACTATTATAATTCACATCCATAATAAGTACAGAACAATGTTGTTAAGGAAGGCATTTTAGTATTTTTTTCTTCAAGATTTCTTTTAACCATATCCTTAATTCTTGTTACAGTCTTATGCCCCTTTCTAGTAAACCACCTTTTGAAATTTTCCCAAGATGGGGGTGTACCACCATCTTAGAAAATAAATGAGATTTTAGCAATATTAAATAAGGTTGTAGTAATCAATCAAAGAATAAATCACCTTGTAATCATTCCTAGAGAATATGAAGAAGCAAAAAAATCTACTTTACATAATGATTCCCCAATTATAAAATGTTCTAAGACAAAGACGGCAAATTTGTGGTACTTATGATACTTCCTCAATATGGAACAGCCTCTCCCCCCGCCAAACATAGTAAATATTCATTTGTCAGAACCTTTTTTTCCTGCTGAGTCTATATATGGCCTCTGAATTCTTCTCAATACCACAATCCAGACAGCTTTTACCAATTGTTGGCACATAAATTTAAGTTTGACATCCTAATCTGTAGGAAAATTTAAGATTTACTAAATAGGATAGCCCATCTCACAAAAATAGATTATTGCAGAAGAGAATTCATAATATCATAAAGTGTCACTTCTAGCAAATCCAAGGGAAAGATTAATGCAGAACAAACAGCTCATGTCTCCTTACCGTGAGAATCTCCCTCTTAGAATGTTAATCCAAAAACATCTTCTAGTTTCTCTTGTTGATATTGCTGCTACTTCAGCATTTTGTTTGCTTGGAGTTTCAATATCTAAAAAGCCAGGAGAGCTGACTTTAGTTTAGTAATTTAGATTAATAATACCTTCATGCATCCAAATCTTTCTGGTCTGCTTAACACAATATATATGGTTTACTGTTGTTTGTTTCACTGTTATTTTGCTATGTTTCCACTTTAAAATCAACTTTCCAAGCTGGAAAAACCTTTCAAGAGATTTTAACACAAATAACAAAAGCTGAATATATGCCCTAGAAAAAGTTGTTCTTTCACTGTGGTGACACACAATGTTCATAGCATCTAATATAAAGTCAGAATCTAATCTACATTCCTGAATGAATAAACAGTAAAAGACATATCTTCAATAATATATCCAGTTAGGATAGTATTCATCAGTCTCTGTCAAATAACCATGAAATATATCCATTTGTTCACGTACTTCTTCATCAAAATCTAGCATAAAAAATATCTGAGTATTCTTAAGTTCACTCACATTTAATGATACAGAGAGATAGTTAAGATATTAGTGCCTAGAGAAAACTTGCTTTAGGAAAAGAAACAGATAAAAAGTGCTTTAATCCCTTGTGTTGAATGGCTGGCGAAATTCTGAACATTTTTATAACAGTCGTTCTAGAAGTAACAATAGCAGCTCATTTAAGAAGCTGATAAATATTCCTTAATGAGCCTCTTTGTACCAAATTGATATTTCTAATTAAAATAGAAGGGGGGGCATCTTGTTTATAAGAATGTGGGCTCAGAATCCATTTAGATTTTCCTTAAAATCTCAGAAGAATTCTACTGCCATAGCCCAAATGGCTTAGGTTAAAATCTATGACTCATTGAGGGAACAATTCAGAAAATGCTAAAATTATCAAAATATTTTCTCCCTTAAAGGAGCATCTGGACCTGACATTGTTGATAGAATTATACAGGATGACTTCTCCTGGGCTCTAGGAACAACAACCCTCCCCCAAAACTTTTGGGCCTCTAAATTAGGTACAATTTTCTCATTCCTGTTCCAGAAGGAACATACTACATACTACATCCAGCAGTGTCCATCTACCAGTGGTGTACTTACCCACCACAGCTTGCTTTACATTCAAATATAAAATATATCTCCTCAACATTCACAGTTAAGTTTGCAGAAGCTGTTTGGTATATACCATCTGTGTGGAGATTACAAAGAAGCACACATTCCATCAAACAATTTATATCTCAGAAATGTCTAGGGGTGTCAAATTAAGAGCCAGACATGACTTGAGAGGCTAAAGGGACTCCTACCACCTACTTCAATGGCTGGAAAAGGCTTAAGATGTAAGGTAGCACTTCAAATAGCCTCTGATCAACTATTCCTCACTATTTATTCCTCACAGAATTCCTTGTGGGGATTATTTATGTGACATAAAACGATCACAAAATCTCTGTGGTTTCCAACGACAAGTATTTATTTCTCATTCATGACTTGTGTTCACTGTAGGTCAACTTTATCTCTGCTCTAGATTCAGAGAGCGTTCCCCCTGGACCTCAGGCTGATAGAGCAGTCGCAAATGAAGCATCGCCTGTCCTTAAGGCAAAGGGAAGAAAGAACACTGTAAGTCAGGCACTGGCTGGGAAACCCCGCTAGGAAGTGGCTCATCACTTTCACTTGCATTTCATTTGCTATTGCTAGTCACAGGGCAATGCCTAAGTTAAATGGTGCTGGGCTGTATAAGCCTCCTCTAAGAGGGGGTCCACAGGGAAAAACATTGAATACAGAAGTGTTCCAATCTTCCACAGCAAGTCAAAGTAACCTCCAATGCTAATCTGCATAAGGTAGAGAAACGCTGAGAATTATTTCAGTCAATTCTATCACATAAGCAAGCAAAGACAAGAATGATAGTTATTGGGCACCTCCCAGGCTAAGTGCTTTACATAATTATTACATAGAATCATCTCAACACAGAGTCAGATGGCATCAGCTGCTTGATTTTACAGAGGAAAAAAATAACCATGCTATGGAATGATAACATTATAATAAAGGCTGTAAATATCAGATTGCAAGTGAATTTGATCCTTTAAGCCAGTTATACAGAAAGCCATCCTTATCATCAAAAAATATTTATCAAGAATTCATTTTTGTATGTCAGTCATTAATGCAGACCTAGCCCTTTAGAGTTGGCAATCATATAGGCACACTTAGTGCATGCATACTTTTAAAAATTAAAGAATAAAACATGAATACAATACCCAAGTCAATGGGAAAATGTTTACAGTCCATAAAATAAAGTAAGAATTTCTGAAACTTTTGCATATATAACAAGAATAGGAAAAATAGAAATCCATTCAAGTTATCATTACCTTAAAGTTCTATAACATTAAAGGGCAAAGGCAGGGGATATCTCTAGAAAAATTATCATTCCTTAATATTTTTAAGTAGCATAACAAAGGGGGAAGAATAGCACTCATGTCCTCAACTTTCCTTGTTCTGAGAATACTAAAACAAGGCATTTTTATACTCATGTGCATGCAGTTCCCCCAAATTGACTTGGTAATTAATGATTAGGCCTGCCAGTCTCACTTTTACAGAATAAATACACTTATTTTTTTAAACTACAGTAATTCTCCCTAGATAATGCTAATAACAGACAAATAAATGTTTTCACTTTTATTCTCTATGGTGTCTCCCATCTGCACCCTTTTTGTATACATAATTCAGTCAGTGTCCTAGGCCTCACTTATCCACACAAAGCCACATTTCTGGCTACACTTTTGACTATCACATCCACCACATGTTTAACCACAGCCTGAGTAGTTGGACTCTTCCAAACTACAGACCCATGGTTTTTAAACTTTAGTTTCACACGTATTACCTACGGTACTTGTAAAAAGAAAAAATGAAAAAAGATTTTGTCCTGTTCCTTCTCCAGTCTGATTCAATCTCTTCATTATAGAGAAGGATCTAGGAATCAGCAGTTTAAATCAAGCCCCAGGGTGGGAGAATCCGCTGGCTTTTCCAGACCACAGAAGGCTTTTCCATTGTCCCTCTATTCTTTTTTTTTTTTTTTTTTTTAAGATTTTATTTTATTCACGAGAGACACAGAGACGCAGGGAGAGGAAAAAGCAGGCTGCCCCTGGGGAGCCTGATGCAGGACTCAATCCCAGGACCCCAGGATCATGACCTGAGCCTAAGGCAGACACTCAACCAGGCATCTCTTTTGTCCCTCCATTCTAATGCCACATTTTGATGGGTATTTCCAAAGATGTTTTATAGCAAATTTTATTATCTCAGGCTAGAATTTATTTTCATTCTGCACTGTAGGAGTGAATCACTGAATCTCTCCTGAATTATGCATTTTGGGGTTATTGTGACCCAAGAAGCTATGAGAATGTGCACATTCAAGGTGAATTTTCAGATAAAAAAAGAAGTTTCTGCTTCTTGATTTCGACGAGTATCCGCTGATGGAAAAGCAATAAAAATGGAAGGAAACTCAGGACAATGTAAACAAGCTCAGGTTTCAGTGAACAATTCTGATTTCTTCCATATACAATATGAAATTTTGACATAATTTTTGCTCAAAGGTAAAAAACTTCTATAATTATCCTGATGTGTATATTTTCAAAACAAACAGCAATCTGGCCTATACTATTAACATCTGGGTAAAGGAGGAAAGAACTCCCTAAGCACATTTCTTCATGTGCTTTACCTCAAGTCAACCATGACCATGGCTGACAGTTCCCTGAGCCTGTCCAGGTTCCACAAGCCTTCTCTCTTTGGTTCTTCCTAAGTGTTCCCTCACCTCAGTATGTTTGAATCATGACTATTCCTTAAGACCCAGTTCCAATGCTACTCACCCATCATATCATCTACATCCCTTCAGCCAGAAATAACCCATTCCTCCAACTTCCTCTGCTACTTTGTCTGCTCTGACATGATTAATCAGTTTTACTTTAATTATAATTATCTTAATTCACAGATACAGATTTTTTACTCTAAAGTCAGAGCCAAGGATTTATTTATTTTTATATTACTGTGAGTGCCTATTACAGGCAAATATTCCAATGTTCATAGAAAAATAGATCAGTGAAGAAAGAAAGAGCATATTAAAATACCTTGATTACTAGTTGCTTCTCTAACTGGATGTTAAGAGAGGCCATAGAAAAAATTGTTAACACCTTAATAAAGATGAATATTTCAATTGTCTTAAGTCAAATTATCTCAAGCTCAACGTCATTGACATTTTGAAGCAAACAATTATTTGATGTGAGGTGATATTCTGTGCATTGTAAGATTATTAGCAAGTGTGTTTGGTCTCTATTCATGGGATGCCACTCACAACTCCTGCTTCAGCTGTGACAACCAAAAATGTCTCCAAGATATCGTCAAATGATACCTGGTGGTACAAAATCACCCTGGTTGAGAAGACTATTTTAGGGTGTAATTGTTTTCTAGGACTGCACAAGAAGAGGCCATGTATTTACTTGTTACTCAAAAAGAATGGAGAAAAAGTCCAAGATAGTAGAAACACTCTCATGGGAAAGGCATCTGTGACATAGAAAAGAATATTTAATGTGCAGTGTCATGGTTACAGAGAGAATGAGGAAAATGACAGAAAACTTGAGATGAGCACTTACATTATTTTCAATAGGGAAAAAAAAGTAGATAATGAAAATCTGTGTTGAAAATCTTATCCCTGAAAAAGCAAGTTTTTGAAATATTTCTTTAGGTTGTCAGAATTCAGGAAGAAATGGGTTGTCACTAGGATTAAACATGGGTCCATTAAGGTCAAATTGTGCCATACTGACTTCATTTTCTTTTATGACCACATAAATAAATTGTAAGTTACTGAATTTATACTACAAGAAATTTGATAAAAACTGGAATGACACCCTTTTAGTGGTGTTGAAGCAGAAACTGAAAGCCGCCCACTTAGAATTCTTTCTTCAAGAAAATGTATTCTGCAGATAAACTAGGAGACCTTCTATCACTAAGACTGTGTAAATGGAGATAGTATACCATGCTCAGGTCACAACTTCTTTTCTCATTGAAAAGAGAACTCACAGGGAAGAGTTCTTGGTAGAGCAGTCTAAGGATCATAGAGTAGTCGAAACTCACCCAGCAAAAATACATAAAATGAAAGTTGAAAACAAGGATGCAGATCCACCACTAGACTGTAAGTTTCAAGAGAACAAAATAGCACTGGTTTACCTCATTCTTCCCAGGCATATAGTAAGTGCTCAATAATTACTGATGAAGAAATAATGTCACCAATCTAATTTAACTCTACTTTTTGTAGGTATGTTGTCCTTCACTTGGAGGAACTAACTACACTTACTCCTTGTTTGCAATTTTGAAACCTATCAGACAAGGTGAGAAAGGGCTTTGGTTGCTGCTTCTTTTGAAGTTACTCATATATGAGCAAAACTGTTATCCTTTAAAGATGCTAGTTTGGTGCTCTCCTAGCAGATGAGTATATATTACACACAATCTACCCCTTCCATGAATGCTACTACCTCAGTGTGGAAAGTATGGCTAATTGTCTTTCCTTCTTTGACACAGAATAGAGGAAGACTCAAGAACAGACAGAGCCATGCAGACTGTTAGCACTCTCTGAGGGTCATGCTTACATGTCCTCACATTTTCAGAGCAGAGGAAGGGGGTGGGAAGCCTAGCATGACAATCAATATCAAAATTACAGTTCCATGATAAGAAATGCTGTCAACGTGGTAATGACTTGTTTAAACATTTATTAAATCACTTCACAACAAATAGTAACACATGAAGTGTTATCTTCACATTTCACAGCGACATCACTTCTAAGCAGGAAAAAATGCTAGCCAAACTGTTTTAAAATCCTCATCAAGATATTATTTAGTTAATATTGAGGGGCTTAATTATTCTTGTTTGTTCACAACCTTCTTATAAACAAATTTGGCAACCAACGCAAGCATGGATGTATTATTATTGCTGAGAAAATAGAAGTCTAATATCAAGAAATTCAATATTGGAATATCTACAACAAAATAATTTTCACCTTCTCTATGTACTTTTCAGGCCTTCTCTATTTTAGTTTTACTTTCTGTGACCATGGATTATAACAAAGCTATTATTGATGACAGAATCATCATTAAAATTTATAAAAATCATGTGAATTTAATGTTCAAAAGTTGCTCTATTCATCATTTTTTAGATGTGTACTACAAAGAAAAGACACAAAGAAAAGGAATGAATTAAAAAAAAGAAAAACACATTCTCTTATTGGTCATCCCCAAAATAGTCCCCCATTCTGGTGTACACACACACATAAACATACGCATATACATACACACTCTTCTTACATAGACTATTCCTGGACTGGCTTAGTAACTTCTTTAGAACAGGTCAAGAAAGTTATTGATAATATAACACTTTTATGTCTGTTTATGACCTGAGTCCTTTATCTTTGTATTAATTGGGATATAGGTTATCAAAACAAAGAAGCCATATAGTTCAAAAAGGTTTAAGGACACCAATTTCTAAATAGGTAGTTTAAGGCTAGTGTGGCAGCTCCACAAAGCTAGAGACCCTAAATCCTTCTTTAATATTTCAGAACCCACCAGAGTGTTGCCTGCAGTTGATGGCGGCTCACCACCATGTCTATCATGTCCTCATTCTAGCACAGTAATGTGTTGGGTGGAGAAGGAGTGTAAAACAGAACATACCCTTCTTTAAAGGCACTATTTAGAAGTTGTTCACATCACATCCCTTTGACCAGGATTTGGTCACTTAGCCACTCTAAAATACAAGACAGATTGGAAATGTTGCTTTGATCTTGAGTAGGCACATGTCTACCCAAGCTACAATTGAAGGTTCCATGACAAAGGAAAAAGGAGAAATAGATGTTAGGGACATCTACTAGGCTCTGACAGACTTTGAACGATTTTTAGTATTTGATCCAAATTCAATCTTGCTGTTATTATAGGAAGCAGAAAATGCTTTGATCAGCCAAAACACCTGATCCCAAACATGGTGAAAGAGCCCACACTGGAAGACACTGAATAGGTTTTGGTTTTAACTTTCTGACCGATTTTTCTCAAAGCAGCATATTCTGATCTCAGGTCCAAGAAGTTGTTTGCCACAGAAGCTTGGATGCTAGCTGTGACCACCATTTGTGCCACAAATGAGAGGAAATTACAAAATCAGGCATGATTTGATGCTGAAGTTAATTCAGGAGGAGAGAACTTCCCCCCTTTGCCTCATAGAGCATAAATCTTTTAGACAGAAGAACCCACCTCTGTTTCTTCAGACTTTGATAGGCTGAAGCTCATGTAGCTCACTAGTGGCAGATGGGATGACATCTACATAGTCTGCTTCCCAATTTGGTGCTTTTTCCACTGCACCAAAGTGCCTCCAATGTGACAATCTGTATCAATAAAAATACATGACAATGCTCAGGTTATTATACTGATATCCAAACAATCCAGTGGGGGGCAATGGGAGAGTAACAGTTCAGTGAACTAGAAAAGATTTTTATTCACAACAAGGCTTAGACTTCTCTGCAGTATAAATTTCCTGAGGACAGGACCATTGTGTGTTTTGTCTACTGCTATTCCTGTCACAAAGCACGCACTAAATAAGTATTTGTAGAATTGATAAACAGATGAGACTCATGAAACCCTCAACCTCCACCTGAAACTCAAACTCTACAAACTCTGCTTTTATATTGGCTGTTCTGAGAGAAGCTCCCTGGGAACCAGAGGCAACAGTCAAGAGCCTCAGTCCTTGCATTGGTCTCCCAGTAGTGGCCCAGTAGCAAAGGTACAGTCCTGCCCCCTTCTTCACAGCACCAGCATGGAGCCATCTAATCACATATGTATACCATCAGTGCAGAGTTTCTTCTCAGGGAACATTTTCCTTGTACAGTCTAAAGATGTTTTCTTTTCCCTGCTACCTCCCCCAACTCCCCATCTCTTCCACTTCTCTTTATATGTTATAATCAACCTGGTCCTTCCTTCTTAACCACACCCATATGATTTTAAAAATAGAAAATATTCTTGAAATAATGAGTAACTCACCACTGCAAAATTCTCTAAGTAATTCAGCAGTCCCTGATCATACACTGTATCCTAACTACCCAATTGTAAAAATTCCAATTCACCAGAGAACTCATGATGAACTAGAAAAAGCAAGCTGTAAAAGTAGTGTGGAGCTATCTCTATGCAGGAAAGAAAACAAGAAAAAGGGGAAATAGACAATTATTATGCATTGATTCTGCTGTTAAAATAATAGCAACTCAAAACCATTAAATATTTTTCAGTTTACACAATCTTATGGTGCACATAATTAAACTAAGACTCAGTATTATTAAGTGGGTTGTTCACTATGATGTAACTGTACATCATACACAAGATGTACATCTTGGAACATAGAACCAGACTGAAGCCTTTTGAATCTAAATGTTCTTGTCAATACACCATGCTATTTTTTAAAAGATTAACATAAATTCTGAATTCATAAAAAAAAACTTACATCTTCTGCAATGTCAGTGGATCCGATGAATATAATAGTTTTTAAACCATGATTTTAGAGCCTAGTGATTTATCTTGGTCGCTTGAGACATTTGTTACAAGTAATTTATTAATAAGGTGCTATAGTTCAAGAGTGGCTAATTTTTCTGTAATTTAGAGTAAATACACCTGACACACACACTCACTCAATACAATATACTTTTTTGGTATAGACAAGAAATCTGTGCAGTGATAGATACCACTACCCACCCAGCATTTAGCATTTTCACAGAACTCCACCTCCACCAATGGTAGTGTACCTCAAAGCAGGGAGGTGAAAGGGGGAGGGTATTATTGGAAAAGAAATGAAAGATAATCATCATTATATAGAAATGCCAGCATATTGCCTTTGGTGAGGTTCACTGTTATGACTAAAGGAGTTTGGAAAAATGGGAAACAAGTCAAAGAACAGGATTCACCTTCCATTAGCCAGAACAAATGCTGTATATCTGAAATTTTCTCTGTCTACATCATGTAATTTTAACTGACTTCTCCTCCAGTGTCCAGTGTTCTGTGTACTCCTTAAATACTATGGCAGTTATTGCTCTGGTAATTATTTGTTGCATTTTTTCTTTTTTCTGAATGTAGAAACTACTACAAACTTCCAAGTGCAGATTTTTGTATGGATGTAAGTTTTCAACTCCTCTGGGCAAATATCAAGGACCAGGATTACTGAATTATATGATAAAAGTACACTTAATTTGTAAGAGACAACCAAACTGTCTTCCAAAGTAGCTGTATCATTCTGTATTCCAATCAACGACAAAGAATTCCTATTGTACTACATCCTCAGTAGCATTTGGTGTGGTCAAGTGCTTTGGATTCTGGCCATTCTAATATGTGTGTAGTGATAATGCATTATGTTTTAATGTTGATTGCCCTGCTGACATAAAACATGGAGCATTTTTTCATATCTTTATTTGCAATTTGTACATCTTTTTTGGTGAGGTAACTACAACTAACATCTCTGGTCCATCTTTGAAAATCAGATTGTTTGTTTGCTTATTGTTGAGTTTTAAGAGTTCTTCGTAAAGAAGAACTTTGGGGTAACAGTCTTTAATCAGATGTGTCTTTTGAAAATATTTTCTCCCAGTCTGAGGCTCTTATTCTCTTGATACTGTCTTTGGGGAAAAATTTTAATTTGGGGAGGGGAGAGAGATTGGGGATAAGGGCAGAGAAAGAATCTTAAGCAGGCTTCCCACCCAGCACAGAACCCAACTCAGGGCTTGATCTCACAACCCTAAGATCATGACCTGAGCTGAAACCAAGAGTCAGACATTTAACCAACTGAGCCACTCAGGCACCCCAAAAGTTTTAAATTTTAATGAGGTCCAGATTATTAATTCTTTCTTTTATGGATTGTACTTTTGATGTGCCATCTAAAAAGTCATCACCAAACCCAAGAGCATCTGGATTTTTTCCTGTTATTTTTTAGGAGTTTGATAATTTTGCATTTCATATTTAGATCTATGATATATTGAATTAATTATTGTGAAAAAGTGTATAATTTATATCTAACTTCAATTTTTTTGCATGTTGATGCCCAACTGTTCCAGCATCATTTATTGAAAAGACTATTTTTAAAGATTTATTGTACTGCATTTGCTCCTTTGTCCAAGACCAGTTGAGGATATTTATGTGGTTATATTTCTGGGCTCTCTACTCTCTCCATTGATCTACTTGCCTAATGATGTCTTTCATTATTATTATTTATTTTTAATGGAAGAAATTAAAGCACTGGAGGTGCCCCAGTGAAGAGGGAAAACTTAATGATATAACAGAGACAAGGGTCAATTGCTTGGATGAATTTGGATCTAGTGAATATCAGAGTTACACATGCATAGGAGTACAGTCAGCTGGTCCACATCAAGGACACTGAATGTTGAATATCTCCCTGCAGATGGGGTGGAAGATGTGGTGGTAGACAATGGGAACAATCTCTTCAAATTGTTTCTATGATCTCAATGTAGTATTAGTCGAGATTATCAGAAGAGATTGAGAATGAGAAAGGAAATGAGACTTGAGAAGAGGGAAGAGATAACTGGGGAAAATAAGACAGATGAAGGAAGTGTAAGTCTGACAACACTAACGCTCCCATTGAAAGGATCAGGAATTTAAAATGAGAAGTCAGGGAATCCTTGGGTGGCTCAGCAGTTTAGCGCCTGTCTTTGGACCAGGACATGATCCTGAAGTTCCAGATTGAGTCCCACAAGGGGCTCTCTGCATGGAGCCTCCTTCTCCCTCTGCCTGTATCTCTGCCTCTCTCTCTCTGCCTCTCTCTCTCTCTCTCTCTCTCTCTGTCTTTCATGAATAAATGAATAAAATCTAAATAAATAAATAAATAAATAGGATGAGATGAGATGAGTCAGCATAAATTTTTCCCGAGTCATGTTCGGCCACTCAGGTGTAGGTACAAAGTAGGCAGAGTTTAAACACTACTCCACCACTATAAGCTATGTGATCCTGAAAGACTTAGTTTCACCAAGCTTCTATTTTCTAATTTATTTTTACAGGTGTGTTGTAAGACTTAGATGAGATAATGTATGTATACTGTACTGATTAAGAACTCAAATACTGGAATTAGTCTGATCGGGTTTAAACCCTGACTTCTGTATTAGTAAAAGAGATGGGTACATCTCTGACTAGTTCAATTAGTTAAGCCTCAACTCTTGATCTTAGCTCAGGCCTTGATCTCAGGGACATGAATTCAAGCCCCATGTTGGGCTCTGATCCTACATATAAAAAAAGGAGGGGTGGGCAAGGGAAATGAGGGCAAAAGCAAAGTAATGTTTAAAATTATAAATCACAGAATCTAAGCTGCATAAGAAGGGAAATGAGAATATGAGATGAAATAAGGGAAAATAGTAAAATGTAACTGGATCAGTGTGGGGAGTTTTGTTTTGTCCTGGAGTCAGGTTATCAGCTGGAACCATAGGTGGAAGCATGCCTAAAACTGAGATTATGGTAGGAATGTAATAATTGACATGACCTTGGAAGTAAATGTCTGATGTAATGTAAGGGAATAGATTATGAATCTGAAGACGTCAAGAAGCTGAAAGCCAGGGCACCTGGGTGGCTCACTCAGATGAGCATCTGACTCTTGGTTTCAGCTGGGATCATGAATATGTGGGTCATGAGATAGAGCCCCCCCATCAGACTGTGCATTCAGTGGGGAGTCTGCTTGAAGATTCCCTCCCATTGCCCCCCCCCCACTGACATTTGCTCTCTTTTTCAAAATAAACTAAAAAAAAATTTTTTTAAAAAGCTGAAAATCTAAATATCGTCTTTGTGGATATTGAAATCACTAAGAAGTATGACAGGGAGTAGTGTTGATAAGAAAGACAATGAATGGCAAGATTTCATTCTTTTTATGGCGAATAATATTCTACTGCATATATATACCACATCTTCTTTATCCATTTTGCCAATCAATGGACAGTTGGGTTGCTTCCATATCTTAGCTATTGTATATAATGCTGTTATGAAAATAGGAGTACATGTATTCCTTTGAACTAGTGTTTTTGTACTCTTTGGGTAGATACATGGATGGAGCTAGAAAGTGTAACGCTGAGTGAAATAAATCAGACAGAGAAAGACAAATTACCTTGTGATTTCACTGACATATGGAATTTAAGAAACAAAACAAACAAGCAAAGGAAAAAATGGAAGAGAGTGAGAGAGTCAAAGCAAGAAACAGACTTTTAATTATAGAGAACAATCTGCTGGTTACCAGAGGAGAAGGAGGTGGGGGACATGGGTTAAATATAGATAATGGAAACTAAGTAATGCACTTGTTTGTGATGAGCACCAGATGAGTGTGGAAGTGTAGAATCACTATATTGTACACCTGAAACTAATATTACACTGTATGTTAAGTAACTGGAATTAAAATAAAAACTTAAAAAAAAGAATGATAGGGCAGCACAAGCTAATATACTAAGGAATAAGAGGGTCCTGTAAATGATTGCAATAAGGAAGGAAGTGTGGTTAATCTCATGGCTGGACCTTCAAAGGCAGGGAGGAATACTAGAGGAACAAGGGAATAAAAAGTAAGGAGGAAACTACCTTACCTGGGAGCCTCATAGTACAAGATGAATGGGAGGAAAAACAGCCCCCACTTGATAGAGTGCAGAGCATATTTGAAACATTTAGCTTTCTAAGACTCAAAAGTCATATTCCTAGGTCATAAACCAGCCACTCAACTCTGCCACACTCCATAGGAATCCACCTCTATATTACACTGCATTTTTACAAGAGTCAGGAGCAACAAAATACCAACCCACATAATAATGGGGTTCAAAAAATTGTGCATATATGCAATAGTGGCAGGCTCAGAAAATATGCAGAGTAGTCAATTGAATACATATCTAAAAAGTAGGCATCAGGGATGCCTAGGTGGCGCAGCAGTTGAGCATCTGCTTTCGCTCAGGTCGTGGACCTGGGACCCAGTCCGGCATCGGGCTCCCCACAGCAAGCCTGCCTCTTCCTCTGCCGATGTTTCTGCCTCTCTCTCTATGTCTCTCATGAATAAATAAATAAAATCTTTTTTAAAAAATTAAATAATAAAAAATAAGTATCAGTGGTGGGATAAATATGAATCACTATTTGCTTTCTAATGTACTATTGTATTTTCTTAATTCTTCCAATTTTTTTACATTAATATGGGAATAATTCAAGAAAAGGCTGATTTTATTTTCTCTGCATATATATGGAATATATTCCTAGAAGTCTTTTGGCTCTACTTAAGCCAGCTGCCTAGTTTGCCCCCACAATACTATCATAGTGGAGTTAACCTGTAGCAAACAGGCAGCTGGAGGCAGTTGGCAATTGTAATAGGCAGTTATCAAAATGGCATTAAAATTATATAAAACTACAAATAACAACAATCTTGATAAGTTTTTAAAATATCCTTTGAAACTATTTCACATCTGGAATGGCTAAATTGAGATGATCATCACAGGAAAATTAAGTCACCAAAAATAATACGATAATAATCCATTACAACACACAGCAGCTTTATATCAGCAATGTTAAGCTAATGGGAGAAGTGCAAAAGTCTCAACTCTATCACCATTTAGCCTGGAATAAATAAAAACTTATGACAGAACAAATTAAGGAGTGAACGATTTAATACCGTAATTAGTAGTGAGAAATGTAAAAATTAGTAATTATTGAAGAAACCATATGTTTAATGTATTAACTGTAGCTATTAAAACTGTATTATATTATTTTGTCAGATTATGTAATGAGTGAGATTTTTCCAAAGTATAAGCTACTTCCTGGGAGGAAGATTAGGTTTTGGGAAAGCCTCATTATTTAGGCCACAGTTAACTGTACATTAGTTTCGTATTATGGTTTGCACACTGGGAGGTCTAATTCAATTGTAAAAATAGGTTTTTAAAAGAGTTTGATGAGGTGTCAAAAAACAATATTTAGCAACTGGTAATTCCTGGGCACTGAATAAATCTGGAGTCTCTATGCCTGCCAGGATCGAGTGAGATTTTAGGAGATAGACCTGGGAAAGTTCCAGTTGTCCCTCACTCATACAGGAATCCTTTGCCAGATAAGACTTAAACCCATGCTCAGAAATGCTCAGTATATGAGGTTAATTCCAGAATATTCCCAGGAATACCCGTATTTGCTAGATGAGACAAGGTCCATTCATAACCATAGAAATACTTGAAGAAAACTACATGCAGACCCCACCAAAATTATTTAGGATATGTTTAAACTTTCATGGGTTGATACAGGGAATATTCTTATTCATTGAATTATTAATTCTTCACAGAAGATTAAACACCTCCACTATAGCATGTGCTGGGATATACTTCCAATTACAGGCCTTATATTTTATTTGGGAAGAGATTAAATATAAGCACGTAAACAGGCATGCATACGTAAATGAAACTAACTCAAAGTTGGGTTAAATGCTTTGAAATACATTCCCAAGGGGCTAAAAATATTATTGGGTACAGGATCTCTTTTACAAAGCCTCTGAGGAAGTAACATTTACAACAACCTGAAAGAACAGGAACCAGCCTTGACAAGTATACCAGGAAAGAACATTCCAGGGAAAGCATGTGCAGAAGAATTTCCTGGAGTAGAATAGAATTTGGTGAATATTCACAAAACAGAATTCCATCATAGCTGGAATACATTGGAGGGGAGAGTACCTGTCACACACATACACAAAGACACACATTCATACACCCCACACATACACACTGATTGTTCTGAAATACAGAGCATGCAAAATTGGAATAAGGTGGATACAGAGCTATAGAAACCGATAAACTTTCAGAACCACAGACTTATTCAGGTTGGTTTGTAAACCATAAAATTCAATATTATAAGTACCAGTTTAATGATTTTAATAAATACATAAAATTGTGCAACCACCAACAACCAGCTTAAAACTCTTCATTACCCCAAAAAGTTGCCTCATGTACTTTAATCACTACTCCTTTCTCCAGCCCCAGACAACCAGCGACCTGCATCTTTTCTTCTTTTTCGTTTTCTAGAAATGTCATATAAATTTAATCACGCAATATGTAGTCTTTGTGTCTAGTTTCTTTCACTTACCATTATGCATTTGAGGTTTCTCTTTCATTTCATGCATCAGTAGTAGTTTGTCACTTTTTATTTTTGAATTATATTTCATTGTATGGATATACCACATTTTCTTTACTCATTTACCAGATGATGGACATTTGGACTGTTTCCACTTGGGGGCTATTATGCATGATGCTGCTATAAATATTGGTTTATAAGTCTTTATATGAACACAAGTTTGGGGTAGATAATTCGGAATGAAATTTCTTGATCATATGGTAACTCTACGATTCACTTTTTGAGAAGCTGCCACATTGTTTGAGCCATATGTTTTTAATTCCTTGCTCATAGACTAGTTTGAGAGGATGATAACAATTACTGGAGAGCCTACTGGGATACTTGAGGAACCTGTACCATACTTCTTTTACCCCAATATGACACTCTAACATTACAAGGAGTGTGGATATGAAAATAACCACTATTGCCATCCACAGATAGGAGAGTTCAGAAGAGAACGAAGTGACAACTTTATGAAAAGTTCACATGAACATTAACTAATTAAATGTTTTTAATGAACCTCACAGGTCATCATGTTAATACTGGGTCAAAAAAAATTTCTTCGAATTATTGGAACTAAGATGTGTGTAGAGGCCCACACAATTTGGAAATGCACTTTGTGCTAAATATGTATCCACTCTTCTCTACTAATAAGAATTGTTTCCATAATCTTAAAGTATTTCTAGCTGCCCATCGTCTCCATCTGAAAAATGGACTTTCCCATGATATCTTTGGATCCCCAAAATTTTAAAGGTAAATTAAAAGCTAAATGGGCCTGTTAGTAGAGAGGGGCAAAACTGATGAAGACAATGTGAAATGACTTTCTATATGAGGCAGAAACATGCACAACGCATAAAGAAAAAGAAACTAAATATATCTGATGTTGTTATAAAGGAAAACAGAGCCAAAAGCAATTTGTCTGTGCTTCTTTCCCATCTGTGTGGCTCCTTCAGTTAAACAGCCAATGTAGTCAAATCTGATCTGCTTTCCCATTATAAAAGTTGTAGCTTAACTAGGAGCTATGCTGGAATGTCTAGATAAAGACATCTTTACATAAATACTGTATATACATCTATGTTTTATACATATGCTTTCTACATGTGATTTTTATACACACACCCTGTTTTCCCATCTTCAGGTAATATATTAGCCCATGAGAAACATTCAAAGGGAAGGTTTTCTCTCAGAGCTAAGAGAATTGTTCTTTCTCCTAAACTTGACTCTAACACTAGAAAAGCTACAGAGAGTTATTTGCCTGTTCTTGTATCAGAAAAGAAAGTTCTTAATCTCCTTTACAGTCAGGAATGGAAGAAATAAACTGAATACTTTAAGAAATATTCCCCGGGGAAATAGGAGGTATATGTACTGTGGTCCATGTCCATCTGACTGAGACTAAGAGGCTGAGTCCAACATTAAGAGCTTCTCATGAGGAGTCAAAAATGACATCAGATAGCCTTTCCTTCAGACTAGTGCTCCAACCAGCTGACCATCTAGCTATAAACATTTGCCCCAGCTGTATTTTCCCACTCCTGGATGATTGTCTGCCTGGCAACAAGACGACAGAAGTACTAAGCCAAAATATCCTTATGTGGGCATAGCTGCCTCTTCATGGCAGAGCCAATTTGGAACCTATCCATTGGCAGGGATGTCCCAGAAGCAGCCAATTTTAGTTCAGCTTCTTTAAAACCCTGGATTGTAAACAAACAGTAAGATTTTCCACTGTGGAAGGGAGAATAATGAGAAGGATACAGAAGAGATGTTAGGTGAGCCTAACACCTAGATCACTAAAGCAATTGGGAATTAAAAGAATGAGCTGAAACACTTCAGGGGTAAGGCCCCAGATCTTTCACTTCTGAAAATACATGAACTACTACAGTGGAGCTCTTCCCTCCTTTTTCCCCTGCTCTCAAGTTATTAAATTTCCATATCCTCCCTTGCTTTTTCTCCTCTTTCTTCTTGATATTTTAAATAGCAGGCCAAAATTGGACACGTTTAGTAGTTGCTGATTTAATGGTAAGGGGTAGTTGCTGTAATTGTTTGAATAGCATTAACATCATATCATGGATTTCACAAATGAATTTTTCTAGATTAAATGTTTTTTAAAAAATCGTATTTTTTTAGATTCAACAAAATTTAAGGCAGGTCCAGTTATATTCATTCCATAAATAGAGGTCTTCTAGAATCATCTCACATGTCACACTGCCCTGTAGTATGATAGAGTCAAAAGAGTAAGGAGTTTAGAGTCAGGTAGCCAAGCTAGAATTTAAAGCCCATATTACTTATTGGTTTACTGAGTGTCCTAAGGCAATAACCTTGAGTTCTCTGAGCCTTTTCCTCTTAGCAAAAAAGGGAATAATAATGATGATTACTTCGCAGGGTTGCTGTAAAAACTAAATGACTCTCTGTACCCAACTATTTGATAACAAATAATTATCAGAGTTGTTTATTACACATTAATGTATTAGCATGCTATTAATGTGAAATGAATGTGAAATTGCTGACGACCAGCTCACAATATGGATGTGATAAAAAAAAAAAAATCGTTTCAGTTTGGAGTCAGTAAGGTCAGTAAGGTACCTATGGTCAATAATATCATCTTAAAATTTGATGCATTGAGCATTATAACTTACAATGTAAAAAATACAGGTAACCCAATACCATCTGTTAATTGAGGAAATACAGTAAGAAAAAAAATGCCATCTTGAATTTAGGATCTCTTTTAAATGCATTTGTATTTTATTGATCACAGCAGTATTTATACGTATTTAAGAAAAAACATAGTACATTTTCATGTTAGAAATATTTTTCAGATTACTAAAAAAAAAGTTTGGTGTGCATATGGATTGGTGGGTTCTGTCCAACAACTCCATCACTCCTCACAGTCCCTTGGCACACAGACTGGGAATCACCAATGTTGGTTAAGGTCAAAATAGACAAGGGAGCTTTACACTTACTAGCTCTGCTTGCCAAGTAGAAATGCTAACCTGCTCTTTCCCAGGATTTTTAAAAAAGCATTTGAAGATATTTCACAAGATAAATGGAAATGGGATAAACACAAGGCCTTAAGGAAAATATACTTCTGGTGCATTTATTAAGCACTTGGATCTGATGCATGACACCTGCTTGAAACTCAAAGAATTATCACAGGCTTTGCCGAGGAAGAAAAGACAAGAATTATGACTGCACACAGGCTCATACTTCAGCAAGTCAATGTTTTTAAATCAATGAAAAACAATCCAGTGATTGTGTTTGCTTCGAAGAGAAAGCAATGTAAGATGACATACAGTATTTCAAGCTGTTCAAATTACTGATGGCAGAGTGGCAAGATATATATCCATTAAAACCAAATAGTCGTTTCAAAGTATGTTGGCCAACAGAGATAAATAGTGTCTCTCTGAAAAATATAAAATAATTTCTTTACTCAGAATTTTGGACCCTATAATGCTTTCAACCACAAGTACCTCTTACTTATTCAGAAATCTTCAATTTTGCATCTTCATTCAGGATTTCTTGAGTTAGCTCACCAAAATCATTTCTGCCTAGCAAAGAGGCATATGCATTAGGAACAAAGTATGCATATTTCTATGCATATGCTCTCTGATGGTCTTATTCATATTAATAAATTGATTATATTGAATGAGTTAAACGTGAATAGGTACAATGTATTAAATGCAAAGGCTATTCTCATAGTAGTATTACATCATCAATACTACCACCAAGCTAGAAATTAATGGGCCATGTTTAAAAGCATTACTTTTTGAGAGAAAGAACTATGTGCAATTTATCTTTCTTTCTTGATTCTTCTCTCATCAGCATTTTCATTAATAAACTTTAAAAAAAAAAGAGAACTTTAATATACAAAGTACTAATCACCATCTTCTTTTCCTCAAAGGCTTGCATCCTCCTAATCAGTGAAAATTATCCTTTCTGTCTAGAAACTCCAAGTTAGTTAATGTGGGATCACAGAATACTGACCAATCAATAGCATTTACCAATTCTAGGTGTTCAAAACTTAAATAGATTCCTTCTATACAAAAATTTTGTACAAATGACAATTTTAAAAAGACCTTACTATTATTCCAAGCTGTTTTCCTCTCAAATGTAAGCTATGCCCCTTCTCATAAGACACAGCCTAAAAAAGAGAAATGTAAGTTCCTCAAAACTGGAAAAAACTACTTTATTTAATCTCTCCTACCATACTCTCTTCACAGAACTGACCATGATTGTAAGTCCAGAAGCCAGACTTCCATTTTCGTCAGAAACCTGGAAAACTCCAAGAGATGCTAATGAATTCTGTTTGATAAAAACACCCAATAGAAAAGAGTAGTATTTGTTGAAGGCCAAAATATATTATGATGTTTTTAAATAAAAGGTTGAAAGTATATGAATAAAGTGATTAATTCCTGGTTCCTGGTCTTTATAAAGAAAACCACATAGGATAATGAAAGATGTGAAAATGACCAAAGTTTGTACTGATTGATGGTATAAATCTCTATGAGTCTTAGATAACTGACTAGGAGAAAGCAACACATTACTATGGTTAAAACAACACTGTGGTATATTTAAAAGAATGTAAATTTGTTAAATAATTGATTAAACACTAACACTACTGTTTTAATTTTTAAACTCTGCAATTTGGACAGGCATCTTAGAGTCATGGCATAAAATATTAACTAAGAATATTAAAATTTGGAAAACAGAAAAAATGGATTTCAAATTCTAATCTCAAATTTAGTAATAATGCTGATGTACCTAAGTATTCTTTATGAAGTGCCTATTTTTTTTTCATTTTCACAATCCTATGCTTATATTTTCAGTTATGCTCAAGACCAAGTTCAGGATGCCTGGGTGGCTCAGCGGCTGAGTGTCTGCCTTAGGCTCAGGGCATGATCCCAGGATCCGGGATTGAGTCCCACAATGGGCTCCCTGAGGGGAGCCTGCTTTTCCCTCTGCCTATGTCTCTGCCTCTTCTCTTTGTGTCTCTCACGAATAAATAAATATATCTTTAAAAAAAAAAAAAAAAAGACCATTGGGTTCAAAGTACCTAAGTTGAGAATTAGATTCAGTTATGCCTAACTTCAAAGTCTGTGACCCTAACTACTATTACACATATTACTATGAAATCTTGGTTCTACTTCTAGACCTATTTCTCCCTAAGTTTTCCCCATAATAATAAAGAAACCATCACCCCTCAATTAGTCAAACCTTAAGCATGGGCATTACTCTTGATTCTCTCTTTCACTTCCCCTCTACATTCAATTTATCAGCAAGCCCTGCCTATCTCTTCAAATTTTACTCTGAATTTCCACCTCTACCAACCTGTCCTGAGTCAACATTTTCTCTCAACCAGAATACTCAATATCCTAACTGGTATTCCTGCTTCCATTTCTGCTATAATACACAGCAGACCTGGTAATATTTTAAAATGTAAATCAGATCTGGTTCCAAAGGCTTCCCACTCTGCTTAGAATAAAATCTTAAATTTCTATTCTAGCATATCAAAGCCCCACATGACCTGGTCCCTCCCTCTCTCCCAAACCTCATTCTCTAGACTCCCTATTTTCTAATGAGAGTCAGACATTAACATGCATGCCAAGTTTATCTCCATCTGTAGAGTCCTTACATTTGTTCTTACCTCTCTCTGCAGTGCCTTTGCTTAGGGCTGGCCTCGTCTTACAGTCAGATCTGAATTTATATGTCACCTCCCCCAAGAAATATCTTTCTTGACTCGAAAATCTAAAGTAGCCAGCCATTCACTCTCTATTCACTTTGCCCTATTCTAATTCTCTGGCCTAACATTTCTCACACCTGGCATTGGTTTTGTTGGTTTTGTTGGTTTGTTCATTATTTTTCTTTTTTTCATTTTAAGATTTATTTATTTTAGAGAGAAAGAATACATGGGAGAATAGGGGCAGAGCAAGAGGAAAAGAGAGAATCTCAAGCAGACTCCCCAATGATCGAGGAGCCCAACACAGGGCTCCATCCCATGACCCCAAGATCATGACCTGAGCTGAAATCAATAGTCAGAATCTCAACCAACTGAGTCACTCAGGCACTCCTGCTTACTCTTTTTCTACCTTCAATAGAACAAGTTCTATAAGACTTTGTCGAATTTGCTGCTGGACTCCCAGTGCTGTAGACACTAGATGCCCAATGAATATTTTTGAATGAATCATGAATGCTCACATGTGGAGCAATTTACCAATCACCTGCACAGGATGATTGCAGCAATGCTGACAACTATGTGCCAACCCTCCTCCCACCCTCTCTTGTCCCAATTTATAGATACTGTAACCCTGTGATTAAAACTTCAATCTAAAAAGATGCCCTTTGCTAAAGTTTGGACACCCATCTTCAATGGCTTACATTTTAAGCTTTAGCAGTCATTTACACCTCAATGAAAATAAGTTTAATGATTCTGTGTCTGGAGATAGGGATGAAAAAGTTAAAAAAAAAAAAAAAAGCCTGATGCTATCAAGGGACTTAAGTGAGGAAAAGGGGAACTAGGGCTTCTAGACACACCTGATGAATTCAAAGACTGTCCAGCTTCTGTTCTGAAAAAAAGGAGCTCTAACAAGTGAGGTCTGATGCAGACTTCATGTCTCTTAGAAACAGTCTTCAAGTACTGACAAAAGATGGCCATCTGTTCTTCTGATGCTAAAGACAGACAAAGGGAGAAAGAATAAAATGCAGTACAGAGGGTTTGGCTTAGATATGGACAGGAATGCCTACACAGAAATGTGAGGTGTTATACAATGGAATAAGTTTCTGGAAGGAAATAGTTTTAAATTATCTTAATATGGAGCTCTTTAGAACTAATTTAGGTTTGTATTAGCAAAGAAGTCAGGAAAAGTGGACTTTATTCCTCTGTTCTTGTGAGTGACATCATTTGATACAGTGAATAAAGATATCTAAAAGCTCTTGAACAATTAGAAATCCAGGGCAAAAAAATGCCTAATGACAAATGTGATATATGCGGGACCATCAACTGCATGCTGCAGATTGAAGTCCAGAAACTCAACCTGAGCACATTAAGCTTTTGTATTCAATTCACTTGTATCAGAAGTCACCTCCTGCATAACATAGAATTTCCTAGGTGGTTGCAAGGAGAGTGCCAGAACACAAAGCAAGAAAGAAGAATGTCAGTGGTTTTTATGATTTTTCCCACTTTCTCCATATGATATTCTTCCTTTCTTCAAATCTTTTATTTGAGTATCTAACAAACCACCAACCTGCAGAAGTTCATGTTTACGATTCAAAATTTCTTCTCTGTTCTAATTTCACATTCATTCTATATTCCCAAGCCAGACCAATGCACCAAGGAATAGTTACAGGTTTTCAGAGACCCAAGAACAAGGGTCTACTCATTTTGGTTTTGAAGCTCTGGAAATTTTGTTGTTCTCAATGTTTTTAATGTTTTATTTTCTAAAAGAATTTTAGAATAGTGATATTAGTATATTCCATCCAATCTGCATGACTGCCTTATGACCAGGTACCTTGTTTACATTCAATCATGTTTTAAGGAACTGAAGGCCAAATGATGTTCAGCACACTTTCTGAATGAAGTTTGCACAGCATTTGTCGTCAAAAAGGTTGTAACTGTGGCATTTCTGGGTGGCTCAGTCCGTTAAGCATCTGCATTCAGCTCAGGTCATGATCTCAGGGTCCAGGAATGGAGCCCTGCATTGGCTTCCTACTCAGTGGGGAGACTGCGTCTCCTTTTCCCTCTGCCCCTTTCCCCACTCCTGTGCATATGCGCATGCACTTCTCTCTCTCTCTCTGCTCTCTCTCTCTCTCAAATAATCTTAAAAAAAAGAAAAAAAGCTTGTGGTTGTAAAAACACACTGACCAGAAAAAACCTGTCCAATCGACAACACAGACTAGTCTAACTGCAGAGCATCTTGCAATAATTCATTATCGGTGCATATAAAAACCAATATGTCTGGAGAATGTTTCATTTAGTTATCATTTCTATGATTGTATTTTACATTTTGTACATGGCCCATGTAAAATGACTGGCCCATGAAAATAAAATTAATAGTTAAAATTTAAAATTAATTTAAAAAAGAAATAAAGCAATAATGAATGAAATTACAGTATCTAGTGTTCAAAAGCAAAAAAATTTACATTGACAATGAGTGACATGGAAAAAAAGGAGGTACATTCACTACTTTAAAATATGACACAAGACAGCTTCAATAAAAAAATCTTCATTTTTAATAATAATAATATAATATTAATAATAATAATAAAATATAATATTATTATTATAACTTGAATAATATATTTTTATGGCTTTGTTTGGACTTAATTTATACATTATAGTGCATTTTATAATTATATAAAATGTATATTTGGTTAATTCTGTGACTCTTTTCCCAAGCACCTCAGGTAGTACTGATGCAGGTGAACCCAGGTCTACTCTCAGACAAACATACTTTACCATGATAACATGACAACAAGAAGACAGTACATTGGGTTCCTTGTGATTGTGTCACACAAATAAATGACTGGGTCAGAGAAATGACTGGCAAATTTCAGAGAACTGCAACTGGAGGGCCACCTTGGTACTGAGTATAAGTTAGTGATCATCACTGTTTAGTCAGTTTTTTTAACCACAAGATAAAGCCTGCTGATATATCTGTCCATTTGGTGCCCACATTTTAAATGTCTACATTTTTATGTTATAAGAAACTTCATTATATAAACTTCAAAGACTGAGCTCTTGAGATTTAGCTCCTGATCATATCCCAGTTACTCCACTTACCAGTTATGTGACTACAGTTATTTAACTTCTTAGTTCTAGTTTTCTTACCTGTAACATGGGAATGAAAATAATCTCATGGAAATAATAAGGATGTTAAATAAAATAATGGGTGAAGCTAGAATCCTGTGTAGCCACATAGTTGGAGTCCAGTAGATTTTAGATGGTCTTATTATTGTTATCATTATCTTGATCATTGCTCTTTTCATGATCATTATATACATTTTTTAAAATCCACAAATATTTATAAGTAATATCTATTTATAAAACACTGTGCTAGAAAAGAGGGGAAAATTCAAGCTCAAAATACCTTATAAGCTAATGGAATAATTGAGATATATATTTAAGTAAAACTAATAAAAAATGGAGAAAGCAGAAATTAATAAAAGACCAAGGAAATGTGGACAGAGTTCAGAGAAGTGTGTCATTATTTGTGACCTATGTAAATGACAGAATCAGAGATGCTTCATGGCAGAGAGGACATTTGTGTTGAGAACTGAGTAACTGAAATATGGAGATAAAGAGCTAAGAGCTTTCCAGGTAGATTGGATTAGCATAACAAAACATGAAGGTAGAAAAATATTTGGGTATGCTCTTTAACAGTGAGTTCTATTCTATGTGCTAAAGCATCAAGCAGAGCAGGACTGACTCTATTTTGGGCTGCACCCGCCTTGTGCTGACCTGCTTATTACTTAGGGCACTGCCCCGCCCTAGTCAAAGACCAGGACACACCCTAATCGGAAATCCGGCTCAGTGATACTGCCCTGCCCTAGTCAAAGACCAGGGCATACCCTAATCGGAAATCCGGCTCAGCGGACCAGCATGACTGTGCAACTTTCTGCGTATCCCATTGGCCACTGGCCCCTATAAAGTTGCTAAGCCTCTTAGTCTCGGGGTCCAAGTCCCTGCTCCGTTGCATCCGGTATACTTGGACCCAGGCTCCAGCTTGTAAATAAACCCTCGTGTGTTTGCATCCCTCTCCGCTCCTGGGTGGTTTCTCAGGATTCGCGATCCTGGGCACAACATAAAGCAGTGGGAATAGAGAGATAAAAGGGTTGAGTCGACAATATTATAAAAAATAAAGTCCACCTTCTTGGCATTTGTTAGTCTTTGTCATCATTAGTTGAAGAAAAAGATTTATCAAAAAGATAACCCTTAGCTCAATTTATATATGAGTCTGAAAATATGAAAGTGGGCTAATTACACTTTCTCCTACTTTAAAAATTTAAATTCCATTAAAGGAGAAAAGAGACGATTCTGCTGCACAACCATTAAAATTAGCATAGTAAATTTTGTATGATTTTGACAATCTCTGTTATCAGTAAATCTAGAACTACCAGACCTCTCTTGCTAAATTCCAACTCTATTTAGTTTCACACTGTGATTTTTTTAATGGTCTTATTTGTGCATTATTTCAATTTTTCATTATATATTGTGCCATTTAGTATTCTCCATGATTATGTTTTCACTGAACAGATGCACTACGGTTTCGCTGCACCAAATTCTATGATCCATAATTAGATGTCAATATGTTTTCTTATGAACTAAATACATTTTTAGTTACTTGGACATTAATTAAAATCACATGCTGGATTGTTACATCCTTTCAACACATTTTTGAGGAAATATTTTTGGTTTACTTGAATGCTTTAAAACATTCAATTTTATACTATATAATTCTTTTTTCCATAAGAACAGATACTGTAGCTAATATATAAATATTAATTACAGAGTTACACCACAAAAGCCATTAATGAGATATAACCATTCACATGCAAAAACATTGACATTTGATGAATTAGGAGAAAAGAATAAATTTTTCTTAATTGTTCTCTAAACATATCATGATCTATATTTATTTTCGTGGCAATCCTAGGAAAAAGAATAAATGAAACAAAATTTCAGAATAATGGCAAACAATGACCACTACTGAAATACCATGGGAATAGAAGCAGATTTAAAAATTCATAAAAATTCACATACAGATAAAAACAGCCAGAATGATAAGGTGATACAGAATTCACACTCATTAGTCATGTTATATTGTACCATCTGAATATTCTCAACTCATGAATTTGAATGATGCACTTATCTCATGGAAAAATTAAGAACAGGCATTCCAAAGGAAGAAGAGAACATTTCTAGAATCCAACATTTTGTTAGATTTTCCAAATCTAACCCTAGACAGTGACTCCACTTACTTCAGGCATTCCCATCTGCTTTTGTAAATATAGTATGGAACTGACCAGACGTTAGAGGAGAAAGAGAGGCAGGCATATAGAAATTATTCTAGCATGTCTCTATCACTTCTATCTCTGTTACTCTACTGTTTACCCATTTAGATCTATACACAGCTCATGCAAAAATTCAGGTATAAAACTCCCCTCACTGCAGTTGGTATAATGGAAGCTAATGTGCTTCCTAACATTAGTTCAGATTCTACCTCAAATACAAGGCAACATGAAGAAATACACTGTGACCTATTTTGGAAACATGTTTATTCAAATGACTCTTCCCCTTGGGGTTTTAGGGAATATCACATACAGTACACTGATAGTTATCTGGTCATCCATGAAGCATCCTGAACTACAAATATTTGTATGAGCAAGGGAGCAGGAGTAGCTTCCAGTATTTCAGTATTTTAACAAATGTAGTATTTTGAGAATATGTTTCAGGAAGGGCTACTTTTAAGAATTAAGCCTACTGAACCCATAGCCACATTTTATCAGTGATGTTTACAAGCATGCTTAACAAAGTTCAAAAGAAAACTATTTCTGCCTTGGAGGGAGCAACAAAAAGTTCTTGTCTAAGGAGAGACTATTGTTTGAAATTTCTCTTATCTGAAGAGGAGATTCCATGTTTACATTTAGAGCAGAACTCGTTCACATTAGAAATGTAGAATCTAAAAAAAAAAAAAAAAAAAAAAAAAGAACGAAAGAAAAGAACAGAAATTAAAAGAAATGCAGAATCTGATCTTCCACCCATACCTACTAACTCAGAATCCAGAGTTTGACAAGATACTCCTGGTGATGTGTATTGCATACTAAAGCTTGCAACGTACTCTCTAAGGCTTTCATTTGGTCAAAATATAGTACTTATAAATCATATGCTCCATGATATCCACTATCACCTAAGATACTTGGGATGAGAGATGGCTGGATAAAAGCAAATAATTGTGACATAGGCTTAAAAATATTCACTATATATCTAAAATTCAAAGTAACTAGATGCCCTGTATTTAATCTCACAGCCCTATCTGGGAAGCACACACTGACTTCGTCCCTCCAATTTTGTACAATGAAACTCACTCTAGCCTATTCTAGACCAACCTCTTCCATAGGAATAGTGTTTTGGTTTCTATCCTGAACTATTCCTCAGTTAGGAATCACTCTTGTATTTGGCTTGCATGCTGAGACCATTCCCAGGATTAAAAAATTACTTAAACCAATGGTAACTTTTTCCTCCTCCTGTAAGTTTTACTTCAATATTTGCTAGTCAAAACATAGACTTGCATTTCTAGCAATATTGTACACCCACCTCTCCACTGAAGAAACTTCTAAAATGTTAATAGGGGGATCCCTGGGTGGCGCAGCAGTTTGGCGCCTGCCTTTGGCCCAGGGCGCGATCCTGGAGACCCAGGATCGAATCCCACATCAGGCTCCCGGTGCATGGAGCCTGCTTCTCCCTCTGCCTGTGTCTCTGCCTCTCTCTCTCTCTCTCTCTGTGACTATCATAAATAAATAAAAATTAAAAAAAAATAAAAAAAAAATAATAAAATGTTAATAGGTATCTTCTTAAATGCTTTGATTAATTCACAAGAAAATAAGGAATATTCAGACTAAAATCTAAGTAAAAGTGGAAAATAGTGTTAAGAGGATCTCTGAAACCAGGTTTCACCTTGAGAGATTTACTAAACAAGGTAGAATTAAAGTTTCCTTTTCATAGCCTTCAAGGGCTCAAGGAACAAGAGGCATAGATGAAGTTCTGGTCAAGGTAAGGAGACTAAGAGAAAATTCTTAAATAGCTATAACCCTGAAGGTCCCACCTTCATAGCAGAAGTGAAGTTAAAGATATTCTCTGAGATTTCATAAGCAAAATCTAGTTTTCACATGGGTTTATAGCTTAAATTCATACATGTGGGTACTTTGAAAATCTCAAGCCAAAAAGCTGAATTTACATTGGTCCCAACCTACGTAATAGACACAGATGTCACACAGAGGTGAATAAAAATTCTCTTTCAAGAGCTATCTTCATCCTGGACTGAAATAGTTCCCACAGTTGCAATTTCAAGAAACTTAAGTTTATTGCTCAAAATTGCATAACTCACCAAATCCCCAAGACATCAAAAGAGAAAACAAGCACGAAGACAGGAGTGGATTTATGAATATAAAATATTAAATATACACATATTTTTAAATTAATACTAAAATATGAATAGAAAAACTGATAACTGATTTAAAAAAACTGACCAAACAGATTCAAAAAATAATCAAAGAGAATTTATGGAAGTAAAAAAAAAATAGAGATTTAAATTTTACTACATAGAATTAATAATAGATCAAGGATACAGATACATAAAAAATAATATATCAGGGATATATTTGTAAACAGATGAGGAGTCTTAGAGAAAACCCCTGAAATCTGTGACCTTCAAAGGTCCAATCTTCATAGTAAAGACAATGCTTAAAACATACGTGAACAGAAGCCAGTTTCTACATGGTTTTACTGCTTCAATTCACACAACTTGAGTGCTCTGAAAAACTTGTGCTAATATTTAAATTTATAGAAACACATACAGAAGAAAAAGAGAAAAACTAAGGTAGAGGCAGTATTTGAAAGAAAATTTCTGGAAATTATCCAATATAAATGAAAGATATAAATCCACATACTCTAAAGGCCTCCAAACTTCCAAGTTAGAAAAATAAAAAGAAATCCTCAACTAGATTCACCACAGTGAACCACACTGAAACACAGAACATCAAAGACAAGGAGAAAAATCATATGAGAATTAAAAAGTCAAATTATTTTCTATAGAGTATAAGCTGATAGTTGACTTAATTTGACAATGATTTACAGAATTCAATGGAACTATATATTCAATGTGACAGACAAAATAACTGTGAACAATTAATTTGATGAATTCAATGTTCATAACAGTAATAGTAATTATTAATTAATTTGTGGCATTGGCAAATATAAACTCAAAAACCATAATAACAAAGTCATATACCTTGGGATAGGAGATATTAGAGATAAACAATACTAAAGTCCTCATATTTTTTAACAAAAGGTGAAGCTATTGTTTAATATTAAATGGTTAAATATTAAATATTCATGTTAAATGTATAGGGTATAGTGATTGGAAGTACACAGACCATGTTGTTAATCACAATGTAATTAAATCAGAGATAATTAAAAAAGGATAACTACAATAGGGTAGTTAATCTGGGTGGCTCAATCCATTAAGTGTCTTGCTCTTGATTTCAGCTCAGGTCATAGAGCTCCACACTCATGGGGGAGTCTGCTTGAGATTCTTTCCCTCTCCCTTCCTCCTTCCATCCACTCCTCATGCTCGCTTGCTCTCAAATAAATAAATCCTTAAAATAATTCTTTTTTAAAATAAAAAAGATTAGTATAATGACCATATTTAAAATTTTTTAAAACACCATTCCAAATAATGATTCAAAAAATGAAACATGATGAAAATAATAATATATTTAAATCCAGATAATAATACTATATATCACTATTATGGAATAAAATTAAAACAGTATTTAGAAAAGAATTTAAATTTATATGTCTATTTTAATAAAGAAGTCAGATAATTAAAATAAGATAGAAAAATAAAAAATGTTAAGAAAGCAAGAAAGTTACTGGTTCATTCTATCATATGCATATTTTCTTTTATTTACTTCTGTTTTTTAATCCTTATAGATAAGCATATTTCTTATTTTTTAAAGCAATCATAAAATTGTCAATCATCTGGCACAAATAATTTTTAAAAATTTGTAAGGTGCTAAAAATAGAAATAAAAAATGAGACAGTGCTACATTACAATAAACTTCACAAAGATCATAAATGGGTTTTGTTTTATATGAGTAAATATTAAAAAACACGTTTAAATGCCAAAAAAAATCCTATAAATATAACTTAACAGAACTGTCTAAAGATGAAATAGAATATCTGAAGAGTTCTATAGCTTGTAAATAAATTAAATCTGTAGATAAATTCTTCCTGTACTGAAAATTCCATGTATGGATAGTTTTAGCAGTGAGTTTAATGAAGCAATATGGATCACATAATTAAAATCCTAAAATTCTATTCTAGGATATAGTAAAAAGTATGCATTCCTCAACTTATTTTATGATACTAGAATACCTTGGATAAAAACTCAACCCAGACAAGGACAATATGAGAAAGATAGTCTCATAATCTTCAGATGTATAAATCTAAATATATATATATGAGCAAATTAAACCTAGAAATGTGTGAAAAATTATGACTGAATTAGATCATCCTAGAAATGTATGGGTTGTCTTTGCCTTCAAAAACTAAGTATTGTAATTTATTACATTAATTGACTACAGGGAAAAATCACATGGTAGTATCTATTGGTTTAGAAACACTTAATAATTCAGAAATTGTACATGATTAAAGGGAAAAAAAAAACCCTCTTAGCACAGAAGAAATAGAAAGGAACATCCTTGACTGGATAAATATATTTGGGGGGGAAAAGGGATAAACATTATTCTTAATAGTGGAATAATCAAAGCTTTCCCTACAGCATCAGGAACAAGACAACAATACCTATTATCTTCACTTCTATTCATGATTGTACTAGTTGTTATAGCCAGCATAGTAAGGCAAGAAAAATAAATTAAAATGAAAAAAATAAAACTTTCACTAATCATGAATATATTATTGTCTAGCTACAAAGTCTAAGAAAATCAATATATATATTATTATAACTGATTAGAATTTCACAAGCCTGTAAGATACAAAATAGCACACAAAAACCCATTACACTTTTTATACCTCAGCCACAAATTTAGAATGTAAATATTTTTAAGTTATTTAATGTTTTATAAAAATATATGAAGTCTGAGAAAAAACTAACAAAAATCTGTAAAACCTTTTAGAGAGAAAATTATAAATTTTATTAAATATTAAAGAAGAATTAAATAGAGAGATGTATTTAGGTTGGAGGATTTGATCCCATAAATTCCAAATCTCCCCAAATTTATCAATAAAATTCTAAACAGTCTCTAAATAAAATTTTTAAGTGTAACTTGACAGGCTGAATAAAAGTAGAAGAGCAATAGGCTAAGACTTGTTAAGACCCTCCTGAATAACAAGTCAGAATATATCTCCTACCGAGTATCAAAAATTATTTTTAATTTATTAAAATTAAGAGTATAGTATTGCTAAAGACTAAAAAATAGTTCAGTTAAACAACATATCCCAGAAAAAATATCCACACATTCAAGAAAACTTGATTTATAACAAAAGTGGTATTTCAGATCAATGGTAAAAGTACAGAATTTACATCACATCATGTTGGGGCAATTGGTTATCCATAGGGAATACCCTTCAAAAAGTCAATACAGACCAAGCTAGGGAAACCAAAACTATAAAACTTTTATAAGATAAAATAGAACACTTCTTTATAAACAGAGTAAGGACCCCATACAAAAAGTGCAATCTATACAAGATAGGATTGAAAACTGAAACACCAGGGCACCTGGGTGGCTCAGTGGTTGAGCATCTGCCTTTGTCTCAGGTCGTGATCCTGGGGTCCTGGGATCAAGTCTCACATCAGGCTCACATCACAGGGAGCCTGCTTCTCCCTCTGCCTGTCTCTGCTTCTCTCTGTGTCTCTCATGAATAAATAAATAAAATCTTGAAAGAAAGAAAGAAAGAAAGAAAGAAAGAAAGAAAGAAAGAAAGAAAGAAAGAAAGAAAGAAAGAAAGAAAGAAGAAAGAAAGAAAGAAAGAAAGAAAGAAAGAAAGAAAGAAAGAAAGAAAGAAGGAAGGAAGGAAGGAAGAAGAAAGAAAGAAGAAAGAAAGAAAGAAAGAAAGAAAGAAAGAAAGAAAGAAAGAAAGAAAGAGAGAAAGAGAGAGAAAGAAAGAAAGAAAGAAAGAAAGAAAGAAAGAAAGAAAGAAAGAGAGAAAGAGAGAGAGAGAGAGAAAGAAAGAAAGAAGAAAGAAAGAAAGAAAGAAAGAAAGAAAGAAAGAAAGAAAGAAAGAAAGAAAGAAAATTGAAACACCTTCAGATTAAGTAGTTTGTTAAACAAATGACACCAACCAGAGAAAAAGAGAAAATGTTTTCACCGAAGTAACAAAGGACTAGGATACAACATTTCTATAAAATGGGTAATAAATAAGAAAACACAGAAGAGAAAATGAGCAAAGAACTGAACAGATACTTCACAGAAAAGGAAATCCAAACAAATGAAAAAGTAATATCCAGCATTAGTTTTCAGGGAAATGTAAATAAAAACTACAATAAGGTAAGCATTGTATACCCACTAGATTGCCAACAAAACAAAACAAAAAACTTATGTCTGACAACACCAAGTGTTGGCAAGCATGTTATGCAAGCAAATATTTTATACATGTATACACTAATGGTCATTGTATAGACTGATAAACTACTTTGGAAAACAGTCTGAGCTAATCTAGCAAATTTGAATGTACATATTTCTTTTGATACATAAATTTCATTTCTAGGTTTAATCTTAAAGAAACACACATATATGTACCAGAAGAATGTTCATAATAGCATAGTTTAAAATAGCAAATGCTCATTAAAATATAATAAATCATTCAGGGTGTGATCATACAATGGAGTGCTGGAGAGTACTGGAAAGTCAATTAATTACAATGACTTGCATCAATGTCTAAACCTCTGAAACCTAATACCGAGTAAAAAAAAGCAAATCACTGAATACATAAAGTAATGTTCTATTTATTAAAATTTAAAAGGGCACTTGGGTGGCTCAGTCAGTTAAGCATCCATCTCTTCATTTTGGCTCAGGTCATGATCTCAGGGTCAAGAGATTGAGCCCTGTGTAGGGTTCTGCATTCAGTGGGAGTCTGCATGAGATTCTCTCTCTCCCTCTGCTTCTCCCACCACTTGTATGCATGCACCCTCTCTCTCTCTACATACATAATAACATCTTTTTTTAAAAAGTTAAAGGTAACCTGTAAAAGCAAGTATATATGGCTTAACAGTAGTAATATAGTTAAAAATATAAAGGCAAGCAAATGATAAACATAAACTTAGACTAGTGATTTTCTCCAAGTTACATGGGAATGAAATGGGTTCAGACAAAGGAACACAAAAGATTTTAAAGGCATAGTATTCCATTTTGTAATCCATACATAAGCATTCTTTGAATAATGATTTGTACATTACCTATATTTTATAAATATTTCTTGGAATCTACTCAATATTTGATAAAACAAAAGTATTAATATGAAGTAAATGGATTTATTAATCCTCATATTCAATACAATTGATTTTAAAGGTAATATAGTCCAAGATCATCATAGGACTAGAAACTGGAGATTCCATAATGTATCATCTGTCTACAGTATGTCAAACATTGAAAACAATTTAAACAAAGTCTCTAATTTCAATCTCTACTTGGAGTGTCACTGAATTCTATTTCCTTATTGTATTTAGTAAGTGGTGAACTAGGGCCCAAAGACTGTATGAAAAAGTCCACATGATGATTAAATGTTTATCAATATGTTACCCCAATAAGCATTTACTGAGTACCCAATTATGTAAAAGGCAATATCTAGTGCTGTGGATTTTACAAAAATACAGAGGATACTCAGTTCTTCTCTCACCTGGAATTTCTAAATAACTTCTTAGTATCTCATTCTCAGTCTTTCTCTCTCTCTTTCCCTCCCACTCTCTCTCCCCGTTCTGTTCCTAGCAAACCCACCCCAACCATCTTCTCTTTGCTCCCAGTTCCATACTTCTATTGTACAGAGCCTAACACAGTGCCCAAATGATGATAAACATTTTAAGTGGATTTCTCTATTTTTGTAAAGCCTCTGGTGGTCCCCATCATGTTCAGGGCCCAGACATTTAAATGCTTACAAGGTTCAGGTGGTCATTTAGATGAAAGAGGACTACCAATTGGAAGGAAAAAAATGGAAAGCAGAAACTCTAAGTAAAAAAAGACAGTAGCTAACCTGTTCGAGCCAAGTACTGCCTCATAAGAATAGAGGCTCAGTGTTTCAAAATCATGAAAATTGAATGTTTATTGAAATCACTCAACTTTCCAATTCATTTTCAAAATCATAAGAAGACCTTCTGACCTACAAATAGGGTAGTGTTCCCTTCTTGACATAGCATGCAGGGCTCTTCAAACTATGTTTCCAAACTAACTTCCTCCTGTCTCTTCCCACACTCTATGTTCTGCACTCAGACTTCCTGAACACGCCATGTTCTTTAACAGTTCCAAGATGGGTGTAGTTAGACTGTGGGCCAATCTCTGATCCAAGTGTGTTCACCTCTAAGGACCACAGTTGAGACACCTCTACCTGGAAGTCTTCCTGAACACCTACAGGATAGTCAGCCATGGTTTACTATATCTGTCTCCTTTTCTTTGTTCATGTACATACAGGCTGTCCCTGACTCTCATATTTTCAGCTTCTGAACAGCCAACACTTTCATGCATTATACATCGACACTCCAAAGTGCCTTTTGTATGCCAAATCCAGACTTTCATACATCAGCAGATCAACGAACATTTTGCACTAATGTGTGGTGGCACCGCCTGACAGCCAAGAGTTCTGTTTGGGCAGTCATGCCATCTTTGTCTGTAAGAGCAGGCTTTATGTAATTATTTGAATGTTTTTTGCTCTTTGCCCTTATTATTTTGCCAAAATGAGTAGAAAATGAACATTGAAAATGCTGATAATGGTGATAAAATCATAGGTCTCATAAGCTTAATACAGTTGAAACAAAGATGAAATTATTAGTCATTCCCATTATGGCATGTCTTTAACCCCAATCAGGCTCTTATTAGATTTAAACCCAGTCAACTGTGGTTCAATTATGAAGGAAAAACATAATATTAAGGACCTTGTATAAAATGCTGGAAATAAATTGTTGAAGATTGTATGTAAATGGCAAGATATAATTAAAGATTATGTCATATATACTTTAGACCTGAAAGGAAAAAGAAAACTCTGTATAACATTCAAGTCTATTTTTTTTTAATTTAACAATATGATTCTATTATGTGTTTAAAGAATGTATTATGTATGAATCCATGAATATTTGATGAGCTGTTTCATTGGGAATCATGGTGCTTTTTACTATATCCTTAACGTTTGGGTGCCCTTGATCAACTTGTTCCCTCGTTTGCTCACTCACCTACACACCATTCAGGAGTTCTAAAAATATCTAACCTTGTTTATCCTCCACTTGATAACCACCATTTCCAAAGTAGAGGCTATCATATAACTTCTGTCACCAGCAGAGATGAAATATCTCATTTAGAGCAAAGATGACACATATCTTGTGGAGCAAAGAGATAAGACCTCAAGTATTGGGGAATAAAAGAAAGCATTCTAACAATTTCTGACTCCATGGCAGGTACTATTTGTAAGGTCACTTTATTATCCTCATAAAAACTTCTCAAGGGCCATTGAACAGATGAGGAAAATGAACTCAGAGATTTTGAGTAACTTAGCCAAAGTCATACGTACACACTACTAGTCAAGATACAGGTTAAAACCAACTGTATTTGAATCCAAAATGCATCCTCTTTCAAAACTACAATGCCTTCAAAGTGTTCAGTATTACAAATACTGGTCAAGGTTTTTTTTTTATTTTTTTTATTTTTTATTTATTTATGATAGTCACAGAGAGAGAGAGAGAGAGAGAGAGAGAGAGAGAGGCAGAGACACAGGCAGAGGGAGAAGCAGGCTCCATGCACCGGGAGCCCGATGTGGGATTCAATCCCAGGTCTCCAGGATCGCGCCCCGGGCCAAAGGCAGGCGCCAAACCGCTGCGCCACCCAGGGATCCCCAAGGCTTTTTTTTTTTTTTTTAAGATTTATTTATTTGAGAGAGAGAGAGAGTGCACGAGTGGGAGGGGCAGAGGGAGAGGGAGAGAGAATCTCAAGCAGACTCCACATTGAGCATGGAGCTCAACTCAGGGCTCAATCTCACAACCCTGAGATCGTGACCTGAGCTGAAATGAAGAATTGAGCACTTAACCAACTCTACCATCCAGGCAACCCTGGTCAAAGCTACTATGTGCTACTATTACATGATCAAATTATGGTTTTTCTGATCCATCCTGTAAAGTTATCCCTCTGTTTATGATGATTTTTCTTTTTCAGAAAGTTCTATTGTAGCAAATTCTTAAATGGTTGGTTTGAATAATTGCTACAAAGAAACATATCATTCTTCACCCAATAGGTGGTGATTTTTTAAAATATTAAATGTTTTACACAGTTCACTTAGAGTCAATGTTTTTTTAAATTAATTCCCTTTACTCTTCTCAGGAGTGAACTTATTAGCCTATGTGCATTTTCTCAGTTTTTCCATTCAAAGAGATTCTAAATTTTATGATATATATGAAAGTGATGAATACAATGTGCAATTAGGTGAAAATCAAACTTACACTTCCTGCTTACAGTCATATGCCATGTGATACCAATGGGATCATGGCAAATTCAAGTTTTTTACTCTATAAATTGATGCTCAAATACATGAATGAATAATTGAGGATTATTCTTGTGGATGTCTTACTCCCTTTCCTCAACTTCTTGCTATCCTTTTCCTCCTTGAGGCATTAGTGCCTACAAATCTAATAAATCTATGTGTCTTAAAGGTTTCCAATATCTACCTGCCCAAGCCCATTAGCTTGTTTTCTTTGGCTTCTTTATAGAATTTAATATGTGCATTGTCCTTGCAGTATTTCTATCTTGTACTCTAGCTCTTCTGAAAAAGATTAGTACCAGAGGTTGTGAAGACTCTATTCTCTGGCTGCAATCACTTACCTGCATCTATATTTATTTCTACAAGCTGAATGTCTATTGAAGACATTATTAGTGGCCCTCCCATATATACATGAATCCCTTTTACCTGCTATTAGCTCAGATCCTCAACCTCCTCAGATCATGAACCCCACAGGATCCTGGAATCACCTAAGTAAGGTACCTGAGAGAAACACCCCACTTTGGGTGACTCTGAGCAAGTTAGTAGCTAATGTGGATACAAAAGCCCTACTGCCTCAAGATGGGAACAGACTCTCTTGTGTAATTTATGTTCCACTGTTTTCTTGTGAGATCAGGCTAAAGGTGGACACCCAAAACCAAGTCTTTCCATAGCTTTTTCCTTTCCCTGTCCTCTTCTCTCACTCACATAGAAATTTCTCCTGAACACATACTCTCCTTCTTAGTTTTAGAAATTGTCTTAGGTGAAGCTCTACTGCTAAGGACGATGAATGATCTAGAGAAGATGCCTAAAGTCAAAAGAGAGTATGTCGATTTTTTTTTTTCCTGTAATCAGTAGCCATAACCCAGTTTACTGGTTGTGTGACTACAAAATTTTAGGCTGTGGGATGTTCCTCCTAAAATCTGTTACTTGTCTGCTACATCTAACTGGAGCTAAAAATGGAGTTTAAATCCAGTCTGGTAATAAAATCATTTCCTGTCCACCTCTTCATGTCTTGGCCAAGCTTCTATATGTACCTGTTGTTCTTCTGCAATAAAGGGAATCTGGTCACATTCTAGGGTGGAGATTCAGGACCTCAACACTTATAGACATATGGATATTGTGGCCCTATGGGTAACTGAGGAGCGCACCTTTGAAAGGAGGAGACTCAGGATCAAAGAAACAATCAGAGTAAATCTAATCCAAGAAGACAAAAATAAATTCCAAAGCAAAAAGTTTACACTAAGATCAAGAGATGGATCATGGAAGTTTAGGAGAGTGAATTTAGGACTGAGCTTGATGCAGTATCAGGCACACAGTACATAGACTCATGCCTTTGGAACAAATAGTGGCCTTTTAAAACAGCTATTTTTCACATATCTGGAGGATGAAACTCTATCTACTTTCTTGGAGATCAACTGATCTGTTTTCATCGGACTGCTACAATGCACTTTTAATTTAAGATTTTTTTCAATTTATTTTATTTTATTATTTTTTAAAGATTTTATTTATTTATTTATTCATGAGAGACACACACTGAGAGAGGTAAAGACAGGCAGAGGGAGAAGCAGGCTCCATGCAGGAAGCCCGATGTGGGATTCGATTCCGGATTCCAGGATCACTCCCTGAGCCAAAGGCAGATGCTCAGCCACAGAGCCACCCAGGTATCCCCTACAATGCACTTTTTAAAACTAAACTCCTAAAAAAAAAAATAAAAAAAAAAATAAACTAAACTCCTTTTACCATTCCTCTACCATGATCCTTTAAGCTTGTGATGAGTTCTCTGCAGTTAAGATTTCTGTAGGCTCTTCTCCCTCAGTATCTGACTCCTTACTGTAAGGACAACCACACAGAAGCTGGATTTCCTGCAGTCTTGTGCTTCCAAACCACTCTCTTCTGTTGCCACAGAAGAAATAATATGGTACTTTTCAATATTAATTTTGACCATTCAAGTTATATACTATTTTTAATTGCATATCTGCTTCCATCTTCTAGATTAGACTAAAAGCTCCAAGAAGAGCCGTATTAATATCCTCTTCAAATCTTAGTGTTTTGTCAGAGTAGACCTTGCATATTTTTAAGATGGATGAATAGCTGTTAGTTATTTAACAAGAAATTATTGGGCACCCATGCACTAGGACCTTTCCTACCCATATGTATAAGTGTATCACTTTGAATGATACAAACACAATGGTCTCTTCATAGAATTATACAACTAATTGAGCAAAAATGGTTAATAAATAAATCACAGGTAGTAGTAAAGTTGTATAAAAGCAATAAAACAGAGAAGTATGAGAGAAAATAATTGGTTGGGAGAGAGGCCCCTTTAGTTAGAGTGCTGAGGAGGGATTGCCTGAAGAACTGATTCTCTGAGAAATAAAAGAGTGAGAAAGCTATGCTGGGAGGAAGCACTGGCAAGCATCAAGTTTCTGAAGTAAGAAACAGAAAGAACCATGTTGAAGAAGCAGACAGAAGGTCAGTGGGGATAAAAGGCAGAATGAGGAAGATGAGTTCCATGAGATGCAGCCTGAGAAGTAGGCAAAGGCATTCAGGCTTAGTCACTAACCTTCTTAAGATTCAGCCACATATACCAGCATGAGCTGCACAATTTGCAAGACCTGGTGCAAAATGACAATGTGAGCTCTTTACTTTTAAAAAATGGAGGGAAATGCAGTTTGAAGTACTAAAGTACAAAGATGTAACCCATTTTGCTTTCCTCCTCAATCTCTTTCAATCTGTCACCAAGTCTTTCATTTGCTATTTAAATGACTCACTCCATCAGGCATGGGGATACTTGTTGGGTAGGCACATCAGGACACCTTCCACCATGGTCCATCCCCAAACATGGTGCAGTATAAGCCCAACCCCTCAGTTCCACATGCCCTTGACTCCTCAGAGACTAAGATAATATAAGTTCTCTGACTCAGAAAAACTGTTAATACCATTTTTAATGGAAAAACTAGGCTGTGGAGAAGGTAATGCCTTAACTACTCAAACACAAATTGGAAGCACCAGAAACATAATTTTCAAGGAATAAAATACCTAAAATGATCATATACTGTCTCCTTCAGCTTGCAAGATATACCTCACAATTCCTAGATCTAGAGACAGTCAAGACACAGCTGAAGAATCTCTTCCAATTCCGTTTTTTTCCTTCACTAAATTCCTAAATCCCAAGATTTCTGTTTAGAACAGGATTTTTCTCATTCAACATTTATTGAGTACTCACCATGTGCCAGGCACATACCTGAATACATTAACACCCAAACTAAAATGCGAACCACAATATAACTTAAAATTTAGCTTCTTATATAGTACAGTGTTTTCACAATGAGAGTTCCATGTTCCCAATGAAACTAACTTTTAAATTTAGCAGTTTTTAATGTCCTAAATACTGCTCCATCTTATTTAACACCTCAAAGTCTAAGACAGATTTCCACATTTGTAGATGAGGTAACTGTAGAGCGGAACTGTTAGGTAATCGGAGGAGATGCACAAAAGGAGACTGAGCTTTCAATTCAGGATTGTCTCACTGTAAAAACTGAATTTTTCCTCTAAATCACCCTCTCCTCCTTCTTCCTCTTCTTCACTGAATTACTATGCCTCTTATATCCTCACATTCAGAAGCACTCCATAAGTCAACAACTCTGAAATATCCATTTAAAAAAAAGCCTATGTTGTTTGTATTTACTTAGTTTTAGAAGAGCTCTACTTCAATTCTTTGAATTACCTATAAGAAATGCTGAATGCAATTACTAGTAAACTGCAACACTTGCACATAGTACCCACTATAAATGTTAAACATAAATGTCTCACTGAAATACTAAAAATCAAGCATGGAATTAGGTTATTCAAAGAGACAAGATTGTGACTTAATGCTATTTACTACCTTATTTACAAGGATCATATCTTCCCCAAACTGTAACAGTTGTTTGTGCTTAAAAAGAAGTCTATAGATCAAGGCCGTGATTTTCTGAATACATCAAAAGTCTTAGAGCATTCCCAAGGATCTGCTGATTAACCCAGTAGGATATTAATTACGAACACATCTGCCATTCTTACTTTTTGTTCTTTTTCTTTAAATAGGAGTGGAGTAATTCAGTGTGTATGATTAGGTGTAGCTAGCAGTACATGATGAGCTAGATTTAGATACATTTATGAAGCATTAGATAAAATGAAACAGTTTACTAGAAAACATAACTTGTATTGGAGATTCAATGTTTAAAGTAGGGAAAAGTTGTTTTTTTTAAAGCTTAACCTTAAATGAAACAGCATATGAAGTGGTTGAATGTGAAAGAATAGATAGCTTCATTGTTTCTGGAGAACAAGAGTATTTATAGTTCCTTACTTTGTGACTCATCACTGTGCTGTAAAATATTTGGGGTATTACTCATAACCACAAAAAAGACAGAATAGAACGGTTTGATGTTAGGGCAAGGGACAAGGTGAACAATCTGGCATCTACTTGTGAACATTCTCATTTATAAGAAATTGAACAATTTCTGTAATTTTTAGCTGCTTTTCTTTCTCTGCAAAATGAACGTATCATTTAAAATAAGTGGTAATCCACATGCCTCAAATCTAAAACTATCAAAACTGGTAAAATGGAAATAAGACATAAGACTATAAGAAATGTAGCAGATTGTAATGAACCTTCCCCCCAACTTCAGATTTTTTTGAACAATGCAAGTTTATGATATTTTTGAAAGATTTTACTTATTTATTAATGAGAGATTCAGAGAAAGAGGCAGAGACATAAGCAGAGGGAGAAGCAAGCTCCCTGTAGGGAGCCTGATGAGAGACTTGATCCCAGGACCCCAGGATCATGACCTGAGCCAAAGGCATCAGACGCTCAACCAGAGCCACCCAGGCATTCCTAAGTTTATGACTACTATGAAGACATGCGTTGGGGAGCAAACATATTATTCAAAGGGCATTTCCTTCAAATGTTCCTTCTCTCTACAAATAAGATGAGCACAGAGAGAAAGAGATATAACAAAATGGAGGAAGTACTGATAACAAATGAGAAGAGCGACAGGATATAAATTCTGTAATATAAAAAAACATTTTTGCAGATAAGAATATTAATTTTTTAAAAGACTAGTAATTTTAAGTAATAGCTTATTAATAGAAAACAATTCATTTTATACCCTTTTTCTATTCTTTTTCACTAAGTACTAAATACACTCTAAAATGAAGTTAACTTTCCACAATAATATTAGTTCTTCTTAAAGAAAATGCTGATTAATTAACAGTTGCTCCAAACCATTTCAAGAATAGAGAGAAAAAATATGACCAAACATTACTATCTTCCCAGGAATATAATTTAATATTACCTCTCTTGAAAACTATAGAAATTTTTGCTTTGTTACTAACTTTTGCCTATATTAACTAGTGCATTTGGTCAATTATATTTCTAGCATTTACATCAAGACTTTCATCCTTCAGATTATATTTCGCCAAGTTTTTAGACTTTTCATTTGTTCTAAAGGATAAGCTGAACATTGGCATAATGCAGAAGCTACCTTCTAACGACAAAAACCACTGGGAATAATTTATTCTGCAATAATAAATGGTAGATGGTTGCTATGGGCTTAGAATGTGTTAGGGATACATACATCTGTATCAAAACATATGAAATAAGTATAGCTGGACTAGTTTCCTTCAAAGTGGTGAACTATCACTTACTGGCTTTATCTCCCAGGATATTAATCCTGGAAATTCCAAAGAAAACTGAAGAAGGTGAATGGTTCTTCAGTTTACCTAGAAACTGCTGAAAAATTCTGGACTAACTGAAGGAGGTTCTAAAATATGTCTGTGTGTGCTGGGAGGTAGTGTTCTCAACCTTGACAGTCTTGACATTTTTAGTCAGATAATCTTCTGTTGAGTGGGGCTTCCCAATGTACTATAGAATTTTTAGCCCTATACCCACTATATACTAAATACCAGTAGCACAACTGCAAGCACCACCCATTCCTCTAGTCATAAAAATAAAAAATGCATCCAAACATTGACAATTTTCCCTGGAAGGCATTGAGAACCATGGATATAAATTATTCCAACCCACTGTCTCTTCTAAAATCTGTATCAGGACACATGTACAGCCTCCAAATTATGATACAGCAAAAATTCTGAGTTAATAAAATGATTCATTGCAAAAATCAAATTAAGGATATGGCCTTTTAATTCAAGCCTCAGAGCCTCAAGGTAGCCACCATAAAATTGAAAGAGAAAAAGATACTAGGATCAAAAACATTTAGCAGATTAAAGGACACTGTCTAAAAAAAGAGTTTGGGATGGTCTTCTGGAACATGAAATTTACTGAAAACAAACAGTTTGGGAGCCTATTAAATTTATAAAGCAACTATATTACCTAAGAAACCACATGACTGATTGAAAAATCATCTGTTTTCTTTAAATTTAAGACTTTTTGCACCGCCACCCCGCACCCCCCTCCCCTCGCCTTCCAAGAGTGGAAATGGGCTGAGAAAAGGTGCTAAGTTTAAGATGGCACATTTCTCAGCATCCACTTTACCCAGAACCACTGAGAACAACAGACAAAGGAAGAAAGCAGAATCATGACCTAATTAAAGAAATTCCAACCCAGAGCCTGCCCCATTCCCCACCTCCTTGAGGTAGGGGCCTTCACTTTACCTGTTCAGAAATTTCACATTTGCTATGAGTCAAGGACTATGGTATGTTTCCAATCCTTCCCCATTACTAATTAGAGAATTCCGTTGTTGTGTTTGCAGAGGAGGGCAGATATAATTTGTCTTTCAAGTTCGTGGGACTCAGGAAAACATGAAGACACGATTAGACCTAATTCAGAGGCTATCATGAATCCAGAGTTCCTGGACTATGAGTTGGATTCAGTGATTGAATAAATTTTAGATCATCTCCTTGGGGAGGAGCTGAGTTTGTTATATGAGTGGGATGAAAGTAGCAAGGGGGTATTTCATGACCTGAAGGTTGGACTGAGGCAGAATACAAATATCCATATGGTTCTTTACATTCCCCAGCTTCCCTTACAATTAGATTAAAACTATATGACTAGTTTTGGCCTCCAAAGGTCTATAAACAGAAGTGACACTTATCAGTCAGTTAAACTTATTGAGGCAGTTTAGAGCACAGTGCTTCCTCTAAATCTTTTTCCCTTTGGTGGCCTCCTTGGAAGCCATATGTTGAGATAGTGGAAGCACAAAATGGAGTGGATCTCTGAGTCACTGTGTGAGCAAGAACCCCTTCTATCTTTCACCAGGTTTTGTTGTGTCAGACCACTGGGATTACAGAATATATTTGTTACTGCATGTACTCAACAGTTCTTTAACAAAGAGTTCCAGCATCATTACAAACATGGATAGAGCTAGAAAATTTGCCCCTACAGTAAGGCTTAGCTACAAACAGAGCTGACTGTTGGTGAAGATGTATTTAGGGTTTCATTTAAAATCCATTAGACAGTATGTTGTAAAGACATGAAAGAGGAGTCTTTCCTTACTCGATATATTCTTCATACCTCTACCAGGTTAATTTTTTTTTTAAATCAAGATACCAATTACACAATTTTCTTACTTAAAATCTACCCGATATTTCCCCCATTGCCTACTATACCACATCTTTTGTTCTATCACTTGAATCTTCCTCATTATAAACCTAGCCCATGTTTCTCCTTTTGCATATGATTTCTCTCCTACCTTTATCCTGCAATTCAAACAACTGGATTATCCATGCTTCCGTGTGCTCTTCTAAACTAGGACTTTTGCTAATACCATTCTCTTTGGCCAAAATATTCTCCATCTTCCAATTCATAGTCTTCCTACCCTTTAAGATCTACTCATCAGTGACATCTTCAGCAAAACCTTTCCTAATTCCACCAATTAGTATTAGAGCCTCTTTTATAGCACTAATCAAATTTTGATTTTTTGTTATGGCATTTAGTTGAAACCAGTTTTTGTTATGTCTTTGCATTACTTGAGGTACTACTAATTTATAAGTTATTGATGGCAAAAGCTAATGTAAAATAAAAATTAAATAGATGGAATGAATTGGTGTACAGAAATAACATAATCAGTCTATTGCACTAAAGAGTCTCTCTCCATTTCTTTCTTCTCCCCACCTTTACCACAGGTATTTGAAAATTCTCTTCCTTTTAGGAACATCATCATTCACATGAGTCTGGAGGCCCACTAATCCCACTATTCTTAAGCTGACAGCATTAGATAAGACACCATCTTAAGCAAGCTTCACTAGTCCTAACTATTTGGACCCTGAATATCATTGCTCTAGTACTTCCCCACTATTGATTGCTCAGTTCCTCTGCATTATAACAGTACACTGCATCAACTTGATTCAGCCCAATCAGGAGCTCGACAGAAAATGTATTTTCATGAATATTTTATTAAATTGATCTAAGCAAAATTCCACAGAGATTTAAATTCCCATCTAGGTTTCTGCATATACGTCAACCTTTGTAAACATAGCTACATATCATCCATGTCGAGAGACATATAAGAATAACTCCCAAGGTGGATTATTCACTCTGTGGATTTCTCAAGACAAATTCACACCTGCCTCTGCCCACTATCAGGTCAGATCATAGAACAATGATTTTAAGAAAATAATTATCAGTTTAAGCATGAGTGTGGAAATACCCAGGATCCTCCACTTAAGTATGCCTTGACCTACATTCTAAAAATTTGCTACAAAAAGAGCTGTTCTATTTCACCAGTGAAAGTGACTATTAGAGTCCATGGTTTGGGATATTCTGGACCTCCTCTCTTTTCCGGTGATATATCTACCAAACCATTTTTAAAAATCAGTTCAGTAAAAGGGAAATATAACATGCATATCTGTACTCAAATAATGATGATGAATGCTTAATGCACATATCTGCACTCACTTCAAGGGAAGCCCAGCAAAAGAAAGAGAATAAAAAGTGGCTAAACTATTCCCATGTCCCTTCCTTGGGTGACCAACTGTTCTGGTTTGCCCCGGACAGAAGGAAGTTCCTAGAACAAGGGACTTTCAGTGCTAAACCAGGGAAGTCCCTTCAAATTAGGACTAATCTTTACTGTACCTTTCACAGATATTAATATGATAGCCTCAGTTCTTTGCAAATTCCAAAATATAGTAACTTATTCTAGAATTCAGTTTACTTTTCCATTTCTATAAATTATGGAGACCAGATATGATCTGTTCTTAAGAATTCCAGGCATTCCTCCTCAATCTCAGCAGGTCTAAATCCCCTTTCCCAAAGTGTTTGAGTTTCTGGGTCTCAAGCCATAAAACAGTCGGGGAATTTCTCTTAAGGAATCAACTGCTCTCTGGTGGTTCAACTGTATTAGCTAAAAGAGATCCTTTGCTTCCCTATCTTTTATTTTCTGTCCCAACTCAATCACAAAATGAGAAGGAAATTGTCATGGGGCAGGAGACTTTTCAAACTTCAGATAAATTCTCTTAGCTAAACTATTCCATTTATATATCTTGGCACAAGTTAGCAGCAAAAAACCTAAAGAGACAACAAAAGAAAAATGCATGGTTTTTTAGATTTTTTTCGGTAACTTCTGAAGCGTTAAAAAGTGTTTCTATTTAAAAGCTCCTGACAATGACTGGCAGGACCTGAGAAAACTTCACAAGATGAGCCCCAACCTTTGAGAATTACTATCAGAACAGTAATTGGGAACACCTAATCTGTTTTAACCACAATTGAGGGATCGTGATCTAATTGCTACTCATTGGTCCTTCTCAAATGCCATAAGAAGAAAGTGAACAAAGCACAGATCAATACTAAACACCATGGAAGGGATACTCAACTTCAGAGAAGGGGAGAAGTTCTAATACTCCGAATAAACTGACACAATAAAAATAGGAAAACTTGTATAGATTGATTGAGTGATTACTAACAGGCCCATTAGGCCAGTGTCTTCTCAAGAATCTGACATTTAAAATCAAAAATAGGACAGGCCTAATTTTAAATTTTGCAATTAGGGAATTTAATTTAAATGTGAAGGAGAATGGGAGGTGTACATATCAACCCAATTTAGTGCAGACAGAAAAATAGACAGAAATGAAAATTACAGAGTCAATTCAGAATAGACATAATGAAGCCCATTTACCTTTGATGTAATAGATGTTTAGAATATTAATGACCCAAAGGCAAAATTTGAAGGTACTGACAGAGTATTTAAATACCAACTTTTGAACTTTCTTTATTTTTCACAAGTACCTACTAAATTACAAATATAAATATAAGTAACCATGAAAGAGTTAAACCAAAATTTTGCCAATGAAGTAACTGAACTAAGGCCCTAGACCAATCTGGTTATGATTTAATCAATGGTGCCTCGGTAATAGGTAGCTCTGATTCCCGTAATGAATTGCCTTGAAGGTTAATTCTAAGTTCAGAAAGTTGATAGTGAGCATTATTAGTGCAGAGAAAGGGAAGCAGAAAATGGGCCTTTGACATTTATCATCAAACACGGAATACACATGCACAAATCATTTACCTTTATTCATCTTTGTGTAGTAATCAAGAAAGATGCCTTCTAACTCATTTTCTTTGTCAACCAGGCAATAGTACATGTCACCCAAATTTTAAAAGAAATTACATGGAAAAGAAGGAGACTCTAAGAAGAGGAATAGCAGACATATGCTCAAATTGTGATATTTAAAATGATATGTCATAAGATATAATATCTAATCACACATATAGAAGGGAACCATTTCTTTGTGGAAAAGAAAAACACAAAGATATTTAAGCACCAGTCTCATGCCTAGAGATATTACAATTTTTTTTACAAAGTCGGGTAAAAAAATTAAGTGAAAATCCACTTCAAGTCAGATTTTCCTTTCAAACAATAATTCACCAGGAAAGATTGATGTCTGTGAGATCCTGCCACTTTGTTAACAGGGGGTCACAAGTCCTAGTAATTACCTGCTTTTAAAAAATATTCGAGAACAGATTGAGAATCTTGGACCCAACATCTAAGTGAGAACAATAAAAACAGTCTTCAGCTGCCATTACATAACTTCTTTCTTCATTATCGCACAGCAGATGATACTTGTTTCTCTGTTTCATGTTTTGCTTTCTAACCTGAGCCACAGGCCAGATTCTCCTCCTCTGTAACTCTGCAGGGATTCTTTGGTTTGTACCTTTTGTGTAATTCTGCTTGGCATTCTAAATATGGCTCATTCCCCTGGTTTCAATACATTTCTTGATTTTTACCTGCAGACCTTCATTAAGTTGAGTGCCTTGGAACAAGGGGCAGTTTTTTCAGCAGGAGAAATCTGGGGGATATTATGGGTTTGGAGTTATAATAACTAAGTTTCTATTTCATAAATTGGAAAGGGGAAGCATCTTCTTTGAAGAATGAATTTTATCACTTTGCAATTCAAACTGCAATGTATAACTATCATGTATAGTGACCACTCCCTAGATTAAGGTAGTATAGTCATACTCCATTGAGATAATTTCCAAAATGGTTTAACAAAGATGAATTACCAGATTCTAATCTTTGCCATCTGAGGTTTGCCAAAAACAAAGCTCAAATTACAATAACCTAAGCCTCTTGTCTAAGAAATATAATTTCTGAAATGAAGTCAAAATCATTTCAAATTCATCAATCTTTGTTTAAAACAGGTGGTTTTTATGTTCCCAGTATTTTACATAATGTTTGTGTGAGGTGGTCATGCACTCCCGAAGTGCCTGGCAACTGTGACATAAACCTCAAGAGACCATCACATACTCTGTGAACATTTGTAATATTTTCAACCATTACTTTTTTGAGCTCCCTTTGATGATTCATGCTAAGGGTAGAGAACCGGAAGGGATATTTTTCCTTCAAAGCCATAAATATAGCCAAAATGTATTTTCTTAGCCATACATTTCAACATGCATAAACTCTCTGGCTGATATTTCTTGCCATTTGGTCCAACTATACTTCCTGAAGACACTGTATGAAAAGAACTAGTCTAATTTAAGAAGGAATCTGTCCCTGGTAAAACAATACATACAGAAAGGAAAAAAGAAATCATTCAATTTAGCCAGCTTCCTGAAAGCCTTGATCTTAGAATCTGGTTTTTAAATAGAAAACTTAAACAAAAGTTACTATCCAAGTAGTTTTGCTCTTAGTATGTTTAGGATCACTTTATGGAAAATAAACACAGTACATTTAAATTAATTTTAAGGTCAATGACACATAATTTAAGTAGATCCCTTCTACATGCTGCTATTCCATCTTGCAGAAACCCAGGTATATTTCACTTTCATTTGTCATCAACACTGTCCTTTCTCCTTTATTAATAATTTCTATTCTAATGGTCCATTCATTTTCAGAGAAACTTACCATTATTTTTCCAGAGATTTATTATAATATATATGGCCTCCCACAAGTGTGAAAAAGCAAGATATTCTGAAAATAACTTAATTCACAAAATATGCATTCTTTATATACGTGTAGGGAACCATTTTTGAGTAATGAAGTTCTGCCATTCTCAACTGTGGTTTAAATCACCTGTTTTGGAAAGCATATGAATTTTAAGAAAAGAATGAGTGTTTTATGATTTTTTTAATTTAAAAATTTACATGCACACAAAAGAAGTAAAGTGCCTATTTACAGACTCACTACTATGTTCAGATGGCAGTAACTATCGGGACAAACACGCTCAGCCACGGAATCTGCACAACTGAGAATAGTCTCACAATCAGAACTAAGAAGTTCCAGCAGAAAACACAGTATAGATTATCATAAATTATTAACACTTCTGAGTCTAATTCAGTGGAGCTATTATTTTATTGGAAATGGAGACAAAACTCAAGAAGGAAAGTGTAACAAGTACTTAACAGGATAAACATCATGATATTATTTACTAGGTATTTGGTATATATGAAAAACACAGCCCTGAATTCTACATTAGTGGTCCTTAAAGTGTAGTTTCTGGACCAGCAATTGCAGTATCTCCTGGGAAGCTGTTGGAAATGCAAAATCTCAGGCCCCACCCCAGATCTATCTAATCAGAAATCTGGGACTTCACAGCAAATTGTTTTAACAAGCCCTCTAGGTTATTCTGATGCATGCTCTTGTTTAAGAAACACTGTTCTAGATAAACATTTTTAGGAGGTAGTAAATTCAAAAATAGACGGAGCCACAAAATATTTTGCACATGTAATAATAAAAATAAAACAAATTTATATACTGCTTTGCAAATTACAAAGCAGTTTCAAATGCATTAATCTCATTTGATCTCTGAATATTATTGTGAGATGGCCTGAGGAGACATTCACATTTTTACTTTACACAATTAAATGGAGTTTGAGAGAGATTAAATAAATTCCACAACCTGACAAACCTTGTTAATAGAATTAGATTAGAACCCAGGTCTTTAGGCAGTAAAACATGCAGGTTACTAAGTAAAAAAAAAAAAAAAAAAAGGGGGGGGGGGGTGGGGGGAGAAAAAGAAAGTTGATGGGAATTAGTACAAATTCTTTGTTTCAACAGCCTCCACTGGCATCCAAACAATGTTGTAAACTCTTTGAGCATTTTTAATTAAGTAGCATTTTAAAATGCTATGAAGAATTTACACTGTACACATCCATTTTAGATAGATATTCAAGGTAAGCTCTACCTCTAACCAAAAACAAAATAGGAGCACCTGGGTGGCTCAGTGGTTGAGCATCTGCCTTTGGCTCAGGTTGTGATCCTGGGGTCCTGGGATTGAGTTCTGCATCAGGATCCCCATAGGGAGCCTGCTTCTCCCTCTGCCTATGTCTCTGCTTCTCTGTGTGTGTGTCTCTCATGAATAAATAAATAAAATCTTGGGGAAAAAAAAAACAAATGAAATAAATTCTCAAATTTATCAAAGTTCTAGTTAATACGTTTTTACCAATAAATATAATAATGATTCATTTTTATTCTTATTGCAAAAGAGCACTTAAGGGCCCCAGATGGCTTCAAAGAGTTCTATTTTCATAAAAGCATAAAGAAGAAAGGAGCTTAATTTGGGGGAATTCAGTTTATCATTTTTGAATATCAATTCTTCAATTTATGGTATAGGAAGTAAGAAGTCTTCTATCTGGAATTTTTGTTTCCTATCTGGAAGACAGGTTCTAGATATTCTTCACAGAGTGCTTTCCTAAAGTGAGCGAGAAGACATAACCTGGACCTGCTTCTTACCATAGGTTGAGTGCATCTCTTCCAAAATGTTAAGTCACAGTCACTTATTCTAAAATGGTTTCTATCATGACTCAATCTCTTATTATGGACTCTTAATTTTAAAAGAGGAATTTAAGGATACTAACAAAGCTGACCATGTTTTCAATTCAGCTTGACACTACTCAAGACAGAGGTATAAATGTTGTTTGTTGAGTAAAACTAATACATCACAGAATCTGTGAGGATGTCTGATATCTACAGAAAGATTCAAGCACAGTGCTGGAGAAAACATGCTTCAGACTGCTGCAGATGTTCTCAGATCCAAAGCATCTTTACCAAAAACAAACAAACAAACAAACAAAAAAAGTGAGATTTTTTTTTTTTAATGACACAGGAGGACAATTTAAAAATATAGCCCAGGATTTTCAAACTGGGATCTGAGAATGTATTCTGAATAATCAAAACATCCATAGAATATTTTCTTTCTATATTATTTGTCACTGTGATGATTAATTTAAAAACAAAACAAAACTAGCCAATTATAAAGAAATTTCTTTGAGATGATCATTCACAGTTGAATAGATTGTTTTCAAAGATTGAACATGGGGACATTGGGTGGCTCTGGTTGAGCATTTGCCTTTTGCTCAGGGTGTGATCCCAGAGTCCCAGGATCGAGTCCCACACTGGGCTTCCTGCACGAAGCATGCTTCTCTCTCTGTCTGTGTCTCTGCCCCCTTCTCTGTCTCTCATGAATAAATAAAATCTTTAAAAAAAATTGAACATGTTTTTCTTTTTTTAAGATTTTATTTATTTATTTAAGACAGAAAGCATGTGTTAAAGGGGTGAGGGAGGAGGAGAGTGAGAAAGAGATTCTCAAGAGACTCCACTCCCAGGGTGGAGCCAAATGTGTGTGTGTGGGGGGGGAGGCGCTCCATCTCAGGACCCTAAGATCATGATCTGAGCCAAAAGCAAGAGTCAAACATTCAACTGATGGAACCACCCAGGCATCCCTGAATATGTGTTTGTCATTCTTTCCTAAACTAGGGTTCAAGGATGTACATCCCAATGAATTATGAGAATGTCTTCCTTTTTTTCTTTTTAAGATTTATTTATTTATTTGGCAAAGAGAAAGAGGGCATGCTCATGCAAGAATGAGGGGAGGGGCAGAGGGAGAGAATCTCAAGCAGATTCCTCAGTGAGTGTTAGCCCAGCAGGACCCATAAGATCCTGACTTGAGCCGTGAAACCAAGAGACAGACACCTAACTGACTGAGCTACCCAAGTGCCCCAAGAACGTTTTTTCTTTTTAAAAAGGAGCAGTCTATCATTCACATCTGAGAAATAAAAGTTGCAGCAATTTATTTACTGCATTAAAAGTATAATCAATTTGAAAAAAAGAAATAAATTTTCCACTAGAAAGTTTAAATAAATATGAAACATTAGTTTGAAAGCACATAGAACATAGTGACAATGGCATAGTCTAGCAATAAATTCATGCAGTGTCAGCTGGATCAATGTGATTAACCTTGAGCGATATACCAGTGGGACGAGACAGGAATATGCCACTCCAGCAGGGAAGACTATTTTATCACTAAAAATGTTTAAATTTTCTGATCCATGAATATAATATAATGAGACTGATTTTATTTGGTTTCATTGTTTTACAATTCTTTACAATCATATCTCCTCTTACTACTTGTGCCTGGTCTGGGTGCTCCCACTGCCTATGGTCTATTACTGCTGACTTCACAGCATACACAGCTCAAAGACTCAAACCAGCTATTCAATAGGGAAAGATACCCCCCCCACCCCAGTAGTGAATTAAGACCACTATATGAAGATAATCAAGATATTCCTAGTATAGGGATCTTTAAAAAGGTCAAGGTTAAAAAAAAAAAAGAAAGAAAGTATGGCAGGGAGTAAGAGGGGCATTACATTAAAAGGGAGTGGGAGGGGTGCCTCAGTGGCTCAGTCAGTTAAGCATCTGACTCTTGATTTTGGCTCAGGTCATGAGATTAAGCCCCATGTCAGGCTCCACACTGGGCAAAGAGCCTCCTTAAGATTCTCTGTCTTCCTCTCTCCCTGCCCTCCTCATCTTCTCTCTTTTGGGGAAAAAGAGAGAGAGTGAGAGTGAAAGAGAGAGAGAGAGAGAGAGAGAAGGAAAATATACAGGAAATTCTGTGTTCCCAATAATTATACTCAATGTACTATAACTTCTTCATTCTGCCTTGTTTTCAGTGATTTAATTTAGAGCAGAAAACTGTCGGGGCACCGGAGCAGCTCAGTCAGTTAAGCGTTTGACTCAATTTCAGCTCAGGTCATGATCTCAGGGTATGAGATTGAGCTCTACATCAGGCTCCACACTTAGCAGGGAGTCTGCTTGAGAATCTCTCTCTGTCTCACTCTGTCCCTCCCCTCACTCACATGTTCTCTCTCTCTCTTTTTCAAAAACCCTGAAAATTCTTGTCAGAATTTTTTAAGTAGAAAAGCTGGCCTTCTCGGACATATCAAAATAAAGATAGCCAGCCAGATTTTTCATTGTCTAAGAACAGAGTTAAATATATGGAAAGAAAGGAACTCTGATGTTGACTTTGAACTAGAGATATCAATATAAATAGATATAGATAATGAAATAGATATAAGTATGTGTACATTATATATACATAATAATGTGTTGTGCCTCCTGAAAAAAAAAAAAAAAAAAAACCTAGAGGCAACAATACTCCAAAAGCAATGACCACACTTAGCATTTATACCTTGGTTTTTAAAAATCATTCTATACTACAGGAAACTGAGCTTCTTGGCTAATTGGCTGATGCCAGGGTTGGGACTGGGAAAATACAAAATGTTTTTAGAATATCTTGAGTCCAGACAGAAAGAATTTTTGTCTTGCCCTCAAATGAGAACATGTCAAGATACACACACACACACACACATACAGTTTCAATGGGCTCTAACTGGCCAATCTGAGACAAACTGTACATCAAAATAAATAATGATAGTAACAGCATATAACTCATTGAATTAAATGGAATATAAGAATCTATGAGGCCATTCTAATATAATAATACCTAATTAAAGGGGGGAATTAAAAGATCATCCTTAAATAAAAGTACAGCTAATAAATAAAAAGATATCAAGGGATGCCTGGGTGGCTCAGCCGTTTAGCCCTGCCTTCAGCCCAGGGCATGATTCTACAGTCCCAGGATTGAGTCCCACATCGGGCTCCCTGTATGGAGCCTGCTTCTCCCTCTGCCTATGTCTCTATCTCTGTCTTTGTCTCTGTCTCTCTGTGTGTCTCTCATGAATAAATAAATAAAATCTTTTTAAAAATTTTTTTTAAAATAAAAAGACAACAAATTAACAAATTCATTATATGGAAATAATCATTGTGATACTATTTGATTCAGGCACAAATCATCAATGTATACTAAAACTAAAGGGTGAATATTTGATGAGACAGGATATTTACAAAGTCTCAAAGTATCTCTCCACAAGATACTTATTAATTATGAAGGGGGAAATAGTAACTTTATGGGAGAAACCTGGCAGACACCACCTTAACCAAATGATCAAAGTTAATTCACCAGTAATGGCACAAATGGACATCAAATGCCTCCTGAGAAGGACACATCACGTCTGTGGTATTCCTGCTAAAAATGCATAACCTAAATCTAATCATGAAGAAATATCAGACAAACCAAAATGGAGAGACACGCTACAATATAACTAGTTTGCACTTCTTAAAAACATCAAGGTCATGAAAAACAAAGGAAGACTGGAAACTATTCCAGAATAAGGGAGACTAAAGAGATATGGCAACTAAATGCAACATGAGATCCCAGATCAGAAAAATAATAATAATTTGCTATAAACATGACTAGGAAAACTGGCAATATTTGAATATGTTCTTTACTATCATTTATTATATATTTTTATTATAAGAATATTAGATTGGCTTTAGGGAAGGTATAAGTTTTCCTTGATCTCCTCTTAGGATCCCTGGCTGAGTCAGAAAATGAAACTAACAAAGACAGATTAACAGGAGAAAAGTATACAAATTTTACTGTATTTTTACATGTACATGAGAGCCTTCACAAGAGAATGAGACCTACGGAAACTTTCATACCTTTTAGACAAAGAAGCCATAAATTTATGAACAACTGACAAGACAAAGGCTTTGTGCTAGAGGAAGTGAATGGTGAAGAAGTTTCTAGGAAGAAAAAGGTTAGCTTATCAAGATTTGTTAATTTCCTGTCTCCAGTAATATGAATGTCTTCCCTCCTTCCAGTGCTGGGAATGTACCTACACAGGGAATATTTACCATCTTTCAGAAAAGAAAGGCAAGAAGGGAGAGAGGTCAATTATCTTTCTGCTTCTACCTTTTTCTCAAACTCGCTCATTTTAAGATATTCAATATGCCAAGGTGCCAAATTCTGGGGTAATATGTTCTGAACCCTATCAGTATCACTGTCAATTTCCTGATTTATAGAACTATACTCTGGATATTCTTGGTTTCTCCTTTCCTTTCCTTTCCTTTCCTTTCCTTTCCTTTCCTTTCCATTCCATTCCATTCCATTCCACTCCATTCCATTCCATTCCATTCCCCTTTCCTATCCCCTTTCATTTCCTTTCCTTTTTCCTTTCTTTTTTCCTCTCCTCTCCTTTCCTCTCCTCCCTTCCCCTCCCCTCTCCTCCTCTCCTTTTCTTTCTAGAAATACACAGAAGCATTTAGATGTAAAGGGACACCATACCTGTACTTATTCTCAAACAGCTTAAGAAAGGTGGTGGGGAAATGATTACTACTCAGGGAAGCTGAGTGTATCCTTAAACACTTGTACTATTTTTTCAGTATTTCTGAAATTTTTAATTATTTTAAGATGGAAAGTTAAAAAAAAATATTCCCCCACTTGGTGGATATATAGATTATGGCATAGAAAATTCAGCCAGGAGGTTAAAGAATAATCTCAGGAGATAATGGTGTTATTGTTACTAGTCATAGGGAAGCAAGAACAAAGGTACTTTAATCAAGGAGAATGATCTTCTACTGGAAAATGCAAAGTAAGTACTAAAATAGAAAATGAAAAATGCAAAGGCATAGTAAGAAAACACCATGCCCTTTAAAATGTATGTAACCATTGAAATCTAAAGAACAACATCTTGGCAAACTGGAAGGCATATCTAAAGTTTTCTGGGAGAAGCAACTTAATTAACAATTGCAGTTTTTTTTAAAGATTTTTTTTATTTATTTATTGAGACAGAGAGAGGCAGAGACACAGGCAGAGGGAGAAGCAGGCTCCATGCAGGGAGCCCGACGTGGGACTCGATCCCACGTCTCCAAGATCACACCCCAGGCTGCAGGTGGCGCTAAACCGCTGCGCCACCGGGGCTGCCCTTGCAGATGTTAAAGTCAATCTATCTTTGGGGAATTCAAAAGGACCGCGGTGTCAGGGTATCTAGGTGCTACTCAGAAGACAAGCAGATGTTTTTATTCATCTTAAAAAATGAAGATCTTAGAAGAGGAACACAAATTTGACATTATACAGACAAAATTCTGAAACTGATTTTCAAATATTTAGGTCATGAGACTGAAAGGATCACTAAGATCAAACCAAATCAAATTAACCTTATTTCTTTTTCTGAGAAGTCCAGTAGATATGCAGGTCAGGATGCAGGTCTTTGCTACCAAGAAGCCACTAGCAACATTCTACAGTGAATCATCATGAACAAAACAGAAGGGTATGGGTTGATCACACATTCTAAAACAGTTGACAGGAGGTGGGTTTAAAATCATTTAGATCATTATTTCAAAGTGGATTCAAACTGGAGAGAATGATCTTATACTGTAAAGGATTCCATCCTGCTCAGTATGCACTAGAAAGGCAAATATGCCAAATTATTGGACATGGCTTCAGAATTGAACTATAGAAGCAGAAATGAAGGATATTTTTACAAGTTGGAATTGCTGGTGGAAGATAACAAGGCTACTGGTTCAATAAATTTTGCCTGATTATAAACTATAGAAAATTTGGAAATTACTGAAAATATAAAAATAAAACATAATGACCAACATAGAGATTGACATTGCCAGTATTTTGATGTTTTTTCTTAATTGTGTGTATATATGTGTATGTGTATTTTTAAGTGGAAACATACTGCGCATTCATTCATGATTTAGCAAATATGTACAGCATGCCTGCCAGTGCCTGGCACTATTCTACGCACTGGGGACAGTCAGCTATAAATAAAACAGACAAATACTCTTGAACTTATAAAAGTTACAGTCTATATATACTTGAATACTTTCTTCACTTAAAATTACAATGAAAGCATCCTTTATGTCATTAAATATTTTTTGAAAATGATACTAAATAACTGCATAATGTTTCATTAATGCTATTATGATGCATTTAACCATTTCCCTACTGTTGGATGTCTAAATAATTTAAAATGTTGTTGTAAATAACACTGGACAATTTGGGGAACAAATCATTAATCTTATTACTCATTTATTTCCTTATGATTCACAAAATGTTACTAATGTTCAATCCTTCCTCTATATTTATACCCAAACCAGTAATAAATGAAAGCTTGTATCTTTCCTTACCATAAGTGTTAAATTAAAATTTGAAAACAACCAACCACCATTTGGCAATTTGATGGGCTAAAAATATTTATTTTAGTGAGATTTCAATTCACATTTTTATTACAAGGGCTGGAGTTTTGCATGTTTATTGGTCATCTTCATTCACTTTTTTGTGAATTGTCTGTCATGTTTTTTCTATTGGTAAATAAAAATGTCTGTCTAGTTTACATTATTTATAAACACTCTTTATATAGGTAGGGAGAATAATTCTTTGACAAGGTAAACTTTAATATGGAAAAAGAAAAAGAAAAATGGAGTTAATCTCCCTTTCCCTCCTTCTCCCTTCGTCTCTCTCTCTCTCTCTCTCTCTCTCAGACACACATACACATCCATGCAGAAGATGAACTCCTAACTTAACTGCACTTCATCTCAATTTCAAAATCTCAAGTTTTGAGATAATTTAAGTAAATAATGAACAACACTGAAATGTATGGGGGGAAAAGCGATATTAAGAGAAGGCATGTATTCAACTGTGGAAAGCAATAGTTTTACCAGTTTTAAATAAAAAAGATCCCCCCTATTTGAGTGTACATTTTAAGAGGGATATCAACATACAAAGGCTTTTCAGAAGGCAGTAATCAGAAACAGAATGGAGGGGTGCCTGGGTGGCTCAGGTTCTAATCTCAGGGTCCTGGGATCAAGCCCAAACCCCATGTTTGGCTCCCTGTTCAGTGGAGAGTCTGCTTGTCCCTTGTCCCTCTCCCGCCGATCCTCCTCTCCACTTGTGCTCTCTCTCCCTCAATCCCAAATAAACAAATAAAATCTTTAAAAAATCAGAATATTTTAAAATTATATTGTGTCAGCAAAAGTAGAAGTGAGGATATTTATATTCACGAATGTAGTTTTTTCTCTTTCCAACTATAAGAAAAAGAAAGATGGTGTATACCAGAATGGACTAATTTTGTATACTCCAGGGCCCTGAGCTAGTGTAGCCCCAACAATGGTAGAATCTCAACAAATAACTAAATAATTATTAAATGCATGTATCAATGAGTGAGTGAGTGAATGAATCACCAAATGAGGAAAACTAATGTACTAAAACAAGTTTCAATATATATGTTTTTAGTGACACAAGGATTACCTTTCTAATCAGGAGGTTTTCCCAACAAAGGAAGAGCTGCCTCAAGGAATAATAAGCACCCCAGCATTTTTAAGTATAGAGGAGAAGGAACTGGGGTGCCAGAAAGATGAGTTAGCATCCAGCCAAACATTGAGTAAGACCACTCTTACTTCTAGGATTCTTAAATTGTATGAAAGAAGACAAATTTTATATATATATATATATACACACACACACACACACATATATATGTATATATATTCCATATATATATATTCCATATATATGTGTGTATATATATATACATATATATATATATATATGGAATCAAAAAAGAAATGAATGGAATAAAAAGGAAGCTGAGAAATAAATAGACAAAACTCTGATTTCAAGCCTGAGGTAAAGAGAATAGGCTGAAGAAGAAATTATTGGAAACAGCCGAGTATTTGAAAACCAATTTCAAATTGGAAACCTGAGTGTCCAGAGCTCAGATTTTCAGTGTCGTTTAAAGTAATTCATATCTGTTTATACTATTTTTTGTATTTTAGAAAGGAATCATAAGTTTGAATGTGATATTTGACCAAAATGTTGAATGAATAGAAAGTGTTAGTGAAGTACACTCCATTCATATTCAAATTTTTTGGTTTTGTGGTTAATGAAGAGCACTCAATAAATATGATGTTTCATGATTATTAGCATTCGTCATTTAAAGATAGCTGCATTGACAGAATAAGTTATTCTAGAAAATGGGTATAACTAAAATGAGAATTTTCCTCTAAACTTTTCTACCTAATACATTAACTGCAATCATGTTTCCAGCCAAATTAATCAAAGAGATATATAAACTATTTAAGACGTTTGAGTGGGAGAGCCAGAGCCACTCTTTCTAGGCTCAGTCTGCCAAAAACCATTGGAGGCGTCTCTATTTCTAATATTAGATACTACAATTGGACCTCCGCCTCCTGTCTCCAGATAGCTACTCAGTAGGGCCGACTTTCTCTCGGCTTATGCGAAGCTAGAGGAGAACAGGATTTGTGACATTCTGGGATTTTGCCAGAATTCAGGGGGAGGTAGGACCGAGGCTGAAGGCCAAGTGACACATCCACTAGATAGCTGCACAAAACATACCCTCATGCTTTTGTTGATTAAAGTGTCATATTATATTTTTTTTCCCCAAGCGTGGGGGTAGGGAGGAAATAATCTACTTTTTGCAAGTATCTCTCCAAGAAAAATAGTTCCAAGTTGAGGCTGGTATACTGTGAGGGGGAAAAAAAAACAACTAAAATAAAAAGCTTAGCTGTAGTTCATTAACTTTAATTGGTTTTGGTTGCCTCTCCTCAGGTTTCCTGGATCCTTCAGCTATCTTCTCCCCCAACTCTCTGCTTCCCCTTCTTCTACCTCTCGCCTCCTCCCCCTCCAATCTGGCTTTCCCTCCTTCCTGGCAGCAGTTGGAGCTTTAATTTGATAGTAAAAAACTGAATCCAAAGTTACAAAATTCTTCAGATTCAACTTCTTTGAAAGAAAAAGAAGTTTTGGAAAAAGAATAGGTCTCTCAGCTTCCAACCAGCACTCCCTCAAAGGCACAGGTCTCCACAGGCTGCAGGTGCTCTAGGAAGGTGACATGGAGAGGACAAATGCCTGAAATCATTTGTCTGTTTAAAAGTGTCTTTTGGAGGACTGACTCAGTACAGGCACTGTTCTGGGCCCCTAGAGGCAAGCAGAGAACAAAACTGAGTCCCCATTCTCATGGAACTTACAGTTTAGTCAAAAGACAGGGAAAAAAAAAAATGAACCACTATATTAAAACCTGTTAATGAAAAATGCTGTCTAAAAAATAAAAGCATGGAGAAGGAATTAGAGCATCGGAGTGTGCCTTAGAGAGTTTGGTCAACAGAGGCGTCTCTAAGGAAGTGCCTCTTGAGCAGACACCTAAAGAAAATGAGAGTATAAACCATGTGACCCTAGACAAGGGAACACACAGCAGTAAGAAGGCCAATATATCTAGAGTGCAGTAAGCATGAGGGACATGAGAGAAAATGAGGTCAGAAATAAATAGAAATATATGTGTCTGTCTCACACCCCTATCCCATGGAAAATAAGACTGCATTTTATCAGCCATGTTTGATATTTAAAATGTGGCTTCAGAAATTACAAGAACCTGCCTATTTTAGATCCACTTAGAACTCCCCGCATATACAGATTCTTTTTAAAACCAAAGCAAAAACAGAAAGGAATGCTAAATTGCTTTTAGGTCCACTGGATGATTTCCATTAGCCTTGACTTATTTTAAGCTCAAGGCACACACAAGTGCTAATTTTCATCACTAATGTAGTCCAACCTGATCTATCCAGGCAGAATTGCACCTAAACCTCAGACTTAATTCAATGCTTCCTAATGGAAGTAGAAGTCAATTTTGGAAGAAAAAAAAGTTTTGGAGAAATGAAATATAGCAATAATGACTAGGCAAAGAATATTGTCCTGGACCATGAAAACAGAGTTCTAATCCTAGTATATGATAATCAGAAAGTGATTTTATTTCTCTGAGTACTCACCTGTGTAAGAAAGGCATAATGAGTTGATGATTTCTACATTAAACTTCAAGTAGATTCAAAGATTTGAAATAGATTCTGGGATAATAAATCCATAACCATGACTTATTATCCTATGATGACACTGTAGCAAACAGAATAGTAGTCAAAGCTGACAATTGTTCCTTATGGAAAAAAAGACAATGTAAGAATAAATGGAAAAGGAAAAGCAAAACAAGGAAAGATTTTGAAAAGAAGAAAAAAAGGTTAGGAAAATGAACTAAAAATGAAACCTTAAGCCCAATATAATTCTATAGATACTCAAAATACTCACCGAATGCTGAGAGTAGAACAGGAAACGAGGAAGTGGATATAGTTCAACACTAGGAAGACAAAGAAGTTCTCTTAATAGCAGCTTTTCCACCTTTAATCTCCCCTATATCCCATAGGGTTAAAGTCAAGTTGATTCAAACATGTCCCAGGACCTTAAATATATGTATATCACTAAAAATTTATATATAGTTATACACAAAATATATTGTATGTATTCTATGTACATTTATATAAAATATTACATGCTATACATATTTGACACATCTGTATACACACAAGGTCACTCAAATTAAAATACTGGCTGAGGTCCTAACCTCTGCTGTGATGATATTAGGAGATGGGGCCTTTGGGAGGTAACTGAGTTTAGGTGAGTTCATGAGAGTGGAGCCTCCATAATGGGATTAGTGCCATTACAAGAAGAGAAAGACACTAGAGCTTCCTCCTCTTCATCCCTCCCCTCCACATGAAGATAGAAGAAGAAGGCAACTGTCTGCAAGCCAGGAAAAAGGTCCTCACCAGAACCAAACATGCCCACCTTGATCTTGGACATCTCAGCTCCAAAACTGTAAGAAAAAATGATAGATGTTGTTTCAGGCACACGGTCTATGGTATTTTGTTATAGGAGCTTAAGCTAAGTCACACTCATTGCTACATTGTTCATGAGCTATTAAATCAGAAAGGTCACCTATAAAATGAATTTAAACCCAGAAGTCTTTTTTTTTTCTTTTGAGAAGAGAGACATATTAAGAGATTTTACAAATTCTATATTAAAAAAGATAACAGGGGCAGCTCGGGTGGTTCAGCAGTTTAGTGCCGCCTTCGCCCCGGGGCGTGATCCGGGAGGCCTGAGATTGAGTCCTGCATTGGGCTCCCTGCATGGAGCCTGCTTCTCCCTCTGCCTGTGTCTCTGCCTCTGTGTGTGTGTGTGTGTGTGTGTGTGTGTGTGTGTGTGTCTTGTGAATAAATAAATGAAATCTTTAAAAAAAAAAAAAAGATACAGGATGGGCACCTGTGTGGCTCAGTCAGTTGAGCATCCAAATCTTGGTTTCAGCTCAGGTCATGAACTCAGGGGTCGAGACTGAGCCCACCAGAGGTCTCCATGCTCAGTGGGGAGTCTGCTTGAAGATTCTCTCCCTTTACCCCTCCCACATCCCTTTCTCTAAAATAAACGAATATATCTTAAAAAAAAAAAAAAAGATATGGGGGGAGAAAGAGGAAGTTAAGTAGAGACTTCAAGAAGACAATGCTTCAGGGCTCCTCCATTTTGTATTCTTTCCCTTCAGCATGTTCCCTCCTGGGCTCTGGAGAAAACTATCAAAGGACTCTATTCTTCCAGAGAAAGAGGGATGAGATAGAATTTAGGTAAGAAAAGAAAAAAAGAAAAGAAAAGAAAGAAAAGAAAAGAAAAGAAAAGAAAAGAAAGAAGAGAAAAGAAAAGAAAAGAAAAGAAAAGAAAAGAAAAGAAAAGAAAGAAAAGAGAGGAGAGGAAAGGAAAGGAAAGGAAAGGAAAGGAAAGGAAAGGAAAGGAAAAGGAAAGGAAAGGAAAAGAAAGAAAGGAAAAGAAAAAGAAAAGAAAAGAAAGAAAAAAAAGAAAAGAAGAAAAAAGCAGAAAGAAAGAAAAGAAAGAAAGAAAAGAAAAGAAAAAGAAAGAAAAGAAAAGAAAAGAAAAGAAAAGAAAGAAAAGAAAAGAAAAGAAAAGAAAAGAAAAGAAAAGAAAAGAAAAGAAAAGAAAAAGAGAAATGAAATTAGGTACAGGGACATTGGGTCTAGCAAAGATAAGTGTCCAAATCCAAGAGGCTGATACTGAAGCTTTCCCTATCCAGAAAACACTGCCCCCCCCACTATGACAAATGGCATATATTTGCCAGAATTAATATTTAATCGATAGCCATTTATGTAGTAACATGGCCACTCAGATGAAGGCTTTTAAAAAATTGAGTATTTGGCTAGTTGTTTCTCAAATAATCCTCAAGCTACCCTTTTTGTAAATCTATGTTCCCTAGAATTTCTCTTCTTCCTAATCTTAGTCTGACTTACTTTATTTGAGAAACAGGATTAATTCTGTTTTTAAAAAGTGGAGGGGGCACGAGGGTGGCTAAGTCCGTTGAGCACCTCACTTTTGGTTTCAGCTTAGGTGGCTCAGGTCATGTGATCAATCCCCCTATCAGCTCTGGGCTCAAGCAAGGAGTCTGCTTGAAATTCTCTCCCTCTCCCTCTGCTCCTCTCCCCTGCTCATGCTCTCTCTCTTCAATCAATCAATCAATCAATCAATCAACCTTAAAAAAGGGGGGGGAAGGGAAATCCTGCCATTTGCAACTACATGGATGAAACTGGAAAACATTACGCTAAATAAAATAAACCAGACAGAAAAAGACAAACACTGCATGGTATCACTATCATGTAAAATTTTTTTAAAATTATACTACTCAGAAACAGTAGAATGGTGGTTGCCAGGGGTTTTGGGGTGGAGGAAGTAGAAAGAAACTGGTATAAGGGCACAACTTTCAGTTAAGATGAATAAAGTCTGAAGATCTAGTGTAAACCATGGTGACTATAGCTGGTAATACTATACGGTATAATTGAAATTTGCTAATAGGGTAGAACTTAAGTGTTCTCACCAAAAAAGAAAAGGTAAATATGTGAAGTGATGGAAGTGCTAACTTGATGGTGGGAATCCTTTCACAATGTAACAAATCTTCACATAGTACACTTCAAATATATGTCAATTTTGTAAATTAAGCCTCAAAAGGTGAAAAAAAAAAGAAAAATTAATATTTTATGATAACTGTGAAATTAGGAATGGGATACTTGTTCCCTGAAAGTTCAGAATCAAAACATGATTTTAAAAGAGTATAAAAAATGCAAGACACCTGGATTGCTCAATGGTTGAGCATCTGCCTTTGGCTCAGGCCACGATCCCAGAGTCCTGGGATGGAGTCCCACATCAGGCTCCCTGCCTATGTCTCTGCCTCTTTCTCTGTGTCTCTCATGAATAAATAAATAAATAAAAATCTTAAAATAAATAAATAAGAGTATTAAAAATGCAATTAATTTGCTCTTACATGGATCCTTTGCCCCTAAGTACTCTACTGCAACAAACCTACAATAGCTTTTCTCAATTATTTGATCATTAATTAGCACCTATAATTATGAACCACTTTTATGCCTAAGCATACTATTTTTCTAAGAAAGGGCACACAATGATAAAACCATATAACATCAGCACATTATTTCCAGGGTGTTCTGGGTGTCAATAGTCAGTCAGCTCAACCTCTTTTCCATTACATGTAGAGCTGCACTACTGGATAAGGATCACTTCATATTCTGTGATAATCTTGAGCACCATGATATCTTTAATCATCAAAGTCTGAATCATGCTGGCTCTAAGCTGATAGGAGTAAGAAAGCATATTCATAAGTATGTTTGAGGAAAAGGATTATAACAAAATGAAAAATCAGATTTTAATTTTTCATGCAATCTCATCCTGATAAAACCTACCTTAATTTCTTTTCTAGCCTTTAGGTGTATAGTAAGAAAGAAATGTTTTCTCTCAAATTTACTGACAAAATTCCCTAAAAGACTTTACTTCTGGTGTCACCTCTTAGTTGCATTTTGTGAGATAAAGGCATAAGATTATATTTTCAGTTGCCTTGATCCCCTTATGTGGCTATTGATATTTACAATAATTTGCTACTAATATGTTTCTTAAAAATAAAAATATTTTACAATTTCATGTTCCTAAAATTCATTAATTATGTATGAACATGTAAGTATGAAGATGACAGTGTCATCCAGTATACACAACACACCTTCTCTTGAGCAGAATAATAAACCATTTATATCTTGTGATATCAAGTCATCACAAGTAGATTTGCTACTCTTTGAACCAGTTATCTTGCATACCTTCATTTCCTGTACCCCATACTGGAAGTTAACTGAAATTCCATTTCTGGAATGTAATTCCTTTAGTTTGAATTCTATTAAAATTCAAAAGTATTATAGAATGATAAGAATGAATGAGTGAATGAAAGGATGAAACTGCTATTAATATGGGTTTCAGGTTCATTCTTGAGAACTGACTCAGATTGTGAGGATTTATGGCCTCTTTCCTATAACTGAATAATATTCCATTATATGTACAGACACAACAACTTTTTTATCCATTTATCTGATGAAGGTTGTTTTTCTAGCTTGGCTATTATGAATAATGCTGCAGTGAATATGGGGATACAGATATCTCCTTGAGATAGTGATTTTGTTTTCTTTGGATATATTCCCAAAAGTGGGATTACTGGATCATATGATAGTTCTATTTTTAGTTTCTTGAGGAAAACCCATATTGTTTTCCACAATGGTTGTACCAGTTTGCATCCCACTAGTTACACAAGGGTTTCCTTGTCACCATAGCCTCACCAACATTTGTGAACTCTTGTCTTTTGGTAATAGACATCCTAACAAGTGTAAATTGGTATTTTATTGTGATTTTGACTTGCATTTCCCTGACATTTACTGAATGTTAACAGTACCTTTTTCATGTACCTGTTAGCCATTTATATGCCTCCTCTGAAAAAATGTCCATTCAGGTCTTTTGTCCACTTTTTAATTGTGTATTTGTGTTTCTGCTATTCAGTTGTATAAATTCCTTGTATATTTCAAATATTAACCATATTTAGTTATGGTTATATATCCATATATTGGACATATGGCTTGCCAATACTTTCTCCCACTCTATAGATCACCTTGTCATTTTGCTGATCATTTACTTTTTTGCACAGAAGCTTTATGGTTTGATGTAGTCTCACTTATTTATTTTTGTTTTTGTTCCCTTTGCTTTTGGTATCAATTCCAAGACTTTATTGCTACAATCAATGTCTAGGAGCATGCCCCCTTTGTTGTCTTATAGAAGTTTTGTAGTTTCACATGTTATATTCTAGTCTTTAATCCCTTTTGAGTTGATTTTTATGTATGGTATAAGACAAAGGATCCAGTATAATTCATTTGTATCTGGCTGTTCGGTTTCCCCACACCATTTATTGAAGAGACTATCCTTTACCCATGGAACATACATGGCTCCTTTGTCATAAATTAATTGACTAAAGGGGTGCCTGGATGATTCAGTCAGTTAAGCTTTTGACTCTTGGTTTTGGCTCAGGTCAGGATCTCAGGGTCAAAAGATGGAGTCCAGCATCTGGCTCTGCACTCAGCAGGGAGTCTGCTTGAGATTCTCTCCTCTCTCTGCCCCTCCCTCTGCTTGGGTATGCTCATTCTCTCTCCTCTGTGTCAAATAAATAAATAAATAAATCTTTAAAAAATTTAATTGACTAAATATGCATGGGTTTGTTTCTGGACTTTTTGTTCTGTTCTATTGACCTATGATCTGTTTTTATATCAATAAATATACTGTTTAGATTAGTAGAGCTTTGTAATATAGTTTAATATTAGGAAGTGCAATGCCTCCAACTTTGTTCTTCTTTCTCAAAATCACTTTAGTTGTTTACAGTCTTTTGTAATTCCATACACAATTTTAGTACTGTTTGTTCTATTTCTTTGAAATATGCCATTGGAATTTTGATGGGGAGTGTACTGACTCTGTAGATCGCTTTGGGTAGTATGGACATTTTTATAATTTTTCCAGTCCATTAGCATATAATATCTTTCCATTTATTTGTGACTTCATCAATTTTTTTCATCAATGTTTTATAGTTTTCAATGTACAGTTCTTTCATCTGCTTGGTAAAATTTATTTGTAAGTATTTTATTCATTTTGATGTTATATTAATGGAATTGTTTTATTTTCCTTTCTGACCATTTGTTTTTTGGTGTATAGAAAAGCAATTGATTTTTATATATTGATTTTGTATATAAAACTTTCCTAAATTCATTTTTTAGTTCTAACAGCATTTTGATGGAGTCTTTAGGGTTTTCTATACATAATATCATGTCATCAAAAACGAGACAATTTTACTTTTTTTTTTTTTTGCCTTTTATTTTACTTCTTGCCTAATTGATCTGCCTCTAGTACTATGTTGAATAAAAGAGGCAAGATTAGGCATACTTATCTTGTTCCTGTTCTTAAAGGAAAATCTTTCAGCTTTTCACCATTGAGTGGGATGTGTGCTATGGAACTGTCATATATGCCCTTTATTATGTTGAGGTACATTCCTTCTGTACTCAGTTCACTGAGAGTTTTTAATTGCAAAAGGATGTTCAATTTTGTTAAATGTTTTTTTCTGCATCTATTAAACCATGATTTTTAGCCTTCATTTTGTTAATGTCGTATATCACATTCCTTGATTCACATACATTGGACTATCCTTGCGTCCTGAGAACAGATTCCACTTGGCCATGGTATGATTCTTTTAATGTATTTAAAAGTTTTAGTTTGCTAATATTTTGCTGAGGATTTTTGCATCAGTGTCTTATTTATCAGGGATACTGGCCTAAAATTTTCTTTTCTTATAGTGCCTGTGACTAGTTTTGGTCTTAGGTAAATTTTGGCCTCATGAAATGAGTTTGGAAGAGTTTCCTCTGTTATTTTTTGAAAGAGTTTGAGGATTGGTATTAATTCTCCTTTGAATGTTTAGGAGAATTCATCTGTGAAGCCATATACTCCTGGATTTTTGTTTGCTGGGAAGTTTCTGATTAGTGATTCTATTTCCTATTCTATTACTGATTCTATTTCTCTCAGAGGGAATTACAGATTTTTTATTTCTTCATGGTTCAGTCTCAATAGTTTTAGGATTCTAGAAATATACCCATTCCTTTTAGGCTGTCCAATTTTGTTAGCATACAATTATTCATAGTAGTTTCTTATAATCTTTTGTCTTTCTGTGGTATCAGCAGTAAATATCTCTTGTTTCTGATTTTATTTATCAGTCTTCTTTTTTCTCGGTAAGTCTAGCTAAAGGTTTGTCAATTTTAACTTCTCAAAAATCAGCTTTTAGTTTCATCTTAGTTTCATTTTGGTTTGATCTTTTCTATTGTCTTTCTATTTCTCACTTCAGATCTGTTAACATTTGCTTTATATATTTAGGTGCTCCAAAGTTGAGTGCATAAATACTGACAATTATTTCATCCTCTTGATGAACTGACCGTTTTATCATTATATAATGACTTTATTTGTCCCTTGTTAAAGTCATTGATTTAAAGGCTTTTTTACCTGATAGAAGAATAGCTATCCTGCTTCTGGTTTTCATTTGCATGGAATATTTTTTTCCATTACTTCACTTTCACTTTATGTGTGTCTTTAAAGCCAAAATGTCTCTTGTAGGCATGTAATTGAGTCTTTTTTTAATCCATTTAGCCACTCTATGTCTTTTGATTGGAGAATTTAGTTCATTTACATTTATCTTTTTTAAGATGTACTTATATACGTTAGAGAGAGCATGTGTGCAAGTGGAGGGTGGGGAGAGGGAGAGAATCTACAAGCAGACTCCATGTTGAGCATGACCAGCCCGACACTGGGAGCTGGACACAGGGGGCTTGATCCCATGAACCATGACCTGAGCCAAAACGAAAAAGTCAATGCTTAACCAAGAGAGCCACCCAGGAACCCCAGTTTATTTACATTTAAAGTGATTATTGATAGGTATACACTTACTATTGCTGTTTTGTTCTTGTTTTTGGCTGTTCTACAGTTCTTTTGTTCCTTTCTTTCTCTTTGCTTTCTTACTTTGTGCTTTGATAATTTTTTAATGGTATGTTTAGATTTGTTCTTTTTATCTTTTGTGTATCTACTGCAGGTTTTTGCTTTATGGTTACCATCAAACTTACATAAACTATCTTCTCATTTTTTAAGCTGGTAAGTATTTGAGGGTGTGCCAAGACCCATCAGTGTTCCAAAGGAAGGATGCAACCTTCAGCATGTAGATGCAACCTGATTAGAAGCTGTACCCTCTGACAGCATCTGAGAAAATATGTATTGAAGCCCTTTCCAGGGAAAAACTGCGAGGTGGGCATTTTCACCTGCTTCTTCCTCTGCACAGAGTCCAAGTATGTAGCTGCAGGGGGACGTATGGGGGGGGGGTGCTTCTGTTTCTGTATAAAAACTATTTCTTTTTTTCTTTTTCCTTTTTTTTTTTTTTTTTTTTTTTTGCCATAGACCTGTGGGACTCATGAACGCAAACCCCACTGACTATCAAGATGATTTAGCAACCCATTCCTTGGGTAGCAGTTATAAAAGTTAGAACACAAGATGTTTGGACAAGCTCATACTAGCAATTTGGCTTTACTGTTGGAGTGAGCCAGAGGGAGGAGGTAAGGGAAGTGTCCACTGGCTTCCTTGCCCTCTGGGAGAACAACAGCTGGCCCCTAGATGCGTGCAAATTAGAAGCTGGACCCTCAGGCAGCGGCTTTTAAACTATGCATTCAAACCCTTTCAGGGAAAGACAAGGGGACAGGTCTTGCTACCTGTTCCCCTCTACCCTGAGTCCTGGGAGGATAGTTGCAGAGAGTGCTTGCACAGCTATTAAGAACTGCTTCTTTGCTTACTACAGTCTTTGGATCTTGCAAAAGTAAGCCCCATGCACTTTCAGATATTGGGGTTATGAGGGCTCATTCCTAAAGTGGGAGCTTAAAAGTGGGGTACTAGAAGTACAGTAAAAACTCTTTACTGCCCAGAAAGAAGCTGGGAATTAGAGGTTCCCTCCCAACTGCAGTCACTGTGTCAGAGATGGAGAATATGGCAAGAGTATGTCTCAATCTTTCCTATTTGTTTCAATATATATATTTTTTCTCATTTGCCCAATTTGTAGGACTCACTCAGCTATTTTCTGAATTTCTCTCAGAGGAAACTGCTCCACGGGTGGCTGTATGTTTAGTGTCTGTGGGGGGAAGGAGTTTAGAAGCCTACTATGTCTCTATCCCTACTGTGCTGTTATCTTTTAATTGTGCTAGGGATTGATGATTACCCACGGCTCATCATGAGTCTGTTTCTCAACCAGAGAAAAGTCTGATTTTTTTTCTTTAACCAATTTATATACTGTTCTTCAAGCTGTTATACATGTTCCTTCCTCTATAAATCAAGTATTTTGAATATAATTTTTTATATCAACAAATATATTTTCAAGCAAAATACTGAACTTCTGAAGTGCAAAGATATTTTAATAAAAAGAGTGTTAGCCCTCTGAACTCACAGCCTAGTTAAGGAGATAAGGATGTCAGGAAATAACCATGTTATAAGCAGGCCCATTTCTAATATTTGCTGGACCTGCACAAGCATACAAATGGAGGTTCACATACCCGATGTCTATATACTTTTTAAAATCATAAACTAAGCTACAAACATTTGAATAAAATGTTTTATTATTCTACCTTGACAAATATGCCTTCTTAACAACATGGACTACCAGGTTCAAATTTAGAATTCCTGAATTCCTCAGAGTTCCAGGTTGGAGATCAATGTCATCAAACAGGCTGCCCTTCAGCCCCAGGCCTATAATATTCTTAGCCTTCTCTCACCACCCTCAGCTCTGTCTTTTAAAAGTGTGGCACATGGGATCCCTGGGTGGCGCAGCGGTTTAGCGCCTGCCTTTGGCCCAGGGCGCGATCCTAGAGACCTGGGATCGAATCCCACATCGGGCTCCCGGTGCATGGAGCCTGCTTCTCCCTCTGCCTGTGTCTCTGCCTCTCTCTCTCTGTCTCTGTGTGACTATCATAAATAAATAAAAAAAAAAAAAAAAAGTGTGGCACATGTCTGTGGACACCACAGGCAATAAGTCCAAGCGCCAGCCACATTCCACCCAACCTTCAAACTTAGTGGTGCTCACACCAACTGCATGGACTACTCTCAGATGTAAAGACCCAGAAAAGGATCCTTGGCAGTTTCTGGGTGGGAAATTTTATGGTACCAGGTATCCAGAGTATAATTCAGAAAAGGGGAGATTAGTGCTTAGGGTAATAATCTTTTGACCACATGGACATCTCTCAAATTAGGGGATGGTCAGAGACCTTTAAGTCAGGGCCCCTCTAGCCCATAGTTGGCACAGTTGGGGGTGGCACTATGTACAGTTATCTTAAAAGAGGTGTCCACAAAAAGCTAGTGGATCTCTGAATGGCAGTTCTTCTTTGCAGAATTGGGGAAGTTTTCAGAGAAGAGATGGCATTTGAGCTGGGTCTTACAGCATGAGTGGGAGTTTGCCGTGCAGAGAAAGGAGGGAAGGGCACTCCAGGAAAAGAAACAGCATATGGGAAAATACAAAGTTTGAAAGAGTGGCATATTCAGAGAATGGTGAGAAGTTCCTTGTGGCTGAAGCGTAGGGGGCATGTGGGAGATGAGAAGAGATGAAGGTGGCAGGGTTTGTGGAGGGGAAAGATTGGGGAGGCATCATGATGAATGTCGTTCTCCCAGGAGGCACTGGAGATTATGTAATGGTAGCATGGCACACTCTAGGATCCGCCTTGTGATTTCAGAGAGGACATCTGGCAATGTGGACAGATTAAAACTGGGGAGACTGATAGGCAGTTGCACCCAGAAAACAATGATGCATAAAGCCCCTGTTATCAAGCATTGACAGCCTATATATGAACATTCTTTGTTACACCTAATCTATGGGATTGGAAAAGAAACATGAAGAATGAAGAATGAAGAATGAAGAATAAGGTCTCAAATGTGCAATAATCCCCCCAAACAAAGCCATGTATATTAGGACAGAGACCCAAAATGAAAAGTACTTAAGAGGGAGAATCAGTAGGACTTACCTAATTGGGTAAGGAAGGAGGGGAAAGGGTAAAGGGAGGACTGAAGATGACTCAGAGGTTTCCAGGGTCAGTAGTTTGTGACACTGTTAACTGAGATGAGACTATGAGAAGGGGAACAGCTCTTCTAGAGTTGGCAAAATTCACTTCATTTCTATGGTATTATCCTAATGTGGAAGTAGACTGTCAGATCACAAGATTCCTGGCCTACACTGAAAAACCCCCAAAGTTTTGCAGTTTTTCCTTTTTCTATTTTTTAAACTTTCTGTCCTAATCCTTGTTGAAAGATTGTATTTTGTCTGACCTTTGTGTTGTCAAAGACCCAAAAAGACCTATAAATCAAATTATGCTATACGGTACAAGATTGAACGAGGATCAAAAGATGGACTCAGAGATTCCTCTTGATTAAAATGTGGAAACTTCAGGGCATCTCTGCTATTATTTCTTTCTTGGTTGCTTAAGAGCCCTAGCCTAATAAACTGAAATTGTCGAATTTTGACCTCCAAATAAGAGGTATAACTGCCAAAATGTGCAAAAGAGGCCTTGAGGTAATCTGAAAGAATAAGGTGTTTGTTTTTAATCTTTCAGTCCAATGGCTTTATCTTCCATGAAATACTAATTTTTTTGAAATGCTCATTTTATATTCTCCGCGATCACATCAACACTGTTGGAAAATCTCTTTATACCAACTCGGTACATGTCTGAAATATACAGGCAAACTTCAACTCAGCCATTTAAATTTCTCTCTCCCATTTCTCCCAAACCTTTTGGATAGTTTAAAGGATTCTAAAAGAAGCATTTACAGCTAGCTCAGTCCTAAGAGAACAACTGAGTAGCCTGACCTAGAAATAAAGCTGGCATCTTTAGCTGAGGCCTGGTAGAAATGCTGGAGCATGTACCAGCTGTGCTCTGTGGAGTTCACCTCCCTGGCGTGGGAAGCAGAGCCTCGCCTACTGTGGCAGGGCTGGGAGGGGCTTTCTCTGACTCCACTTGGGCTGCCGGCATGCTTCTCACCCTCCCAGCCTGTCAATCTGGTACCACTCAGTGATTACTAAACAACAGCCAAAAAATCAAATACAACAAAAACAATATTAGCCCAGGAAGGAAAACGACGATAAGTAGAATATAGATATGTTAGTGATTGCTTTCAGTTTAATAGAAATATTTCTGTTTCAGCAACTTCAGTTATATAGATATCTGTGATTGGGACTGTCATATACAAAAACAATAACGAATGTATTTTTTTTTTTACATTCTTTCCAGCATAGAATTTTTTTCAGGCATATAATTTTAGAGACTAATTTCTTCCAATTATATAACCGTATTAAGAATTTTCTCATAATTTTTAAAAATATTTTTATTCCTCCATATTTTGGTTGCTAATTAATTCAAGGTTTGGGGGTTTGTTTTTTGTTTTCTTTTTTTTTTTTTTCTTCAATAAAAACATACTTCTGAAAGACCTCAATTATTTGCTCTCCCTAAATGTTTTTCATTGCAAGGATTAGAGGTGATAAATCACATTCAGTTTATCTCCTACGGTTTCTTCTAGCACATTGTCAACTCCCCTCTCACCCTCATGTGCACACCCCCTGCATAGTAACTGCATATGGGACAGTGTAAAGGCTGTGGGATAAGTGACACTATTAGCACAGTGTGGTGGCTTTGATGTGTAGCTCTCCGCAGGGTTGCCAGAAGAGTGACAGACTCCTGCTCTAATGCAAAGACTATTTCTCATTTACTCGGTTCACTTCTAATAGTCTTATAGATGAAAAATTTTACATCCTTGGAATTAGATTATTAAGTGCCAGTTTTCTGTATGCAATAAGACTTTTATTAAAAATAAAAATAAGGAAATATACTTTTACAAAGAAAAATACTCAAATGTATAATACTGGTACGTACCAAAATGAGGTCGATCATTTTTACTTTAATCACCACCACTTCACACTCAGGGGTAGGGGTACGGAAAACTCAAAATTTTTCTGTGCAATTTTATAAGGCAAAAGCTGTCCTACTCTCCCTGCGTGTGCCAGTGTTCTACAAATGTAGTTTGCCAGTTTCTAAGCCTTGAGCAAAATGCTGTTCCTAAACAGGAACAAAAAAAAAAATTAATGAATAATTTTGTATCTAAAAATGAACTATATTAACAGTTGAAAATTGGAAAAATAAAAAATAAAAAAATAACGATCCAAGGCACCCAAGAAAATAGAGTGGATTGCACTCTGTGAATGAAGAAGGAGTTAACCAATGAGCAGTTAACCAGTAGGTTTAAAACAGAAGCCAACCTACCTATAAATGTGGGAACATTTAAAGTGTGAGAAAGCTGTTAAAGGGGACTTAAAAGAACAAAAAGTACCATTTGTTCCCCTAATTAACTTTGAAGAGTCTAATTAAGGGCAACATAAAAGCCTAAGAAATGCTGGTTATTAGGCATGTACTTTAACTTGATCAGTGAGATGGTATTCTTGTAAACAAAGATGCTAATTTCACCCAGCCCAAAATAAACTTCTCTGCAAATATCTCACAACATAATCATGCAGTACCTTGGGAGCAGAATTCCTATCTAGTATAGGCTGCCTCTTGAGGTTCCTAATTCTCGGCATTAATGGTACTCAATTTAAAGACACATGGGAGGATAAAGAACATTCTGATAATTTGGTCTGAACACAGAGACTCCTCAGAGGAGTCTTCTTTATGTCATATTATGACTTGCCTAGGCAACTCCAAGAATTGGCCATTTTAATCATAAATTGGTAGAACTTTAGATCCAAAGTGGAGAGGAACAGGACAAAGATAAGAGTGTTTATATGTGATTAAAACAATACACCAGTATTATTCAAGGTTAAGTTAGGCTTTGCTTTTGCATCAGGAATATGCTTTGATTTTAGTTGGAACACTCAGATTTAGAGAAAAAAAAAAACATATCCCTTTTTAGAGAAGGAATCTGCCAGAATTATAAAAGTTATTATAATATTAGAATAACATTCTAATATTATAATAGATACAATTGTATAGATACAATGATGTTTTTATCTAGTTTTTATAAGTATTGAGAACCCTCATCCCAGAGTTTAAAAGTGTGACTTCTGGGAACCTGTTTCATGTTTTGATTTGGTGAAGATCAGTGTCTTTAGTTGGGGAAACCCGGATGGAGGTATTTTCAAGGAATGTTTCACAGGAATGCTGGAAAAAGACTGTTTTAAAAAGCTCTGCATTTCTTATGAAAAATGTATGATGATTCTTATTATTGTCAACACCAGTGCTAAGCACAAGTGTGTCTAAAAGTAGACAACTGTGGCTTTATGATACATTCCCATCAAATGGGATTCCCAATCTTTCTTAGTGTTTTGAACTAGCCATAGCCAGCAGTAGCCTTGCAATTGGCATACTATTAAAACTAACCCTAAAGCTTGCAGTTAGGAAAAGAGTAGCTTCTGTGATGCTTTGAGACTTTGGTTCTAACATCAGCACTCAAAAGGACAGCTTGCAAAAAAGGGCAGTGTCTAACAGCCTTGAGATGAAGGATTACAGATTATAAATAGAATGAGTTTTAAATATATATTTTGGCATACAGATACTCTTAAGCATTTTCTCCTGCTGGAATCTCAATAGCTGACTGCCTGTACTTAACCTGGCAAAACCTGTAGGAATAGCTACTTTGCTGAGGGCCTTCTGCACCTGGAGAACCAAATGAATGTAGACATTATAGACCACAAAACTACACATACCAGAGTCAGACTGGAAGAGTTACACAAAATTAAGCACCCTAGACTTGGTAACAGAGTGACCTAAACTTTAAATGTGAAAACAATACTCCTAGTTGTCTCGTGCATCAATATGCACAGGGTATGTACAGAACTGTCTGTACTATTACAAAACACCACGTGTATGTTTTTAAGAATAGCAAAAACCTGGGTAGAAAATAGATGTAAGGGGCAAGAAAACATTCAGAGGACAGAGCCACTGAATCACTTCCTTTAAGCTTAGATCTTTTACTTTTACTTTACTGAGATCTTTTAATTCAGCCTTGAAATTAATATTTAGAAATTATGGGGCCCATGAAAATTATATTGCATTGCTCCAAACTGCAATTATCTTGTCTGATTATACTCCTGCTGCTCCCCACCTAGCCATTTCCATCCATTTCTACATCCTTTGCATCATTTAGGTATGAGAATGCCATCATCTTCCAGAAGCAGAAAGAGAAACTCAGGTTAACCACACCAAATCCCTTGCAAAAAATTGACAAGAACAAAGGGCAGAATCCACTTCAGATCCATTTCCAAAGCACTACCTAAAATTTTATAAGCCTTAATCATATCATTCTTAACTACTTTTATCTCCATATTTCTCCATCACCTAGTGATAGGAATTATCCCCAATAAAAGCAACGGAGACAAGAATCATTTCTTCCAGTGACAGAGATTCAAATATAAACATTATATAGGTTTTTTTTTAAGATTGTATTTATTTATTCGTGACAGATACAGAGAGAGGGAGAGCAAGGCAGAGACACAGGAAGAGGGAGAAGCAGGCTCCATGCAGGGAGCCTGACGTGGGACTCAATCCTGGGTCCCCAGGATCACACCCTGGGCTGAAGGTGGCACCAAACCACTGAGCCACCATGGCTGCCCCTCTATAGGTTTTTGATTAGAATATTCCTCTCTGATTTGACCACGGCTATTTATGGTATTTTTCTGCTACACTGGTCTGTGAGCCTTCGATAGGCCTATAGCACTCAATGTGTCTTTACTTGCAGCAAGAGACTAATTTAGTGTTAATTGCTCAATATTGTCATCAAATAGTCCGTGTTGTCTGCAACACCTCACTACCTGCGCAGAGCTTTGGGCAGGAATGCTCTCAGTCTGCATATATATCCATTTATTAGCCTTTTAATCCATCATAGCCTTTCTTTTCCACCTTAGCCAAATTAACATCAACAACAACAAAAATTCATCGTAACTGAGAACACCATAAGTGCTGGCCTGTAAGTAATATATGGATCATTCTCCACTCTTTTCTAGATTACAAAGTTGAGGGAGAAAAGAAAGAATTGAGAAGACTGAGAGGAGGTACCTAGGTCTGTATTCCAGATCTCTTTTTCAATGTAGTGCATATCTGTATACAGATTTTCTCAAATCCTCCACCCTTACACCCTAGGGGACTTCTGTAAAGGAAGAAGTACTTCTCTGCCTTTCTCCTTATCAGAGGTTAGATGATTACATATAAGATCACTTAGCAAACTGAACATTCCTCTTCTTATCAAAACAAAATCAGGAGTCATTTCAATACCCTATGAAAAGCCAACCTTCTGCTTCCTCCCAGTTGTTTCTCTGAGCATCTAGAAGCACGCTCCCTTTTTTTTTTTTTTAAAAATTTTATTTATTTGAGAGAGAGTGAGAGAGAGAGCACAAGGAAAGGGAGAGGGAAAAGCAGACTCCACACTGAGCAGGGAGCCCAATGCAGGGCTCAACCCCAGGACCCCAGGATCATGACCTGAGCCAAAGGCAGACGCTTAACTGACTGAGCCACCCAGGCACCCCTAGAAGCATGCTTCCTGTGGTTATCTTACTCAGGTTTGGGTCCAGTCCTGATAGAAAACAGAGAAAATCTTCGTAAAATTCCATTAAACATTTCTCTTCAAAGCTGCATTTCTTACAGGTGGTTTTTGAAGGCGTACTTACCAAATTCCACATTTGTATTGAAAGGCACTGAATATGCTTTCCCTCCAAAGAATATTTTCTAACAGCATATTCAGATAAGCTGTGGGAGCCAAAGTTTAGCCTCCAGAGTACAATACCTAAGATATGTTGTCAACCTGTGTCTACCTTGCTTGATACTTGGATGGGTGAAATGCTTTATAACCAGATGTTCTAACACCTCAGTATTATTTATGACTACAAAAATACTTCAACAAGCTTCGTCAGAATACATTTTTGTTGTATTTTGTTGTGTGGGGATCAATGATTTGAGATGGGAGTTACAGACACTCACAGCCACAGGTAGCAGCCTGTTTCCTGCCATAGTTGGAAGGAAACTCACTGACGAGCATGGTGTTTACCAAGACACAGAAGAATAGCACTACAACTCACTTTTTATTGCAATCCATACTTCAGGGTTTCTACACACAAGAAGCAATGAAATTGTACTAATCAATCCATATTCCGCTTCCCAATCTTCTCGTATGGACCAACCACATCTACCCAGGATAAGTAACAGAAGGTTGGAGTCTCTTTGTAGACATAGGGCAGACAGGAGGTAATTCAGTCTCAGGGATATAGACTTGGATCATTGAGAAAATGCTATATCTAATCCACTGAGCTAACCATTTGGACAAGGGAAGAAGTGGTGTTAGAATAATGTGGGTGGGCCGACACAAATTTTTTGTAAGAACTGCTATATTTCAACCATTTAGATTGACACGTCCCTGAAAAATAGGTTTCAACAGCATGCTGCAGGTGAATCTAAATTGCACAAATGAAGGAAAAAAAAAGAAAAAGAAAGGTGCTAAAGATAAAAGTGCAAATTTACATACCATCTCCTAAAAGTTATTCATTATTAGCATTGTGAAATACCTGAAAAACATTTGTGATTTCTGTGCGACTTGTTTTATTTTTTAACAAAAATTCTGCGTTGGTGTTAAACAGATTTTCAACCCTCAACAAACCAGATGGCTAATCCAAAATTATTACATGAAATATGAATAGGAAACTAAGAACTGTACTCTACAAAAAGATAATGAGGATTTTTCAGCATTTACATTTTTACCAAATAAATTATTTCTATTTCATTGGTATCTACTTTGTAATTGTAACAAATAGTCCCAGTGATAATTACCAAATGTCTATATTTAGGGAAAACTAGCACATGTGTATCATAAATAATAGCACAAATTGATATTTCTGAATTGCCTGTTTTTCTAGATATAGACATTTGGTAATTATCGCCAGAGCTGGCATGTAAAGAGGTGTTCAGACAATTTTAAAAATGCATATTGCTTACTCAGACTATGCACTAATGATATTCTGCAATGAAACCCCAGATTTAGGTTTGGTATGATAAGGTGAGATCTTGACCCAATAGATAATAAAGGAGAAGTATACACTTTGGCTTCGTGAGCACAATAGCTTCCCTTTAGGACCACCTAAAGCTGTCCTGTCAGTGCCTGATAAATCACTTGTTAATCTAATAATGGTCCCAAGGTGAAACAACTTTGACCTTAAAACGAAAATGTTTACTGCTCAAATATTATTTTTGTACTTTGGCACAAAGAAGTTCATTAATTCTGCATCGCTTTGTCTGTCTCCTGCAGCTTTTAGTTCTGACTTATTGCCTGACTGGCAAAGAGTAACTTCCAACAGAGAAAGGCTATGCACAACTTGGCCAGAAAGGGCTTGCTTTTGGCTCCTCACCTGGTAAAACTGCTGTCTATGGAGGCAAGTCTCTTTTTCTGCTCAGGTAATATGCAGGATATACACAGACAGCAAATGCAGGCAGCAGATGGAAGGCTTGCTTGATTCCGTCCACTATCATGTCTGGCCAAGCCTTGGCAAATACTATTTTCAGAGCACAGGGAAACACGTGAAACACCATCAGCCATTACCAGGTGACGCTAACAACAGTGATGGAAGCTGTGACTTGAGCAATGGGGAGGACCAACTGGCTGGTGGTAATGTGGAGCTACTAAACCGAAGCTCTCTTGCTTGTTGCCACTGTGAGAAGATGATGCAGCTCAGTGGGCTGCTAATGAGAAGCACAAGAGGAATATAAAGGCAATGCCAACAGGCGTAAGAAAAGGAAGGAAGATAATTAAGAGACAGCATTTAAACTTCAAGTGAAATCTAAATTCTGTAGCATGTGGATTAAGGAACAGGCCCGCTTGAACTGACTTATAGTAAGAATTTAACAAATATGTATGTGATGCTTAGGCGATAAGAACAATAATACAGCATAACAAAATAGTTGGAATGGAAAGACAAGAATGGAATTTATTAAAAAACATAGTAACACAATTAGATCAAATATCAAAAGGACCTCAAGCTGGGATAAGTTAGTATGGTAGGTGCTTGCTGGTTCTTGACAGTTTTCTAAGAATTGGATAAAATTTTTCTAGATTACATGTCTTCCAATAATCTACTAGTTCAATTTAGATAATGAAATGTGCAAAATTATATAATTAAATGATTCTTCTCTTTCTTCTCACACATCAACTTACAGGGCCATTGATTCACATATCTTTTTTGTTGTAGTTGTTAATGAGTAATCCCTCATGAGACATAGTATAATGATCTCATATTGTGATAGAGACAGAGCTTACCTATTATTCCACATGCTCCCTTGCAATGCTTTTCTTCTTCTCCTCCCCTGCTTCCTCCTCCTCCCCCTTTCTCTCCGTCCTACTCCTTCTCCCCTTCCTCCCCCCTCCTCTTCTTTTCATGTGGCAACTTTTCATGTGGCCAGCTACAGTAATTCAAACACCAGTAGGTGTTGCTGTCAAGGGATTTCACAGATATAAGTAAGAAGCCACAATCAGCGGAATTTAAGTAACAGATTATCTTGGATAATTTGGGTGGGCCCGATTTAATCAGTTGAAAGGCTTTGAAAACAGACGTGAGGCGTCCCTGGGACAGAAAGAAAAGTCCTCCTTTGGATAGCAGCTTCAGCCTGTGCCTCTGAGCTCCAGCCCACTTGTGATCCTGATTTCCTTGTGGCCCTCTCTATGGATTTCAGACTTCCCTATCCAGCCCTAACAATTTTATAAAACAATTCCTTATAATAAATCTCTTAGTATCTGTATCTCCTAATAGTTCTACCTCTCTAGTCAAACCCTGGCTGATATACCCCACACATTTTCCCAACCTCCCTCGCCATTAGTTTGAAGCTGTGTGGCTAGTTTGGCATATGGACTAAGAGGTGAGAACCGACACATGTCACTTGGATACTGAGGGAGTTAAAATAAAAGTCGGTGTGCTGCCTCTGTCTCTTCCTTTGTCAGGGGCAACCTTAGAGGCCATATGTCTAGATGATAAAGCCACAGACTTCTAGAAGCAGCCTATAACCCTGAGTCCTAAAAAGGAAGTGTCCATTGAATTACATCCAACTTGGTAAAACTGAGAAACAAATCTTCCTTCTATTAAGCTTCAGATTTCTTAACCTCATTTACAGGTTTGTTTATTAGGTCAGTATAGCTTTCTTAACATATTCCCGATTTTCCTTCAGATCTCTATATTCATAGATGGAAGGTACCTAGGCAGAAACTACCTAGGCACGTTTTCCTCATAAGTTACAAAGAGTAGCACTAGTACCGAATCATAGGAAATTTTATTTTTGTTGGCAATGATTTACACTAAAAGTAAAACAAAGGTGGAAAACAAAAACTAGGTCAAAAGCATAAGCTGTAAATACTGAATTGATAGTAACTATTTTAGCAGAATCTTTGTTATTTGTAAAATGAATTTTACACTTGTTTGTTCTTAGTTTCACTGTAGCCCACATTTATTAAAATCCAGATTCTCCCAGGATCACAGAAATGTGTAAAGGGCACCACACCACAGGAAGGAGGAGGAAGAATTAACACCCTATTATTGGTGTTCAAGGATGACGAAAGAATCCACACAATAAACTGGAGAGATGGTTGACTGAAAAATACCAAATTATCAACTCTTCAGTCTTACTGGATCCTATTCTATTCAGCTGGGCTACTGATGAATAATTTCAGATTAGCCTCCTTGACTTGTCTACAGTGTTACAACCCTATCTGAAAGTAACAGATGCCCTTCTATTTGTGCAAAGTATTATTTTTCTTACAAAGAGGAGAGTAAGAACACTAAAACTTTCACCAGTAGGAAAGGTGATTATTCCAATGGTGGAATAATAGGCAATTTTAAAATTATTTTCTCTGCTCTCCTATTTTCCAATTTTTCTAAAATGAAGATGTATTATTTTAAATCAGGGGAAACTTTTATAATATAAGCACAATAAAGGAATTAATTAAATATGAAATACTGAGATAAGCATTGCAAAAGATAACATTATAAGTACAGGTCCTTGCATTTATTATAACGTTTGCTTTCCAGATAGATTTTCATCGAAAATTCACAGCACTTGGATTATTAATAAATACCTTTTCTACAGAATTATCTAAAGTATTTTTTTAATGAACATCTAATCTTTCCCTAGCAACTAATTGATGACTTTAAGCAGTAAAATCTCAACTTGAATGCACATTTCTCATTTTAACAAATATCTACTTAGCTTCCTTAGCAGATTTTTTAAAAACAAATGGGTAGGACTAAGTCATAATTAACATCATCAAATGTGTTTTATGATAAAAGATGCTACTAAATGCATAGATACACTGGAAAACACTTTATTTCTAGTCAGTATGAACATTATATTCACTTTCAAAATGTGTAAATATTAGCTTCCACTACCTTCTGCTAAGCAAAAGTAGGGTTCAACTAGTCCCCACCCAAATGATCATAAGATCTTTATTTGCAGGAACTTATTAACAGGTTTTAATGATTACTCAATTGTCCTACCACCACCCCATTTACCTATTTTTCACTATTTGTTTATTTTTCTTGGTGATACCCTTGATTTTGTAATTGTATTCTATTAATTCCAATTATGTCATGGAAGTCATTTCTAGCTTATATATACATGTTATTCCCTTTCATGTACTATATTTGCCAATAACTGATTTTGTCTTTTCTCCATTTTAAAATCTTTACCAATTGTAAGGTCGATTCAGATTTATCTTCATGGATGCAGAATTGGCATAAGTAACTAAATAAGTAGGTAAACAAATAGATAAATAAGTGAATAAACAAATTTTGAAAAACTAACCTATTACAGAGACCAGCTAATAGAGTTGAAGGCACTTCGTGACTTGTAAAGATTTAAAAGTGTTCAACCTTAGAAGTGAAGGGACAAAGGAATATGAAGGTGGTTTTGATCCATTTGAAGTTTTAAGGTCCCTACAAGTTGAAAGGGAAAGAATAAGCTACTTTATGATGAGGGGGTTCAGGGCAGGCCTCCCCAAAATATGCCACTTTGCCATAATGATTATTTTGAATTTAAATTATTTAAGAAACAACTGATGCAAGAAGGACACACTGACCCTCTGTCTCTCTGAAAGTAGGAAGTAAGTCTCTCATATGAAAGGTATCCTTTCTGAAGCAGGAGAGAGATATCCTTGGTACCAGAAATAGGGAATTTAGGGCCAACGCTATAGTAATAAACCCCGTTACTTCTTCACTATTTTACTACCCCAAGCTCAAACTTCTCTCTTGCCAATTCTTCACAAATCTATTATTCTTGGCTGAAATATATAAAAGTTGCCTGTTTTGGTCTCGTATCTCTATGAGCTCCCACAAATAAAAAATTAAATGTTTTTCTCCTGTTAATCTGTTTTATGTCAATTTATTATTAGACCAGCCAAAGAAGCTAGGAGGGAAAAAAGGAAAAGTCCTCCTCTCCTACAACAATTACTGTCTGATCTGTTCTTCTCTGACTTCTGCCTAACTTCAGTAACTCTTTCCTTCTTTCCTTTAACCCTTAATTATACACCAACCTCAAAATACTGAAATGTTACTTTTACTATGTCACCGGATCAGTCTAAAGACCAAATATAGTTTTGGTTTAACCTGTTTTACCAAGAGGCTCCACGTTTCTTGAAGCATTTTCTAGACTAGTTTTGGGGTTTGTTTATTTTAGAAAAGCTCTTTAATGTTTTTCAAAAGATAAGTAAATAAGAACAATTACACCTTTTTCTTAACGAGCAGAAGGAATCAAGGGTGTCCCTAAGGCTGTGGTGACTAAAAGAGCACCTGAGGTGAGGGCAGGGGACTGTCTCCTTCTGAGGTATTCTGCTTTGCTGTAGAAGTGCAGGAAAATGGAAGCTTTCTGTATCTTAATAAATGTAGTCATGTCATCGCTACCATAAACATGTGTACCACCCTGCCACTAGAGAAAACTACAGAATTAATGACTTTGGGTGTCTATCTACTCTTCTGGATCCCATGACTCTGACCACAGTGCCCACACCCCTATAAGTGGTTTTTGAAATTAGAAAGCCACATATATTCCCAACCATATATACAATGCATGTACAGAAATACAGCAAAAACAGCCCCGTGACATTTTCAATGAACACTTACCCAAAATACCAAGTGACTGTTTGCTGTTCCAAGACCTGTTTACTGAGAGACATAAATATAAAAATACAAATAAACATGCAAATAAAACACATAAAGTCGTCTCTTAGGCAGAAAAAATCATGTTCACCATGCGCAGTTAGTTGTAATGATGTAACCAACATTTATTTAAATTCTAAAATAATGACCCAGTCACAGAGTATACAAGTTTTTTCATTTTAATTTTTTTTGGTCTCCCAATGCTGAGTTACCGCAGGCATTACCAATCCCCATGGGGAAAATGGAAAGTTTTATATGATGGAGGAATTAAATAATAATGATAAGAGCCAGCCTACGAATCAACCCAGTTACTGGCTTAAACAGGGTTTCTTCTATACTAGGGTTTTACAGAATAAAAGAGAAACTATCTCAGATGCCAAGGCTAGCATAGATATGCACACAGAGTAGTCCGCCTGTTCATCTTGAAATATGTACCACATGTACAAAGAAAAAAAAATAAGATTCATTATCACTAATTAGCTAGCATGTAATAAAACCCAATGACAATTTTTTACAGTTCAGTATCACCCCTCTACACTACAGCTGAGTATTTTTCTTCTTCCTGAAGTGCCACAGCTGTTTCTGATTCTTTTACTATTGTTATAATTTAAAGACCAAGAAGTTTGTTTTCATTTGCACTGTATTAGATTTTCAAACTATTTGCTAAAAACTGCTCTCTAATTTCTGCTGTTACTGTTCTTCTATTTGAATAGCATTAAAAAGTCAACCTTTTCCTGGTGTTCCAATTGAAAAAGTACCCCCAGAAAAAAGTAGGCTGACAGAAAGACAACAGTCAAAATACATCGACCATTGCCCTGTAGAATTAGACCTTTATCATGTCTGTTCATCCCCCAATCAACTAGCTCGTGGTTTTATCAGATCTGCTGGCTTTTTAAAAAGAGTAAATCAAATGCCAAAATGGGCCACAAACAGGATGTAAAGGGGCATATTTATATATTTGATACACTATACAAGACCTAAAGAACTTAACAAAAATGCAATACTGTGGAAAAGTGTTACTTTTTATTTTCTGTCAATTTATGTCTTCTGATTTACACGATACCAACTATTCACCAAATCTAATAGCATTCCTCTCTCTCCATAAACTGTGCCCTGCCATACATTCTTTTCCTGATGGAGGAAGAGTAGGACACATTTCCTTTATCACAATTATCACCAAATAACTTTTGTACCCACAAAGTAGCTGCTTGGCCTTGCCTAAATTATTTAACCTCCCTGTGCTTCAATATACCCACAAATGAAATGGAGATAATAATAGTTTCAACGCTATAGGGCTGTTATAAAGATTTTTTTTTTTTAACTAACAAGTACAAAACAGGACATTCCTGGCATGCAGAGGACTTGATTAATTGTTAGATACTGTCTTATTTTTATTATCATTATTCTTTCATCATCATCACATTTCTCAACATAGAGTTTATCACAAATTTCTCAATCATGACACTCCTAAACTAATCAAATATTTCAAGACCATGGAGCCCAAAAAGATCTTACAGTAATACCAGAACCCTGTCTATGGTAGAGTTCCATTCTCATGATCATTTTTAATATTCCATATTTGGATTAAGTCATATACTTCCATAACAAAAGAAATTTCTCCTAAATTGAATTAATTTTTCAAATCTTAACATAAATTCTATACCACATAAATAAAAATTACATTTGTGGGTAGAGGTCACTTCTATTTAGAAACTGGAAATATTTAATTATGTCTTGTAATTCCTATGAATTTTCTAGAGAATAAAATATTAGTTGGAAATGTCAATTGAACAGTTTAGACTAGTTTCTGTTAGATCTGTTAAGTTGTACACATGTGTTTGTATGTATGTGAAAATACAGCCAATCTCCAGCAAAAGAAATAAATCAGGTTGGATTTTTATCATAACCTGTTGATTAACTACTAGCAATCTGTCATGTTTTGAGTCACATTACTACAGAAAATGGAGCGTCGCCTCCTGGAGTGCCCCTTTGAGAACCTCAAGTTCATGGGAATGAACAGTAGAAGGGACCTTTGAACTCTTTCCCACAGCCAAATGACAGCTGTGATTCTTTGGCCTCAGCTTGCCTTCTTAAGCTGATTCGGTATGAAATTTATGGTGCTTCCTCCACAGTATCCCATGCCAGCTCTGAGCATTTATTATCCTGGCTAGTTATTGAAGGATATATGTTTTTCCTATCATCCAGTTTGATCAAAATTCCAGCCTATAAGATAGTAGGAACAAGGCACAGCTGAGGAATGAGGTAGGCGTGTATTGGATACGCTGCCAAGTTCTGTTCCCTGCATCTCAAGTACAAACTTAAGCACACTTTGATACTGTTTTTTAAAAAGTCATGATAATGCTTCATTTTGTCAACAAATTTCTCACATCAGAACAATATAGAGGAGAAAAAAAGACATCAAAGTGGCAGATGAAGAGCCCAAATTCATTTTACAGGAATGTTAGGTTTCAAACTTTTTAAGCTTCTACTACTTATGAGAAGTGGAACCGTTGGTAGTAGATTCCCTAATCTCATTATGCCTCAGCTTTCTCACCTGCAAAATGGAAATAACAAAGCATAGTTCACGGCATTGTGAAATTCAAACAAAGTAATATACATTTAAATATTTCATACAGAGATGATTTCATGAACATTTGCTTTTACTGAAATGATCAATGAACTTTGGGTTCACATGTACTTGCTTTGGTCTTTGTTGAGATTTTTTAATTACTGACTTACCTCTTGAATACCTGAGTCTTAATTAGCTTGTGTACTAAGTCATTTAAAATTGGAAAATTAATTTTTCATCCTTAAATTTTAAAAATAAATGAGTCTTTATTTGTATGATGAGTGTGTTTCCATTTTAAGTATGATGAGCATACTCCATTTTACTCACACATAGAGGCATTACTATATTTACACAGAGAGGAATTATTATATTGGTTTTTATTATTAGCTTTATTTTTAGTTTTGTAGGATTTTTTCAAAACTATAAGAAAACAAATGTCTTCATGAATTTTATTGCTATATCCCAAATATGAAACTTTGTACCAGCATTAATTCAGCCAATATTTATTGAGCACCTGCTTTGTGCCAGACACTCTTCCTGGCACTGTGTAGTCAATGGTGAAAAGGCATGGTCCTTGTATTTAGAAAGCTTACATCACTGAGGAAGGTAGACATAATTTATACATAATAACAGTCTGTGTAGGGTTATGGAGGAAAAGTAACAGGGTGATATGAAATGACAGAAACGAATACTGGGAGAAGTGGTTTGAACACAGCCCTCTGAATAGGGCTTTTAGATAGGTAGCCATGAAATGATCTCTAAGAAGTAGCATTTAAAGTAATTCACAAGAGGCACACTTGGGTGGCTCAGTCAGTTAAATGTCCAATTCTTGATTTCAGCTCAGGTCATGATCTCAGGGTCACAAGATCAAGCCCCATGTCAAGCTCCATGCTGGGCATGGAGCCTGCTTAATATTCTCTCTCCCCCACCCAGCACTCCTCCCCCAACCCTGCTTTCTCTCTCTCTAAAAATAAAAATATATAAATAAAGTGTTTCACAAGAGATCAGAGAAGGACCTAGCCACATGAAACTTTGGAAAGGAGCATCCCAAGGTAAGTTAATGCTGTCAAACATTACAAGTGACCTTGGTGTGTTACTGGAACACAGAAAAACAAGATGGTGCAGGACTTGGAAGGCCATGAGTAGAAGCTGGTTTTATCTTAGCAGTAATGGGAGATCATTGGATACGAAATGGTCTGATTAGTCTTTGAAATAGAAGTTAAATAAGAGCACTATGAAAAAACCAGCAGGGATACTTGTTAGAAGTTAGGAGACAAACAATAGAGATGTGAACCAAGAGAGGTAGTGGAAACAAAGAGAGGTAGTCATATTTAAATACTATTTGTAGATAGAATCAAAAGGATTCTCTGATGTATCATATTTGAGTGTCGAAGGCAAGGATCAATGATGACAAATGGTGGTGCCATTTGCTAAGATGGGAAAGAAAAAAGTGAGGTATGAGAATGAGGTATCAGAATTTATCTTTTAGGACATGTAATATTTATGACGATCATTCGACAAGCATGCAGACGTAGTTAGGGCTGAGCTCACTGATCATCAAAGTTGTCATCGTATCGATACTGAGGAGTCAGTTTTAATTTAGCCAGAAATGCTTTATAATGATTTGATGCAACAACAATAAGCCCCTCCCATATAAAATTCCCTTAATTAAAGTGTCAAATATTTACTGGGAAGAAACGTTTCCTTGTTATGTGACAGGGAAAGAGAACTTTGGCTGATTGAAATTACTCTATTAAGTACATAGCCATGTGCACCTTTGTCATTATCTAGGCCTGAGACAGAGTCACATAATCATGTCAGGTGTGGGACATGGAAGATTTGGATAGAGAACAAATCAATCAGAAATCTTAGGCATACAGAGAACATTATTTAGTGTAGAAAGTAATTCCAGAGATGGCATCTAGGATAGCTAGGTAGGGTGGAACAAATCCATATCAGATGTAAAAGATAAACTTCTTCAGAGATTTCCTTTGAAATGGTAATAGGTCCAGTGAACTCTTAGTTATGGAATCATGAAATCTTGTGTCTCCAAATATCTATGCTACATATTAAACTCCTCCAATTCACATTTATAAAACAATCAACAATTCACCATACACAGACTTATATTGAGCTTTGCACTTGTTCTCTTCATTCTTTTCCTCAAATACTGTGTAATAAAATGTAAAATGAGGGCAGCCCGGGTGGCTCAGTGGTTTAGCGCCGCCTTCAGTCCAGGGTGTGATCCTGCAGTCCCAGAATCAAGTACCATGTTGGGCTCCCTGTATGGAGCCTGCTTCTCCCTCTTCCTGTGTCTCTGCCTCTCTCTCTCTGTGTCTCTCATGAATAAATAAAAAAAATCTTAAATAAAATAAAAATAAAATGTAACATGAAAAAAAAAAGGCACCCAAGGAGAAGAGACAGTACAGTCAATATATTCCATGTTTCAGGATAAACAAGGCTTTGTAAATATCCAGAACTACGATTATTTCTGAATATCACTTAATATAAATCAGAGCTGCTGTTCATAGAATGTTGAAACATATCTTGAACAATTTTCTACTCTCTGTCTAAAGGATAATACTTCATAAGAAAGGTGAAGTGTGTGTGTGTGTGTGTGTGTGTGTGTGTGTGTGTGAGAGAGAGAGAGAGAGAGAAAGGAAAAGAGAGAGAGAGAGAGAAGACATTTTGAAACACATCCAAAATATCATTTAAATTCTAAATCCTAGCATGGAATCATAGCAATTGGTCTTTGGAACCCTGGTGATCCCTGAGCTGGTGTTAGAGTTCTAAGTCTGAAGTCTTCCACAGTGTGGGGTAGTGGAGTGCTGCTGTCCTGCAGCTGAGCCAGCAGAGTTACACTTTCTTTTGGTCTTTCCTTCTGAGCTGCTACACAAAGACCAGGTTTGGAGCAGGTTCTTAGAGCATGAAGCCATCAAGACTGAAGCTTGGTGCTCCAAACACAGACACATTCTCACTTCCACGAATGTTTAAGTAAAAAGAATGTGCTGAAGGAGGAAATTGCTCTTTTTGTTTCCTTCCTTTCATTTTCTTTTCCTGCACAAGCACACCTCATATGGTGTTTTGACTTACAGAAATTGAAAATCAAAGACTAATTCTGAAACTGCTAATGGTGTAAAAAGAGGATTTTCAAAGAAAGTAAAAATTTTTTCATTTCCATGGAAAAACTTTTGAAGAGAAAGTTTTAATCCTTTACCTTAGAATCTTTCTTCTGAATGAAACATATTTGGCAAAGATTCATCAGAATCTTTCAATCTGTTCAAAAAAAACCTGCCATCACAAGCTGAAACTGCTACTGTTTCTATAGATTGTATTTAAAATTAGTATAATTTCTAATACAGAAATATTCCCCTATATAACAGATTTTCACTTAACAAAATACATTGATTTCAGATAATGATCACTGGAATTAACATAGTTTACAATAATGAAATAAAATCCATACTTCTCTTAAGCCAAGGAAAAGAGAATAGAATGGTTAGACCAAATAAATTGAAAATTTCCTGGTTAAGGGGATCCCTGGGTGGCTCAGTGGTTTAGCATCTGCCTTCCGCCCAGAGTGTGATCCTGGAGTCCCAGGATCGAGTCCCACATCGGGCTCCCTGCATAGAGCCTGCTTCTCTCTCTGCCTGTGTCTCTGCCTCTCTCTCTCTGTGCCTCTCATGAATAAATAAATGAAATCTTTTAAAAAAAGGAAGGAAGGAAGGAAGGAAGGAAGGAAGGAAGGAAGGAAGGAAGGAAGGAAGGAAGGAAGATAGATAGATAGTTAGTTAGTTTGTTTCCTGGTTAACTATTGCCAGAAATCAAAGTTAAAAATCTCATCCATCTCTGGCTTTTTCCAGAGCTTTCTTACCATAGCTCTGAGATCTGGCAAACCAACCATGAAAATTAAGAAGACTCTTCTCTAAAATATTACCCCTGACAATTTTGGGAGGAGAAATTACATATTTAGACACTTTGGGGAAAGGTTGGTGTCTTCTAGTGGCATCCTGTCCAGTTTACTGGTATACACTTTTGGTGTTAGCCATTGGTATTGAATCCTGTACACTTAGCACCTTGCTTACTGCCCACTCCACAGGAGTGAGAGATTAAGTGGTTGTGTGCACAGTTACCTTCTGAAATAATAATCCCAAAGGGAACACAACTATAGTTGGTTTCTTTGGGAAGAAGCTCACATGATTTTATGAAAATCATTCAATGTGTTCCTTCATTTGACTTTTGTAAAAAGGAGAAAACAATGTGAGGCCTGCAAGGAGATATTTATTTTTTAAAACTATAGGAATAAGTTGGTCAATTACCATTTGCTGACAGATTAAATAACCTAAATCAACCTTCAAAATGGGTAACAGAATCTTGATGAAGAGTACAAATCAAAATGCTTTATTTACTGGCAAATTAAAACTATCCCAGGGATTGTGGAATAAAACACTCCTCATCTCTGTTTCCACTGTTCAAATGCTTCCTCTGCTTTGTGAGCCCCTTGGGAAATCACAGTTCTCTTTAAGTTGCACTTTCCCCTTCAGCCAAGTAAACTTATGATGCAATTGCACTGCCATTTAATCCAGTATAATTGTAGTAATATATACAGTGGGGTCCACTCAGCAACAATGCCCCTCTGCCCAGGGGGGCAAAAGCCTTGTGGAATCTGGGCACTACAGTGCTAGGAAAGAAGCTCCCATTGCTCGGGATGCTGAAATCATTTCCCCCAGTGGCTGGAACTGAGAAATATATGGGTTTCCTTTTCTTAAGAGATGACAAGCTAAGTAAATCATTATGGGGAAAGACTGCAGCAGGTTTCTGGATATATGCTAACAACACTAATGCTCTAGTAAAAAAGAAAGGGGGCATAAAAAAAAAATATTAAGACTAAATAATGCTGCTGACAACAAGCTTGTCTCTCAGTGGTCATAATATGTTTTCACTCTCTTGCTCTCTTCATCTGCTTTTCTCTGGCAAAGTGAGAGGTGAATCACTTTTGTTCTGCTGTGATTATTTTTACCCCTCAAAACATAGCTTAAGGGCTCCATTTTAGGGCATAATTGCACACAGAGCCAACTTGCTCAAAAGGTTAAAAAAAAAAGAACTCCTTTAGTCTCAGTAAATATCAAGCAGCAGATGAGTCAGGTTCAAGTGAAAGCAGAAGAAACATTAACCATTTCTTACTAAAAAACAGTACATACTTCATTGTTCCTAATCAACCTCGCTCAGCTCTTTATCTGTACTTCAAGTTTCCTCTATGCAGTACACACAATAAAGTCTCCATCTTTGCAAATAGTTTGAAATCCAAAAGCATATTTGTAAATCAGTGTTTGAGCTCAAAATGTGTCTTACTATAAGGAAAAATATCACATGGTGGTAAGATTTCTAAGCTAAGGGTGGTTAATTTAACTTTGATGTATATAAAATGGTGAGCATTGTATTTGTGGTGAAAACTGCAGAATTCAATATTCTTAGACTACTAATAATCCTATACAAAGAAAAACATTTGAACTGGTGCTTTGAGTTTTTCAATGTGGAAAGCTGAAAATTTGAGTTTTAAAAGAATACTAGATTTGGGCAGCCCGGATGGCTCAGCGGTTTAGCGCCAACTTAGGCCCAGGGGGTGATCCTGGAGACCTGGGATTGAGTCCCACATCGGACTCCGTGCATAGAGCCTGCTTCTCCCTTTGCCTGTGTCTCTGCCTTTCTCTCTCTCTTTCTATGTGTGTCTCTCATGAATAAATAAATAAAATATTCAAAAAATAAATAAAAATAAAAATAAAAATAAAAGAATACTAGATTTGGTTAGAGGCCTCAAATCATTGCCTCTATGAAGGACACTAAATTTAAGAGTTAGGTTTTGATATTACAAAGAACAAAATGATAAAATTCAAACCAATAATTTGTTGACAAATTGCAAGTTACATCATCAACACGTGTGTTTATTTTGCATGAGTCTTCTTCTATGAACAAGAGGCTGAATCACACCTGCCAATGATTTTATTTCAATCTCCACATCTATTGTAGGTTTCAATCCTCTTTGGGCACAAGATGAATGAAATAAAAAATAAACCAAAAAAAATAAAATAATAAAATAATAATGACCACTTTGAAGCTTTCTTGAATCTTGTACTGCATCTCATACCTGATCAATGAGAAGGGTCTACCTTGAGCTACTTACATTGCTTGTCTTCAAGACCTGCAATAACACAACATGCCGAAGTTGTCCCCTTTACTTGTTTGGACTCTTCAAATTGGACAGTGGAGGGGAAAAAAGACATACCAGACTGAAGAGAGATGCAGCATGAGGAAAACCATGTCATCAACAGGTTTCCCTGCTTCTACTATTTTTCTATTTCCACATAACCCACAGGGTTTTATGAGATGTTGCATCACAACTCGGTCCAGATCTTATGTATTCAGTGGCTTCCATTCATACTTGGAGAAAAATCCAAACTTACTACCCTCACCTTCCAGATGTCATCTGACTACCTAGCCCCCCTCACCTCTCTGAGCTCAGCTGACATCACTCTTTACCTCATCCCCAAGCTCCTCCACGTCTGAGTACCACTTTACTCTTTCTTCAGCCTGAAGTGCTCTGCTCCAGATCTTTGTATAACCTTAACACAGTTTTGCTCTCTGTAAAGTATCATTTATTATGTGACCACTATTTTTAAAACTGCCCCTGATCTTTCTAGTTTCTATCATTCTGTGCTGCTTTACTTTTTTGAGATAATTTATACCTATCTGAAATCATATAACTTATCTTACTTGTTTCTCTTTGTTGTCTTTTTCCTCTCCACTAGATTATAAACTTCATGAGGACAGGGACTACTTATGTCATAGCTAACATTGTTTCCCTACCACCTAGCCTAGCACATAGTAAACAATAAATATGTATTAAATGAATGAACAGCTACTTATGTTAAAAAGACATCCTTGAATTTATGTTGATGTCTGTAATCATTACATTATTGTTAAATGTTATTATAATTAAATCATATTGTGACCTAGCAAAGGAAAATCACACCCTTTTTGACTGAAATGCCAAGTTCAAGAGGTGAGAGTTCAAGACACAAAGTCTGAAAACACTTTAAGCTGATTCTTTCACAAATGAACTGAAAGGAAAGGTTAAAGGGATCGAGTTTTTAGTCTACCAAATAGAAACTCTAAAAGATTAGTTAATTATTGTCTTCACATATATGGAGACATTTTTATCATGAAAATGTCAAGCTTTTTCCATCTATGAAGGGGAAAGAAAAGGAAACAGATTTAAATTAAAGCTAAAGGCAATCAGGGTGAACGTAAGACTCACTAGGCCACAACAGAATGGGTTACTAGTAGTGGTTGGGGAATATAGGGGCCAAAATTCTGACAAGACAGAGTTGAAAACATCCTTTCTGAACACATGGACAATAATTTGAGTGAGACGTGGGCACAGTTGAAATTCCCAGATGGCCTCATTTTGGTAAGGAATGTGTTGAGCAATATAAGGTTACACAAACTGATACATGTTTACATAAAATAGTTCAAATTCATACAAACTCTATAAACACATTTCACTCTTTTAATAGTCCTCTGCATCCATCTAATATTCTCTACCTGTCTGTCCAAACACACAGCTTATCTTCCAAATAGGAACTGAGTGCATCATAATTCTGTCATGGCTGATTTCTCCTTCTCCCTCCTCTCCTCTTACTTAGTTTATACAGTAGATCCCATAGGAAAACCAAAGATAAATGTCCAAACAGAAAACCACCTGTTGTATAAGAGGCATTGCTCCTATCTATTCTGTGATATCAGAAAAACAGTTTTTCTACTCCAAAGTTAGCTAAAAATAATATTGACAGTTACTGAATATGTATTATTTGTGAGGTGTTTTTCAAAGGGTTTACATGAATTACCTCACTCAAAACTTACAACTATTTAGGAAACAGAAAGGTAAAATTCATTTGTTCAAGTTGACTCAGACAGTAAAGGACAGAGCCAATCTTAGAACCTGCCCTGTTTGCATTGGCTATGTTCTGAACTCCTCTGCTAGATTAAAGTGAAATAGAGTAGGTACAGACAATAATTCACCATACAGAGGTGGCATTTTCATTTATCAGAGAACATTAGCATCTTCCTGAGTCCCATGAGAAAGTGATTATTCCTTTTTTCCTCCCATAATCTCTCCTTTGAGAATTCCTTCCCATCCAACATTATCCAAAATTGGCGACCAGCCAGTAAGTATTTTTAAGTCAATCCGTTTAAATATTGGACAGACAACCATGCTGAGACACAGAACAGTTCCAAGAGTGTGAACTGGAGAAATGCCTACAGTCTCCAGCTCTGTTTTCAGCATCCCCTCATTGTGCTCTCTCTGAGATGCCCAATTGGGATTATAGTCATATGAACTCTATCCAGATGCATACTCTAAAAAGCATTGTTATTCTGTGTAGAGACATAAATGCCATGTTAGTTGGGGCTTCTTGAGGGCAATAGGGCACGATATAAATATTTTTCAAGTGTGCATAATGTTTGCCCTAACAATTCTGCAAATTCACAAAGAAGATAATCACAATGCACACAAAGTTTAGTTAAAATTAAGGGTGTTCATTGCAGTGCTTTTTATAGTATTAAAAATAAATGAAAACAAACTGAGAATCCCCACATAGTGGATTGGTTAAATCAGTAATGGTACATCCATACAAGGGTATTAATATGATGTCTAAAAAGAAAAATTAGTTTCATTTAAAAAAAAGTTCATAATATATTAAATGAGAAAGCAATAAATAAACAATATGCACATTATAGGCTCATTTTTGCAAAAATGTTAAGATGTGTATAAACGTGCTTAAAAAAGGAAAAGTTAAACATTAAAAAGTTAATAGCTATCATTACATGATGAGATTGTATATTAATTTTATTTTTTATTTTTTGCACATATGCTTTCTAAAGCTTTTTTTTAAGATTTTATTTATTTACTAGAGAGAGAGAGTATGAGAGAGCACAAGTACAGGGAGAGGCAGAGGCAGAAGCAGGGTTCCCGCTGAGCAGGGAACCTAGATGCGGGGGTGGATCCCAGGATTCTGGGACCATGACCTAAGCCGATTTGGGCAGATGTTCAACCAACTGAGCCACCCAGGAACCCCGAAACCTTTTTTTTTTTTTTTTTTTTTTTTTGAGAGAGAGTGCGTGCACATATACATGGGGAGAAGAGTAGAGGGAGAAGGACAGAGAATCACAAGCAGGCTCCAAACCCAGCATGGAACCCGAGGCAGGCTTAATCCTACAACCCTGAGATCATGACCTTGAACTGAAATCAAGAATTGGACACTTAACCAACTAAACCACCCAGGCGCCCCACATATATATACTTTCTAAAAATCACATGTATTACTTTATGAGAAAATCAAAAGAAAGAAAAAAAATGCAGTCTACTATATTGTCCTTGCATAAAGAGCATAAACTTTTGTTTTTTTAACAAGATTACTATTTGTATCAAATGATTTTAATAAAACTGTATGCCTAGGGATTTGGCATTTAGTCAGAAGTAGAAAGAAAGATTTATCATAGGTTTAAGATAATGGAAATTTCTTATTTTCATCTCTTCATGGAATTGTGAAAGAAAATGTGACATTTGATATTTATAGACATAGCTAGCACCTGAGCAACCCCTATGTGGCAGAATGGATGGAGGAAGCCAGCCAAGGTGCCCAGAAAGAAATCACTGAATACATGTTAGTGAGTTGAAAAACAGCCAGAAATTAATTGAAAGTGAAATATAATGAAAGACACCATTATGCAGAGTATTAAAATATTTTTAAAGCAACAGAATACAAAAACTAATCCTTGTATATAGATTTCCATATATTCAGTATATGGGAAAGGTGGCATTTCTTTTTTTTTTTTTTTTTTTTTAATTTATGATAGTCACTGAGAGAGAGAGAGAGAGAGAGAGAGAGAGAGGCAGAGGGAGAAGTAGGCTCCATGCACCAGGAGTCCGACGTGGGATTTGATCCAGGGTCTCCAGGATTGTGCCCTGGGCCAAAGGCAGGCGCTAAACCGCTGCGCCACCCAGGGATCCCAAAGGTGGCATTTCAAATCAGCTTTAAATGTTGAACTCTTTAATAAACAATGTTCAGATAATTGGGGAAAGAAAAAGAAGAAATTAGATTCCTACCTCACACCATTCAATGAAGTAAATTTGATAAAGATCCACATGTATACAGCCAATTATGTAAGAAATGAGAATAAAATAGTGCAATGTGGAAGTGGCTTTTGATGTCATACGTCAAAACTGCCAAGAAAATTAGTGACAGATAAAAAATAAAATATAATCTAAAATTCCTGGGATGCAAAATATACATTAAACAATATAAAAGATAAGTGGCACTTTGGGACAAATTGTAATGTTTAATGCATAAAAATCAGCAGACATTCTTAGCACAAAGGTAAGCTCTCACAAAACGATAAGAAAAATAGAAAGGGTGTATAGGAAAATAAGCATAGGATAAGAACAGGCAGTTCAAGAAATAATCCAAAGCTAATCCATGAATATAAAAAAAAAAAAAAGAAAGATTCAACATCACGAGTAATTGAGTGAGCACAAAATAAATAATGAGACACCATTTTGATCCCTGGAAGATTAACAAAAAAATGTTTTAATTAGGAAAAATATTAGGGTTGGCAATGCTGCAGTGAAATGGAGATGTTCATACACTGGATTAATGGATTATACTTTGAAACACCTGTTTTGAGGGTCAGAATAATATTACCTATCGAAAATTTAATTGTACTTCTAGGCATCTACTCCGTAAGAAAACCTCATAGTTAATAAAGACATGCATCCAGCACTGTTGTTAGTTGGTAAAACTACATACTAATCAACATGGGAATGGCTAAAGAAAATACACTACCATATACACACAAAAAGCAAAACTTGTATGTACTGTATATATTTTACAAATAAATATATGCACATTAACAAATGCAAAGATAAACCCTAAAGCAAGCATAAGTCTAGAGAAGTATAATCTCTTCACTATGTGAGGGAAAAAACGGATGAAACCTAGGTTATTAAGTAGAAGTCTGAACCGCAAAGTACATTATCTTTTTATATGTGAAGAAAAACTCACTTCTTGGTTTCAGAGAAGGACCTGGAGAAACAAAAATTTTCTATACAATAAAATCAGATGATATTTTTTTTCCTTTTGAGAGTAAAATTCTTGCTCTTGGGAGAGAAAAAAAAAAGAGGGGGCAGAAAAACATGGTGGAAGGGACAAAGGAATTCTAGGAACTACAATGAATAATTTCATCCTAAATTGTTTGTGCTGCTGTGTCATCAAATACACTGTCTTCCCAAGCTTGCAAAATCATCTGCTCTACACAAAAACTTGGTGTCTATGTAGAGGGCATGTGGTATAGGTACATGTGTGTGCAAAGTAAGGAAAAGGTCTGAGGTTCCACGCGTTGGTTGGAGCCAGGGCAGAAATAAAGAAACAGCTAGAAGAAAGGGAGAAATGAGGAAAGTAAAAAGAAGCAAGGAAGTCAGAGCCATGAAAATGTTAAGTCTACCAGTATTACTCAAAAATCTTGGAGGTGACATGTTCTTACTATAGGTCAAGTAACAGGGGTTCAAGAATATCTTGCCTAAATCATAAAAAGCAGAGATATCTTAGCTAGTACACAGGTCACAAATGTTTGTAAACATAATGGTATAATGTTTACAACATTCAAAAACTATAAAAGGAATATTATACTGGTATAAAAAATATCATAGATTAAAAGGAGAAAGCCTCTTCAGAGGCCTGGGTGGCTGAGTCAGTCAAGCGTCCAACTCTCAATCTTGGTTCAGGTCTTGATCCACACTGGGTGTGGAGCCTACGTAAGAGAAAAAGAGAGAAACCCTCTTCTCACTAGCTTCTCTGTCATTCCCACTCATTCATACAGTGCAGCGTTCTAGGCATTCACGTATTCATTGATATATAGAGAGGCTGAGTTGAACTGTTACTATTATTAATGTTGATGCTTCCTGACTTTCCATGAACTGCTCCACCCTGACAGCCTAGCTAGGATATACTAACAAGTGATACACCAGCTATCTCTATTTAGATAGGTAAAGGAGTATAATTGTGCACATTAATTGACCAAGTAGAGAACTGGAGAGTCCTAAAATGTAGTCAGGCTTACATGTCCAAGTGAACCAGAGAATGAAGAGAACTGCATCTACGCAGAAAATGAGATCAATGAATAAAATATTGTTTTGTAGAAATTGAGAAAAAAATTGTCAAGCTGATCAGATGTATTGATTATTAAATTCAGAAAGTCAAAAATCTATTTCTTAGTAAAACTTAAGGCAAGCTCAAGTATGACCAGAGATAGTGTCTAATAAAAAACAGAAAGACTAGAGACATCATGCATGATGAAAAGGCATTGACAAAGATATCTCTAAATATCTGACAAAACCAGGGATAGACTAAGAGTTAGTTTGCTGCTGGTACCTATTACCTCAACATATCAGACATTACTAATTGATCCCACCCTGTTTTCCATTTATGATAAATTCATAGTCCTTGTTTTTTTAATTTGTTATTTAAATTCAGGGATCCCTGGGTGGCGCAGCGGTTTGGCGCCTGCCTTTGGCCCAGGGCGCGATCCTGGAGACCCGGGATCGAGTCCCACGTCGGGCTCCCGGTGCATGGAGCCTGCTTCTCCCTCTGCCTGTGTCTCTGCCTCTCTCTCTCTCTCTCTCTGTATGACTATCATAAATAAATAATAAAAAATTTAAAAAAATTAAAAAAAAAAAATTCAATTTAGTTAACATATAGTATATTATTAGTTTCAGGGGTATAATTTATGATTTATCAGTTGCATATAATATCCAATGCTCATTACATCACGTGCCCTTCTTAATGCTCATCATCCAGTTGCCCCCACCCCCTACCCACTGCCCCTTCAGCAATCCTCGGTTTGTTTCCTATAATTAAGAGTCTCTTTTGGTTTGTCTCTCTCTCTCTGATTTCATCTTATTTTATTTTTCCTTCCATTCCCTTATGTTCATCTTTTTTGTTTCTTAAATTCTACATATGAGGGATCCCTGGGTGGCGCAGCGGTTTGGCGCCTGCCTTTGGCCCAGGGCGCGATCCTGGAGACCCAGGATCGAATCCCACATCGGGCTCCCGGTGCATGGAGCCTGCTTCTCCCTCTGCTTGTGTCTCTGCCTCTCTCTCTCTCTGTGACTATCATGAATAAATAAATAAAATCTTTAAAAAAAAAAAAAATTCTACATATGAGTGAAATCATATATTTGTCTTTCTCTGACTGACTTCTTTTGCTTAGCGTGAACCCTCTTTTTCTTTTTTTTTTTTTTTTTTTTTAAATTTTTTTTTTTTATTTATTTATGATAGTCACAGAGAGAGGGGCAGAGACATAGGCAGAGGGAGAGGGAGAAGCAGGCTCCATGCAGGGAGCCCGACGCAGGACCCGATCTCGGGTCTCCAGGATCGCACCCTGGGCCAAAGGCAGGCGCCAAACCGCTGCGCCACCCAGGGATCCCGAACCCTCTTTTTCTATCCATGTCATTGCAAATGACAAGATTTCACTCTTTTCAATGGCTAATATTCCATTGTGTCTGTGTGTGTATACACACATCTTCAACCATTTGTCTGTCAATGGACATCTGGGCTCTTTCCATATTTTGACTATTGTGGACACTGCTGCTATAAATATTGGGGTGCACGTGGCTCTTCAAATCACTATTTGTGTATCCTTTGGATAAATACTTAGTAGTGCAATTGCTGGGTCATAGGGTAGCTCTATTTTTAACTTTTTGAGGAACCTCTATACAGTTTTCCAGAATGGCTACACCAAACTGCATTCCTACCAACAGTGTAAGAGGGTTCCCCTTTCTTCACATCCCCACCAACATCTGTTTCCTGAGTAATTCAGTCCTTATTAAAAAACAGCCCAGGCAGCAATTACCAATGGATCATAATTAATACAAGAGATAAAATCTTTTCACCACTTAAATGACTGCACAGAAATGTGCAGAAATAAAAATATCTCTAAGATATCTCCTTACCAAAGAAGAATGCAACATATATGGAATATATATATTCCAGGAATATATAATGCATCATTATATGTGTATAGCTTTTACTCCAAAGATAAAATAAATTCCTGTCAATCACTGTGTCATCAAGTATTACAGGACAGAGATGCCCTCAAAGCTATAATCAGGAAAAAAACCCATGTCAGTCTCTAAATTTTAACAATAACAACAAATAGCCTAGTCATGGTATAGAAATATAAAATGCCGGAAGGAATACAGAAGATCTCGTTCCAACTTTCAACTTCCTCTCTCCTGCCTCACCACAAAAAAAAAAAAAAAAAAAAAAACTCGAAGCAGGAATTACCAGCTCCCCTGACAAACCCATCAGCCTACTCCACTCCTAATCATGCAGAGAACAAAAATCTCCTGCTACACAATATTCTGTGCCTGGGGGAGGGGGGGCAGGATTTCTGCTCAAGATCAGAAGAGCAGAGAATTGCATTTGTCCTAGAGAAGGCTCTTGCAAAGTTTCTGCTGAATTGAGCTTTACATGCGGGTGGAAAACCTAGTGTAAGGCATGTGGTTGCATTAATTATAAGATTTCAATTTGACAGTTTAATTAGGAAAAGGAGAGTTAGTGTAGGGCTTGCAGAATTCATGATGAATCACATACTCCAACAGACTTCATTTTCATATTTCAATTACACACATTTCTAACTGATGAACAGCAACATAGCATTTTCTGTTTAATAAATGTGATATCTGTTGGAATTGATAACATTAGTTCAGTAATTACTGAGCCATTATTGTCAGGCTTTTAAAAAACATGGAAAGAAGCCTTAGTTATTAAAGTTTAGCATCAGCACAAAACTACATTTTCAAATGTTCCTACTAAAGAGCTTTTTAACAGTGCATTAGCTATCCCTTACATGGAGAAAGGTAAAACTCAATAGCAGATATTTGCACAGGATTGATTTTGATCTAATCACACCTATTTGATTCCCTGACATACTACTGTAGTTATTATGTTCCTTCTAAATCTTTACTCAGAATTTCAGACCAAAAAAACAAAAAACAAAAAAAACAGGGGAGCGGAACTTAGATTTGAGTGACATAATTTAATGCAAATCATGCAAAGATTCTCATATTTACTTAAAATAATAACAAAATATAACAAAAAATGTATTTTCATCAATCTAAAGATAAATGTAGATTCAAAGGGGAGCTAACTTTAAGTGACTCCGTCTGTCAAAACATGTGGAAACTTATGAGTCCATTCTCAGAGTGCCTGCTTTGAGTACTGGGAACGAAAGTTGAAAAGCTGGGTACGTTCATAGATGCACTAGGGTCTTTTCTTTTGCATGGGGTTATGAACAAACAGAAGTTCATTAAATCAAATACAGATGTCAATTTCCTCAGGGACCAAGAAAAAGATCATATCCTATAATAAACACAACTGCATATACTAGATGAAGCACACTTCTGTTTTTAAAATTACTTCCAAATTTGTTCATAATGAACTTCTGTCTACCTGAAATACCTGCTTACTACAGTTTGTCTTCCAAAAATCTTGATATTTTGCTTAATAAAGTACATTTATGTGTTTGCGTAACATATATATGTAACAAATATTTGATACAAATATATATATTTATATCAAAAGTGTTTCTAAACATTCAAATCACAAAACATAGGTAAGAAAAACAGTCTTGTAATATACTACCTATTGCTTGTTAGAATTATGGATGTAAAGAGTTTGTGTTTTGTAGTTTCAAAAAGTCTTATTTCTTCACACGATTGGTAATTCACTTCTATTAGTTTAGGGAGAAACTAATAGAGTGGAATTGAGTATTTTGTTGATTGCTTCAGAATGTTAAATACGGTAATGACTTTAAAGTAGCCAGCATACTGCCTAACACATTGCTCAATAAACGGTAAACTCTGATTATTGTTAGCAGGCTTGATTTTCTTGTACAAAACTTAAAATAATACAAAAATATAAAAGTATAAAAATTATAATCACACAAAAGTAAAAAAGTCTGAAAATTATTTCACATTTAAAAAGAAAAATCAGAAAGAGGGCATTCCTATCCACAAATGGCACTTAGAGAATATTTAAAATTAACATTCTTACTTCCTTCTCTGACATGAACTGCAGCTTGACTAATGGTCAAAGGGCTATTTTCAGGACTTAGAATTGCTCTGCCCTGCCAAGTGGTGGCAATCTAGAAGATGCAAACAAAAGAAAATCAGAAAAGCATATAGTATTTAAGGGCTAGAGATTTTCACTTTTCCTCCTGTTGTAAAGTAACTGAGGCCTAGAAAAGCAAACTTCTTTTTTCAAAATAACAACAGCTAATACATGTCAGACTAGATTGTTCTGTCTATCTTAGTAAGAGTTGCCAAAATATGGCCCACAGAGCTCAGGAGGCCCCTAATTCCCTTTCAGAGCCCAGAAACTCAAAATTAGTTTCCTAAAAATCCTAAGATATTATTTTTTTATTAACTATTGACATTTACACTAATGGTGCAAAAGAAATAGCAGATAAAACTGCTGGCACCTTTGAATGAAAGCAGTGGCACCAAACTCTATTAGTAGTGTTTGCATTCATTGCTGCCATGCTCACTATAAATAAAAATAAAAAACCAGCTTCATTAAACTTCAAGTTTTAAGTACACATCTGTGTATTTAAGGTTAATGGTAGTCTTTGGGGGAAAGCACTATGTGATTGTTCGAGTTTCCACTAAGCTAGACATTTTTCTCAATGGGACAATTTTTTTTACTTGAAAGAATGAAATCTGGTTATTCATATTTGCTTATTTAGAAGACATTACCTTGGAATTGACAAAAAGGACTCTGTCACTTCAGGGAAAATTATCTGGACAATATTTTTGCCAAAGGTAAAATTCAAGCTTTCAAGCATAAGTTACAATTTTGGAAAATTTGCACCTGTCATCATGACATCATCCCAATATTTAAAGACGTTTTTGATTAGTTGCTGATGACATTAATGAATGTACTTCATTGATATTTTAAAACAAAACGTGTGAGCCACTGGTAAATACATAACTTAATAGACCATTATTTTCCAAATCATCAATAATGATGTTATAAAATCATGTATGGGTTAAAGATAAATTTAAAGTAAAAATTGTCCAGTAGAATTTAATGTAATGAGTACAGAAAGTTCTTGGCATGCTTTCAGATTCAACAATGCAAATTACCTTTAAGATTATTAGCACTTGTTGAGTTCTGGTGTAGTATCAAAGAAGAATATTCATAATTGTCTGAAAATGCTACTTAAATATTCCCTTCTAACTATGTATGTGTATAATACTAGATTTTCTTTATATTACTTGACCAAAACAACACATAACAACAGACTGAAGAAGCAAATATATTTTCTATTAAACGAGACATTAAAGATATTTATAAATATGAAAAAGAATGCCATCTTTCTCATTAAATGTGTATTGAAAAATATAGGCATTTTCTCATAAGTATGTATGCTACATTGTACTTACAACAATGGCTTTAAAATTATCTTTAAATCAATACAATTCTTCAGTATTCTTAGCTTTAATTTCTAATATGGTATATATTGATAGTTCTCACAAAAACAAAAGGTCTTTTTGATCTTCAACAATTTTTAAGTATATAAAAAGCTCGTAAGTCCAAAAAGTTTGATAACCACTATACTGTGTTGTCCAACAGAGATGACAAATGGGTTTCAAATAGCATATAAACTTGGTAATGGCTGTATGGAATGGACAGAGAGGGAACTAAAACCTATGTTTTGAGCTATGAAGATAGAAAATTAGAAAATGTGGTGTTCAACATTCCAGATCTTTCAGAACATTCCAGATAGTCCAATATCCTACTCAACTTTCTCTTCCTCACAGCGTTAATTAAGCACAATACCTAGACAGAGTAGATGAATAAATGTTTAAAAATTTAACTAAGTCTAATAAAAATCATGTCAATAATTCTTTCTCACAAATTCTGGTACAAGATAGAGGGCCAATGGTTATGGTTCTAGGAAACAAATGCTAAAAAGGAAGTTTCAAGGTGAGGAGAAAATAGAGTGGACAACTACAAAGGTTGCATGATATCAAGGGAACAGAATAAACTTCTACCCTTAAGGAAATTTTTCTTAAACCTCTTAATTAGTGCCGAAATTCATTTTTATAATTGAAGAGATGGCCTTTTATTCTACAATGAAATCCCAAAATACAAATATTCTAAAGAGAGGTAGCATATTAATTTGAACTCACAATAAATTAAAAATGATTAATATTATCCAGGTTTCAAAGTGACATGATCAAAAGGAAATGACAGGGTAGTAGATCCCAAATGAAAGACACTAAGAGAAGATAAAAGAAACAACACTAAGTGGAAAAATCAAAGATTCAAAAAGAAATGTTATTTCATAATTTGATATAAGGCCAGTCATATTTTCAGATTCCCTAGAACAATAACAAAATTCTAGTCATGTATTTTCCAGCCCATACAAAGTACAGTAACCTACATAGAATAAAAATCTACTAAATAATATCCCAAATCTAAATCTAGCCTACTGGACTCCTACATGGCAGCTAACATTCTATCAAGTTACTGCACTGCATGTCTAGTATGAAGACTTCAACAAGACTTCCCTCCTGCAATGAAAGGAAAGAAGGGAGACTTTCAAATACACAGTGATGGCTCAGCATAATGGAAATAGAACTAGAGTTGAGATAAGTTAACTTGGGTTCCACCCAACCCTGACTATCGATCATTAGCCCTATGACTTTGGGTTAAGTTTTTTATGCTCTCTTGGTCTCAGTTTTCCCTTAAGGGAAAGGTTCTAATGATCTTTTTTTGAAATATAAAATGCAATAGTTATAAATTTAATTATTTAGATAGGAAATTAACATTTCTGTCACAGACATTATTTTTAGCATGTCTCATTGGAATTTTGTAGAACAATATTTCCTTCAAGGAAAATCAGAATACAGAATATTAAAAGCATTTTAATGAGACAAATTATGTGAGGAGAAAAATCTATATTTAAGCAACACTTTTGTTTATCTCAATTTTTCATTAACCAATTAAGTACATATACTTTCTTACCCTGCTTTCCTGAGCAATGCCCAAAGGGCTACTACCTGAATAATAAGAAAAATGCTTATAAAGAGTTTAAAATGGGAATTTGTTTCTATCAAAATCCATCTCTGGCTATTTCCTAGGGGAATTTTAAGAGTTCAAGATGTCAGAATCATGCAATTTCCAGCCCTTATAAAAATGTTACACCATATAGAATAAAAATCTACTCTTCTTCTTTCTGTTACCTCAAGAAATACCAAAAATAATTTTGTGTGGTACAGTGTTTGTCATTTTAAGTCTGCTGACAACTATGTTTAGTCAAGGTTCCCCCATTGTTGTTAAATATGACTTCAATCCTAGAGTCACTTTAGAATAGAAAGAGTAGTCTTTTCTAATATAATGGCTAGTGTCACATTACGAACTCTCAATCACTTTAAAAATCTCCCTGCCATTTTTAAAATGTGCTGTACCATGATGTAAAGAGCGCTGGATTTTATAGAAGACTGATGAATCACTGAACTCTACCTCTAAAACAAATAATACATTATGCATTAATTAGATGAATTTAAATAAATAAAATAAAATATGGTGTATCAATTTTTTTTAAAAAATACACTTTTTACCAATAACAGCTACACACTAGATTTCATAAGACCACCAAAACGACCCATCATCCAAATTCTCTGCCTGGGCTAAGTTATCAGTTACTACCTCTAATCCTTCCTTTTACTTTTAGCTTCTCTTTTTTATGTGGAACTCTCTGACATCTGTTGATATTTGTATGAATTTCCCCTAAGCTCCTAAAAAAGAAAAGAAAAAGAAAACCTAACAAACACAATGTAATTAAACACCAGAAAACAGAATGGCTGTCAAATTATCCCATGATTACAATAGATTTATTGGGAGAAATTTTCCCTCTTACTTGCCAAAGGCTGCATAACTGACAGAATTATTGACTTGGAGCATGAAATGAAGAACACTTGTCAATATGGAGCATTTTTTTTTAAAGCCAGTTAATCAACAAAGATTCCTATTTGGTCTTCAGACAGAGTAGTGCACAGTAATAATACTTTAGGTTATAAAATTTGCTCTTTGTGCTGTACTGCATATGGGCCATCGCCTTTGTGCCAAAGATCTCATCACTCACTTTGGGTTGGGGGGAGGGAGATGACTTTAAGAAGATAAAGTCTGGGCTGGTCACCATGGTAATTCACATCCAGAATAATTGAAATAATGGTCTCCAGACTTCATTTGTTTCTTATGTTCTTTTTTTTACTGGAGTTTCTAAATTATTTTTAAAATTCCAGGAAAAGCATTTGTAACAAATATAGAAGACCTCTAAAATTTTGCTGTCCTTTAAAATATGAGTCAAGGATCAATTATCAAAACAAACTCATCCCGTTAATCAGTTTACAAAGGTGCAAATTATTTGTTCAGAATACAATGCCAGAGAGGCTGCTTTGTTTAATGACAACCCTAACAGCAAGAATCCCTGGGGCAGGAAGCAAGTAATCAAGAATCCATCTCTGAAACTTTGAGAATGCTGGCAACAGTCTATTATAATGCATAGTTACAGGGAGACCTTGTACAGAAAACAATACACTGAAATAGACCAGACTTGTTATGAAACAATAAACTTAAATATAGCTCTGGACCTGACTGGCTAAGTGATTTTCGCCTTCTAGGATCGAATTTAACACTCTAGGCTAAATATTTCACACAGATTTTTTACTGTCCACTTCATATGCCTAAACGCATATACCTTAATCACATCTGGTATGCAATTTTAACAACGTGTGTGTCCACAAAGGGTCATGACATCATTAAAACCCAACTTAAATGGCTAAAGGAGCTGATGTAAAGATTGTTTGGTCATGAAACAGATTATTTGAGTGCTTCCAGTGCTCACTCTATATTAGAAGAGATAAAGGATACCAAAAAAAATTGTTTTAATACATTCCACAAACCCAGGAGCAAGAAATATGTATGCAAGTGAAATATCAAGCGAAGAGAGGCCTAGGATTTGAGAGAAAGGAAAAGAGGGAGGCTGAACTGAAAGAGCTGGGTTTGGATTGAGCTTAAACATTAAAGAGGCAGAGAAGCAGCTACAGCAGACACTGAGGAAAGGTGTAGAACTATACATTACGTAGAATAGACAGTGAGTCAGCCACCTGGGCTAAAAGCAAGGGTCCCTGAGAAAGAACAGCTAGAGGGGGTCAAATCCAGCAAGGCAGGTTGAGACCCCACTGTGCAGAATATAGGGCTGGCCTTCTAAACACAATTCCCTCCCCCCCACCCCTTTTTTTTCAGCACAGTATCTCATGGCTTTGGGAGAATGCTGTGAGGGTTTCATGACAAGTATTATTTTCCCCAACTCAGAGGTGGGGTCAGGAATGCTGGGAAGAGGTCAGGGTCACACAGAGAGTGACACAGGGAATGACAGAGAGTCCTGTTTCCCAGTCCAGCCATCTCTCAGCCAAGATACACTACAATCTCCCTGCCTCTTTCCCAGGTTCCAAAATACTGAAATGGAATGACCGTGCTGGAATGAGCTAAAATACTGGAACCGCCCCTTATTTTTTCCTTTCTCTGTGACGAGAAAGAAAAGAGAGGAGGACTATTGAACTTTAAACTTCCTGATAAACTCTAATGTGGGAAAGTGCCATTTTTAGGTTTACATGAAGGAGTTACCTCTGAGAATGGCCTCTTGGCCTGTGAAAAACTAGAAACATCCCAGGAAGTCACTGAAATGTTGTAGCACTGTGAGAATTTGTATAAAAATAAACACTGGATTATTTCAGGCCTACTCCCTTGAGAAAATGAACCAGAATTACTCAGAACTACTAGCCTAATCTTGACAGAACAGAGGAAATTAACAACTGAAGCCAGATTTTTTTCCCTTCAAAAAAACCTATTTGTGATCTTTGGAAAATGAAAAAAAGAACCAGGTTAACATGTGATTCAAATGACCCTGAAACCAAGATGGCTGAGTTTCCTGATGAGAAAATGCAGCGCAGACCAGCACTTCTTAGAAGGTGTCTGCTGGAAGCCACAGAAGCACAAGAGCTGAAATTCATGGATTCAAAGAGGCACATAATTCAGCTCTCTGTAAACTCTACTCTCTAGTGCCTGGGAGATTCTTTAAAGCTTTGCTCAATTTCTTTTTTTCCTCAGGAGAAATAAAGATTTAAAAGCCAAAGAAGCACACGCTATATCACTGTGGAAGCTGCCCCCAAGTTTGACTAAAGTACTTCCTTTCCACTGAAAAATAATTTCCCACTGAATCTCTGGTTTGAAAGAAATCTCTTTTAGGTTGCCAAGTCAGTCCACAATGCACTTCATATTTGTAACAAGAATGACTAAAAGGCAGCTCAGAGTCATTTATTGAGATGTTAAAGACAATCACTTCTTGGCAACAGCACATTATATAGTTTATTTAGTTCAATCAGTACAGCAGGTATATTGTTCAGTACCTTCTAGGGCCCAGCGCTACTCCTTCAGCTGTAAAAAAGGAAGGCCCAAGCCTTCTGTTCAAGAAATCAAGCCACTTGTACTCACAAGCAGAGAACTGTTAGTGTCATAGCTTCCTGACTTGTACCTTTCTGGGGCCACAGAGACAATCTGGGGACATAACAAAAAGCAGAGAAGGAAAATGAAGTCAATATCACGCCCCCTTATCCCTTACACCTAACTAGGAGCACTTTATTCCTGATGTAGAAAATTAACTCATGAAAGAGAAAGAGATCACAGGAAAGGCCACAAGAGAAGACAGAGCTTCTGCTAAAACTAAATGATTGGCTGGGCAGTTTGAGGTTATTATGCTTAATCACACAGAAAAATGAAAATTTAAGTGGCTTTTTTTCTTTCCAGGACTGAGTGTGTTCCTGAGAAGAGCCTGTTCCATTTAGGAGACAGGATCTCTATCATAGAGAGCTCAGTTGTAAGGACTCCTCTAGGGGATCCATGAGTGGCTCAGCGGTTTAGCGCCTGCCTTTGGCCCAGGGTGCAGTCCTGGAGTCCCGGGATCGAGTCCCGGGATCGAGTCGAGTCCCGGGATCGAGTCGAGTCCCGGCATCGAGTCCCGAGTTGGGCTCCCAGCATGGAGCCTGCTTCTCCCTCCTCCTGTGTCTCTGCCTCTCTCTCTCTCTCTCTATGTATATCATAAATAAATTAATTAATTAAAAAAAAAAAAAGGACTCCTCTATCCACTTCTTCCACACAGAATAGGTGATCAGGTCTACCACTAGAAACTCTGACAATGGAAAAGTCTTTTACTTTTGTAAAGCAACCACATCCATTTTCAGTGTGATCCACATAATGAATCAATGTATATGATTATTTAGTGAGGACTCCATTGATTATTTGGGCTTTTTTTCTCTTTCTTCAGCAGCATAAAAGACCTCCCCAGATGACCCAAAATATGAGCT